>NC_092113.1:21865245-22170800 GCF_045679555.1 Salvelinus alpinus
GAGATTCATTATTCACAGAAATGACTACATTTATTCCAAATTTTAACTTATTAAACCCAGAGGAAAAACTAAAAATACTCATGGGCGAAGGAGCAATGGCTCCTCTTGCAGCCAAATATATATTTGCCTGCCATAGCCTGAGAGACACTGAATAATAACATCTGCATAGTAAGCAGTAACTTACTTATTATGACTGTTATTGTTTTTACTGTTATTGTTATTAGTATTATTATTGTTGTTTATCATTCCAAATAGTAATGGTATGGGTGGTAATGGTAATGATAGCAGTTTAATGATGGTGGTGGTGGTAGTGGTGCATTACACCATACATAACATTCGACTATTGACTGTTACCATTTTATTGTTACTATTTTTATATTTAATTTTGTATTATTATTTACTGCCATTCTATATTATTATTTGTCATTGTTTTAATTGTATTACAATGTATATTGTATACATTGTTGCTTTGGCAATATTGACACAATGTTTTTCATGCCAATAAAGCAGCTTGAATTTGAATTTGAATTTGAGAGAGAGAGAGAGAGAGAGAGAGAGAGAGAGAGAGACTTGCAGACATCCACAAAACAGACACAGACCATAGACAGCCAATTGAATTTGGAGGACAAGAGTGATATAGATCAAAAGTGACCTGTGACCTGTGACCTGTAAAATCCATCTGCTCTTAAGACAATAGACTTATTATGAGTTATGACATCATGAGATGGGGTCAGGGAGAGATGTTATCTGGGGTTTCATCACAGACAAGGGAGACTACCATAGACATGACTACCTAGGAGATAAATGGTACAGATTATGGGTCAGCTGACCACTTTAGACACATCACATGGAGAACAGTGTCTACGGGAGAAGAATGTCTTGACATAGTGAAAGACATTGTGACACCGCCTGGTAGCATGGGCTCAGAAAACATCACCCACCTCTGGACTGTATCACGGTCTCTTTTCTCATCACACTCTCTCTCTCTTCAGCCTCTAAACATCCCTCTCTCTGTCACTTTATTCCTCTGTGCCTTTGAATTTCTCTGTCCATAACCTACAGTAAATCAAATAAATTAATCAAATCACATTGTATTTGCCACATGATTGGGAAACAACAGGTGTGGAATAACAGTGAAATGCTTACTTACAGGTCCTTCCCAACAATGCAGAGAGAAAGAAGTAGAGAAATAATAGAACAGAAAAATACATAATAGTAAAAAAAAAAAATAGATACACAACGAGTAAGGATAACTTGGCTATACAGTATATAGGGGTACAGTACAGAGTGGATGTGCAGGGGTATGAGGTAACTGAGGTAGATACAGTATATAAGGGGTACAGTACTGGGTGGATGTGCAGGGGTACGAGGTGAGGTAGATACAGTATATAAGGGGTACAGTACTGAGTGGATGTGCAGGGGTATGAGGTGAGGTAGATACAGTATATAAGGGGTACAGTACTGAGTGGATGTGCAGGGGTATGAGGTAACTGTGGTAGATACAATATATAAGGGGTACAGTACAGAGTGGATGTGCAGGGGTATGAGGTAACTGAGGTAGATACCGTATATAAGGGGTACAGTACAGAGTGGATGTGCAGGGGTATGAGGTAACTGTGGTAGATACAGTATATAAGGGGTACAGTACTGAGTGGATGTGCAGGGGTATGATGTAACTGAGGTAGATACCGTATATAAGGGGTACAGTACAGAGTGGATGTGCAGGGGTACGAGGTAACTGAGGTAGATACAGTATATAAGGGGTACAGTACTGAGTGGATGTGCAGGGGTATGAGGTAACTGAGGTAGATACAGTATATAAGGGGTACAGTACTGAGTGGATGTGCAGGGGTATGAGGTAACTGAGGTAGATACAGTATATAAGGGGTACAGTACTGGGTGGATGTGCAGGGGTACGAGGTGAGGTAGATACAGTATATAAGGGGTACAGTACTGAGTGGATGTGCAGGGGTATGAGGTGAGGTAGATACAGTATATAAGGGGTACAGTACTGAGTGGATGTGCAGGGGTATGAGGTAACTGTGGTAGATACAATATATAAGGGGTACAGTACAGAGTGGATGTGCAGGGGTATGAGGTAACTGAGGTAGATACCGTATATAAGGGGTACAGTACAGAGTGGATGTGCAGGGGTATGAGGTAACTGTGGTAGATACAGTATATAAGGGGTACAGTACTGAGTGGATGTGCAGGGGTATGATGTAACTGAGGTAGATACCGTATATAAGGGGTACAGTACAGAGTGGATGTGCAGGGGTACGAGGTAACTGAGGTAGATACAGTATATAAGGGGTACAGTACTGAGTGGATGTGCAGGGGTATGAGGTAACTGAGGTAGATACAGTATATAAGGGGTACAGTACTGAGTGGATGTGCAGGGGTATGAGGTAACTGAGGTAGATACAGTATATAAGGGGTACAGTACTGGGTGGATGTGCAGGGGTACGAGGTGAGGTAGATACAGTATATAAGGGGTACAGTACTGAGTGGATGTGCAGGGGTATGAGGTGAGGTAGATACAGTATATAAGGGGTACAGTACTGAGTGGATGTGCAGGGGTATGAGGTAACTGTGGTAGATACAATATATAAGGGGTACAGTACAGAGTGGATGTGCAGGGGTATGAGGTAAC
This sequence comes from Salvelinus alpinus, assembly GCF_045679555.1. Lineage (NCBI taxonomy): Eukaryota > Metazoa > Chordata > Actinopteri > Salmoniformes > Salmonidae > Salvelinus > Salvelinus alpinus. Next base: position 21,867,899 of record NC_092113.1, read on the forward strand.
TGAGGTAGATACCGTATATAAGGGGTACAGTACAGAGTGGATGTGCAGGGGTATGAGGTAACTGTGGTAGATACAGTATATAAGGGGTACAGTACTGAGTGGATGTGCAGGGGTATGAGGTAACTGAGGTAGATACAGTATATAAGGGGTACAGTACTGAGTGGATGTGCAGGGGTATGAGGTAACTGAGGTAGATACAGTATATAAGGGGTACAGTACTGAGTGGATGTGCAGGGGTATGAGGTAACTGAGGTAGATACAGTATATAAGGGGTACAGTACTGAGTGGATGTGCAGGGGTATGAGGTAACTGAGGTAGATACAGTATATAAGGGGTACAGTACTGAGTGGATGTGCAGGGGTATGAGGTAACTGAGGTAGATACAGTATATAAGGGGTACAGTACTGAGTGGATGTGCAGGGGTATGAGGTAACTGAGGTAGATACAGTATATAAGGGGTACAGTACTGAGTGGATGTGCAGGGGTATGAGGTAACTGAGGTAGATACAGTATATAAGGGGTACAGTACTGGGTGGATGTGCAGGGGTACGAGGTGAGGTAGATACAGTATATAAGGGGTACAGTACTGAGTGGATGTGCAGGGGTACGAGGTGAGGTAGATACAGTATATAAGGGGTACAGTACTGAGTGGATGTGCAGAGGTATGAGGTAACTGAGGTAGATACAGTATATAAGGGGTACAGTACTGGGTGGATGTGCAGGGGTACGAGGTGAGGTAGATACAGTATATAAGGGGTACAGTACTGAGTGGATGTGCAGGGGTATGAGGTAACTGTGGTAGATACAGTATATAAGGGGTACAGTACTGAGTGGATGTGCAGGGGTATGAGGTAACTGTGGTAGATACAGTATATAAGGGGTACAGTACTGAGTGGATGTGCAGGGGTATGAGGTAACTGTGGTAGATACAGTATATAAGGGGTACAGTACTGAGTTGATGTGCAGGGGTACGAGTTGAGGTAGATACAGTTATAAGGGGTACAGTACTGAGTGGATCTGCAGGGGCATGAGGTAACTGAGGTAGATACCGTATATAAGGGGTACATTACTGAGTGGATGTGCAGGGGTATGAGGTAGGTGTCGTAGATACAGTATATAAGGGGTACAGTACAGAGTGGATGTGCAGGGGTATGAGGTAACTGAGGTAGATACCGTATATAAGGGGTACAGTACAGAGTGGATGTGCAGGGGTACGAGGTGAGGTAGATACCGTATATAAGGGGTACAGTACAGAGTGGATGTGCAGGGGTACGAGGTGAGGTAGATACAGTATATAAGGGGTACAGTACTGAGTGGATGTGCAGGGGTATGAGGTAACTGTGGTAGATACAGTATATAAGGGGTACAGTACTGAGTGGATGTGCAGGGGTATGAGGTAACTGTGGTAGATACAGTATATAAGGGGTACAGTACTGAGTGGATGTGGATGTGCAGGGGTATGAGGTAACTGTGGTAGATACAGTATGTAAGGGGTACAGTACTGAGTGGATGTGCAGGGGTATGAGGTAACTGTGGTAGATACAGTATATAAGGGGTACAGTACTGAGTGGATGTGGATGTGCAGGGGTATGAGGTAACTGTGGTAGATACAGTATATAAGGGGTACAGTACTGAGTTGATGTGCAGGGGTATGAGTTGAGGTAGATACAGTTATAAGGGGTACAGTACTGGGTGGATGTGCAGGGGTATGAGGTAACTGTGGTAGATACAGTATATAAGGGGTACAGTACTGAGTTGATGTGCAGGGGTATGAGGTAACTGAGGTAGATACCGTATATAAGGGGTACAGTACTGAGTGGATGTGCAGGGGTATGAGGTAACTGAGGTAGATACAGTATATAAGGGGTACAGTACAGAGTGGATGTGCAGGGGTACGAGGTAACTGAGGTAGATACCGTATATAAGGGGTACAGTACTGAGTGGATGTGCAGGGGTATGAGGTAACTGAGGTAGATACAGTATATAAGGGGTACAGTACTGAGTGGATGTGCAGGGGTATGAGGTAACTGTGGTAGATACAGTATATAAGGGGTACAGTACTGAGTTGATGTGCAGGGGTACGAGTTGAGGTAGATACAGTTATAAGGGGTACAGTACTGAGTGGATGTGCAGGGGTATGAGGTAACTGTGGTAGATACAGTATATAAGGGGTACAGTACTGAGTGGATGTGCAGGGGTATGAGGTAACTGAGGTAGATACAGTATATAGGGGTACAGTACTGAGTGGATGTGCAGGGGTATGAGGTAACTGAGGTAGATACAGTATATAGGGGTACAGTACTGAGTGGATGTGCAGGGGTATGAGGTAACTGAGGTAGATACCGTATATAAGGGGTACAGTACTGAGTGGATGTGCAGGGGTACGAGGTGAGGTAGATACAGTATATAAGGGGTACATTACTGAGTGGATGTGCAGGGGTATGAGGTAACTGTGGTAGATACAGTATATAAGGGGTACAGTACAGAGTGGATGTGCAGGGGTATGAGGTAACTGAGGTAGATACAGTATATAAGGGGTACAGTACTGAGTGGATGTGCAGGGGTACGAGGTGAGGTAGATACAGTATATAAGGGGTACAGTACTGAGTGGATGTGCAGGGGTATGAGGTAACTGAGGTAGATACCGTATATAAGGGGTACAGTACTGAGTGGATGTGCAGGGGTATGAGGTAACTGAGGTAGATACAGTATATAGGGGTACAGTACTGAGTGGATGTGCAGGGGTATGAGGTAACTGAGGTAGATACAGTATATAAGGGGTACAGTACTGAGTGGATGTGCAGGGGTACGAGGTGAGGTAGATACAGTATATAAGGGGTACAGTACTGAGTGGATGTGCAGGGGTATGAGGTAACTGAGGTAGATACCGTATATAAGGGGTACAGTACATAGTGGATGTGCAGGGGTATGAGGTAACTGAGGTAGATACAGTATATAGGGGTACAGTACTGAGTGGATGTGCAGGGGTATGAGGTAACTGAGGTAGATACAGTATATAAGGGGTACAGTACTGAGTGGATGTGCAGGGGTACGAGGTGAGGTAGATACAGTATATAAGGGGTACAGTACTGAGTGGATGTGCAGGGGTATGAGGTAACTGTGGTAGATACCGTATATAAGGGGTACAGTACTGAGTGGATCTGCAGGGGTATGAGGTAACTGTGGTAGATACAGTATATAAGGGGTACAGTACTGAGTGGATGTGCAGGGGTACGAGGTGAGGTAGATACAGTATATAAGGGGTACAGTACTGAGTGGATGTGCAGGGGTACGAAGTGATGTAGATACAGTATATAAGGGGTACAGTACTGAGTGGATGTGGATGTGCAGGGGTATGAGGTAACTGTGGTAGATACAGTATATAAGGGGTACAGTACTGAGTTGATGTGCAGGGGTATGAGTTGAGGTAGATACAGTTATAAGGGGTACAGTACTGGGTGGATGTGCAGGGGTATGAGGTAACTGTGGTAGATACAGTATATAAGGGGTACAGTACTGAGTTGATGTGCAGGGGTATGAGGTAACTGAGGTAGATACCGTATATAAGGGGTACAGTACTGAGTGGATGTGCAGGGGTATGAGGTAACTGAGGTAGATACAGTATATAAGGGGTACAGTACAGAGTGGATGTGCAGGGGTACGAGGTAACTGAGGTAGATACCGTATATAAGGGGTACAGTACTGAGTGGATGTGCAGGGGTATGAGGTAACTGAGGTAGATACAGTATATAATGGGTACAGTACTGAGTGGATGTGCAGGGGTATGAGGTAACTGTGGTAGATACAGTATATAAGGGGTACAGTACTGAGTTGATGTGCAGGGGTACGAGTTGAGGTAGATACAGTTATAAGGGGTACAGTACTGAGTGGATGTGCAGGGGTATGAGGTAACTGTGGTAGATACAGTATATAAGGGGTACAGTACTGAGTGGATGTGCAGGGGTATGAGGTAACTGAGGTAGATACAGTATATAGGGGTACAGTACTGAGTGGATGTGCAGGGGTATGAGGTAACTGAGGTAGATACAGTATATAGGGGTACAGTACTGAGTGGATGTGCAGGGGTATGAGGTAACTGAGGTAGATACCGTATATAAGGGGTACAGTACTGAGTGGATGTGCAGGGGTACGAGGTGAGGTAGATACAGTATATAAGGGGTACATTACTGAGTGGATGTGCAGGGGTATGAGGTAACTGTGGTAGATACAGTATATAAGGGGTACAGTACAGAGTGGATGTGCAGGGGTATGAGGTAACTGAGGTAGATACAGTATATAAGGGGTACAGTACTGAGTGGATGTGCAGGGGTACGAGGTGAGGTAGATACAGTATATAAGGGGTACAGTACTGAGTGGATGTGCAGGGGTATGAGGTAACTGAGGTAGATACCGTATATAAGGGGTACAGTACTGAGTGGATGTGCAGGGGTATGAGGTAACTGAGGTAGATACAGTATATAGGGGTACAGTACTGAGTGGATGTGCAGGGGTATGAGGTAACTGAGGTAGATACAGTATATAAGGGGTACAGTACTGAGTGGATGTGCAGGGGTACGAGGTGAGGTAGATACAGTATATAAGGGGTACAGTACTGAGTGGATGTGCAGGGGTATGAGGTAACTGAGGTAGATACCGTATATAAGGGGTACAGTACATAGTGGATGTGCAGGGGTATGAGGTAACTGAGGTAGATACAGTATATAGGGGTACAGTACTGAGTGGATGTGCAGGGGTATGAGGTAACTGAGGTAGATACAGTATATAAGGGGTACAGTACTGAGTGGATGTGCAGGGGTACGAGGTGAGGTAGATACAGTATATAAGGGGTACAGTACTGAGTGGATGTGCAGGGGTATGAGGTAACTGTGGTAGATACCGTATATAAGGGGTACAGTACTGAGTGGATCTGCAGGGGTATGAGGTAACTGTGGTAGATACAGTATATAAGGGGTACAGTACTGAGTGGATGTGCAGGGGTACGAGGTGAGGTAGATACAGTATATAAGGGGTACAGTACTGAGTGGATGTGCAGGGGTACGAAGTGATGTAGATACAGTATATAAGGGGTACAGTACTGAGTGGATGTGCAGGGGTACGAGGTGAGGTAGATACAGTATATAAGGGGTACAGTACTGAGTGGATGTGCAGGGGTACGAAGTGATGTAGATACAGTATATAAGGGGTACAGTACTGAGTGGATGTGCAGGGGTACGAGGTGAGGTAGATACAGTATGTACATGTAACTAGGAATAAAGTGACAGATAGTAAATAGTAGCAGCAGAATATGGGAGTCAAAAGAGTTAGTGTAAAAAGGGTCAATGCAGGTAGTCCGGGTAGCTATTTGGTTAACTATTGATCAGTCTTATGGCTTGGGGGTAGAAGCTGTTCAGGGTCGTGTTGGTTCCAGACTTGGTGCATCAGCACCTCTTGCCGTGAGGTAGCAGAGAAAACAGTCTATGACTTGAGTGGCTGTAGTCTTTGACAATTTTTAGGGCCTTCCTCTGACACCGCCTGGTGTAGAGGTCCTGGATGGCAGGGAGCTAGGCCCCAGTGATGTACTGGGCTGTATGCACTACCCTCTGTTGCGCCTTGCGGTCGGATCCCAAGCAGTTGCCATACCAAGGGGTGATGCAGTCAGTCAAGATGCTCTCAATGGTACAGCCTTTCTATTCCCTCACCATCTCCCCTTCCTCTTCTCGTCTATGTTTAAAGCAGTGCTATGAAGCTGGATTCAGGCCAATGAACAATATTTAAACACAGCTGTATTTCACATGTATTTAACCCTCTCCCCCTAGTCTACTAAAACAAGCTAGTCTGACCCACAGACCATTCAGTTTCATTCAGAGAAAAAGGATAGACGGCACGCTTATAAGATAAACAATCTATCTAGCTGAATGCCCCTTCATTCCCCAACACACCACACCCACACACCAAATTCAATCATCTACAGTCTATTTAAAGAGGGAGACAAACGACCGGCATCCAGGAAGACCCATGCCCTTAATTTCCTGCTTGGTGGAAAAGCCCTGGCTGCTGCTACCCTGTATGATCCATTACAAATCCCACCTCGACCTCCAACCTCCTCCTCCTCCCTCAAAGCTGGAGCACCATAGATTACCAGATATATTCAGATGATGGAGGATATTACTAACTAAAAGACGCCGAGTAAAGAGGTGAAGACCTCTTCTCTCCCACCTCATAGCTCAGCTAATGAGGCCTGACAACATGATGAAATTATGGGTTGATATTTTACTGTGGGGGGATACAGACGGATACATGTCACCCCCCTCCAGTTTATCCCTCTAACTGAGCGGTAAGGGAGAAGTTGTTTAGGCTCTAATGCATTTCTGGGACTTTCTTGGAGCGCCGGGTCCTTTTAGCCTGCAGTGACCCGTGATCAATATGGACTTGGCAACAGCACCCCTCCCCTGCTATTCTCTCCTCCTCTCCTCTCCTCTCCTCTCCTCTCCTCTCCTCTCCTCTCCTCTCCTCTCCTCTCCTCTCCTCTCCTCTCCTCTCCTCTCCTCTCCTCTCCTCTCCTCTCTTCTCTTCTCTTCTCTTCTCTTCTCTTCTCTTCTCCTCTCCTCTCCTCTCCTCTCCTCTCCTCTCCTCTCCTCTCCTCTCCTCTGTACTCAGATGTGTGTTTGAAGCTAAACTGTTATTGGGTAGTGGTAGCGGTAGTGCTGCCCCAGACAATAGATTATTACCCAGGCTCTGTGGTTGGCAGCAGAGGAGATGAGGCCTGGAGCAAACCCATGAGGCCCTGCAGAATAACACAACAGTATCGCTTAACCTTAATCTACATTGAGAGCCTGCAAGGAATCCAATCAGCTTCTGCAATAGGTTTCCAATACACCACCGAGGGATTTATTTTTCAGGGGCGTTTTAAGGAGTGAATACCCAGGCTGCCTCACTGTGACTGTCACCAGATCAAACGTGATGCTGCTGCTGGAAAAAGTCAACCATCCTTCTATGGACTGGTGCCAAAAAACTAGGGAGAAAAACAGCTGAAAATATCAAAATGCATCAGCAGAGTACTTTACATTTCTTGATTTTATCATAATGGGATATCAACTACTCAGCAGTACCCAATATCAGAACTGGCTGTGGGGTTGAGATTTCATTTGCTTCCAGGGAGAAGGGAAGAGCTGGCTGCCACCAGACTTAGCGAGCACATCAGACAGATGATGCAACGCTGGGAAAAGTCAGCCGCACTATTAGGAGACTGACGGAGTTTCTTTGCTATCCTGCCCTTTTTTAAAACAATGAAATCTTGGTTTAAACTCTGTATGTTTTAAGCTCGTCCAATGAAAGCAAACGCTATCCCACCACACGCCCCTGTCGCTATCTCATACCATAACAAGGTCCTCTCTCAGCCAGCTAGTGCAGTTATTTGTCTATGACACAGGGAACTTAGCCAGAAGGGAGAATATATAACAGAATTCTCAGTAGAGAATATACATTTAAAACAGAGATAGTGACATAGCTCTGCCAATAGCACAATATCATTTGATCCAGTCAACATCCTGTGTCAATGCATTGCACTTCACACACACTCACAATGACACAGATACAAAGTGACTCAGCACATACACACAAACAGAGACACCCAGCAACACCGCTAAAGCATGGTGACAGTGTTTGCACCTCCGGATCAAAAGGCCAGAACCCAGCCGCGGCTTTGTCACATGTCGTGATAGGAATGGAGCAAGTGTCAGACAGCAGAGCACACAAACACACTCCCTTCCATAGCCAATCCATACATAGCGATTGTATGTTTGAATTTAAAGCCAGCTCAACAGAGAGAAGGCAGCTGGATGGCTGACATGTGTCACCTCTCATTTCCTCCAGCAGTCAGGCACTATGGAGCCAGGACTAAGCATAGCAGGCAGAGAGAGTACAGTAGTGGCTCCTAGCCAAACCAAGCCAGCACTGAGCTCCACCGTAGTAGAAGTGGCTGTAGTAGTATTACCTGACTAGAGGCTGTAGTAGTATTACCTGACTAGAGGCTATAGTAGTATTACCTGACTAGAGGCTGTAGTAGTATTACCTGACTAGAGGCTGTAGTAGTATTACCTGACTAGTCTGTAGTAGTATTACCTGACTAGAGGCTGTAGTAGTATTACCTGACTAGAGGCTGTAGTAGTATTACCTGACTAGAGGCTGTAGTAGTATTACCTGACTAGAGGCTGTAGTAGTATTACCTGACTAGAGACTGGAGTAGTATTACCTGACTAGAGGCTGTAGTAGTATTACCTGACTAGAGACTGTAGTAGTATTACCTGACTAGAGGCTGTAGTAGTATTACCTGACTAGAGGCTGTAGTAGTATTACCTGACTAGAGGCTGTAGTAGTATTACCTGACTAGAGGCTGTAGTAGTATTACCTGACTAGAGTCTGTAGTAGTATTACCTGACTAGAGGCTGTAGTAGTATTACCTGACTAGAGCCTGTAGTAGTATTACCTAACTAGAGTCTGTAGTAGTATTACCTGACTAGAGGCTGTAGTAGTATTACCTGACTAGAGGCTGTAGTAGTATTACCTGACTAGAGTCTGTAGTAGTATTACCTGACTAGAGGCTGTAGTAGTATTACCTGACTAGAGGCTGTAGTAGTATTACCTGACTAGAGTCTGTAGTAGTATTACCTGACTAGAGGCTGTAGTAGTATTACCTGACTAGAGGCTGTAGTAGTATTACCTGACTAGAGGCTGTAGTAGTATTACCTGACTAGAGGCTGTAGTAGTATTACCTGACTAGAGGCTGTAGTAGTATTACCTGACTAGAGGCTGTAGTAGTATTACCTGACTTGAGGCTGTAGTAGTATTACCTGACTAGAGGCTGTAGTAATATTACCTGACTAGAGGCTGTAGTAGTATTACCTGACTAGAGGCTGTAGTAGTATTACCTGACTAGAGGCTATAGTAGTATTACCTGACTAGAGACTGTAGTAATATTACCTGACTAGAGGCTGTAGTAGTATTACCTGACTAGAGGCTGTAGTAGTATTACCTGACCTTACTACAGTGTGACACCAGGCCAGAGTCAGAAGGATCACTCGGCCTTGAATGGCACTATTGATTGGTCAGTCAATCAGTCAGTCAGTGACACTGTAATGTCTGCTCATCAGCTATTTGACTTCATCAATGGTCTGTTGGGTCTCTAAGCCCTGGGAACAGACAGTCTGTAGACCAGAAGTGACACACCATAGTCTAACTTGACCCATCGAGGGTCAGAACCTGGAAATGCTTCATAAGAATAGGAGTACATGAATTGTAACTGGCTAGGTTACGAGCATAGGACATTATAAGAGTATTGGGGATACAGATAGTAGACGTTATACTATAAAATAAAAACATTCCATAACCCAAAGTATTTTAAATAATACATTGAATATGATATGCACATGTCAAGTACCCACTCACACATACAACACACATTACCCACACAGGGGGTGTTTCTCAATATACATACTATGGTGCTCCACACCCTCATGCTGTGAGTGCATTGTCCGAGGACGTTCTCTTGACTACGTTCTTGTGAGGACATGAGTGTGGAGAACACATAAAACGTTACATTTGAGAAGCACTCGCACTCCCCCTAACTGCATGACCTTACACTGCACCTCCCTGTTCACTGAACCTTCTCCAGCCAGGACAATGGCAACAATAGAGACCAAACAAGATATACACAAAGCAAACCTTTTACCTCATAACTATCAGCTAGCTATATGTGAATTGTAATAATCTAGCTAACCAGATAGTTAACAGGCAAAAATGACCTAAAACGAATGTTACGCAAGGTAAATTCGTGGGTAACTAGCTGCCAATTCGTGGCTATCTAGCTAGCTAACAGTAGTAGCTAGCCAGTTAATGTTAGTCCTATTAACTTACAATGGGCTTACGATCTACGTACACTACAGTGGGTATCGTATGCAGGTAAATATGCTAACATAACACAGTATGTATTTATTAATGTATCAAGATAAAATATTGTATTTAGCCAACATATGAGATGTGAATGGGCAACGTTAAATTCCCAAGTTGGAGTTGATTTTCTTTTGCTTCAGGCGCCATTGAGTTCAATACATTTTGCATAATTTTTTTATGTGGTTGTATCCTATTTCTGTGCTTACTTTCCATTGAAGCTGGCATCAATGTATGCTTCAAAATATGTACAAACGGAGTACGCATCCGAGAAGTGCCCTCCGTGCTCCGTTTCGCGTACTTTGATTTGGACTCATTTGAGAAACAAAGAGACATGTAATCTCCATCAGACTGTGACTCTACCTACGGGGAAAATCCTCTAGCAATACTCTTCATTAAATCCCTGGCGGCAGGCACAGAGGCCACAATTAATACAGCCATCGGTATGGCTGGCACTATTACCATATAACCGTGTAACCGACAGTCATCGATGAAGACTGTAGAAAGAAATAGATACAAACACAAGACTAGCTATTCATATTAACCTAAAAACCCTGTCCTAACTCAATATTGCCTTGATTCCCTTCCTCATTATGTGTGTGTGTGTGTGTGTGTGTGTGTGTGTGTGTGTGTGTGTGTGTGTGTGTGTGTGTGTGTGTGTGTGTGTGTGTGTGTGTGTGTGTGTGTGTGTGTGTGTGTGTGTGTGTGTGTGTGTGTGTGTGTGTGTGTGTGTGTGTGTGTGTGTGTGCGCATGAGTTAGTGCATTCTTGCGTGTTGCTCACTACCTCATTAAGTTTCACTGCATTAAAGCCACTTTTATGAATTGAACATAGTTCCAGTCCCATTGTTCACCTGGAAATTACATTATAGCAACATTTGCCTTTTTCCCTGTCTGCTTGGAGTTTTTCAATTATTTCTGTAGGACAATGAAGTCAGGGATCTTAATGAGGAGTGGTTTCTGACAGCTGTGTTAGAGAGAGAGAGAAGGTTCCTGTATTAAAAGGTGATTCCTCTGTATATCAACTCTGAGGATGTTTAGGAACTCCTGCTATCACCTGCGTTTGTGTTGGCTCTGTTTTATATGCAGGGCTTAAGCCACTGTAAACTGCTCAGCTTCAGATCTGGGCCTATTTGGTATCATAGAGTGTATTTTTATAACTACATATCAATTTAACTTTACCCTTTGAGGCATGGCAATATATGTGTGTGTTCCCCTTTAAGAAAGTGGCCTTGTGTGTGTATATATGTGTGACCCCAGAGGTTAGGACACAAATTGCCTGTCATTGTAATCAGCGTTTTGTAGAGGGAAAGTCAAGCCTGACTGCAGCTCCCAGCATGGAAGACACACACACCAGGCAACATCAGCACAGCACAACAGTGGCTAGACTGCAGGCAGAACAGAACACACAGAACCCAGGGCTTGGCAGGGAAACCAACAAGGCTCTCTGTCTGCTTCCTCTGCATTTTTAAACCAGCTCTCCCTCCTACACTAGTCCCCCCCATCCCCCTGCACAGAGCCAGCTGCAGCCTAGTCGTCCAAGAATAATGTTGATTTGGTGCTTTCAAGGAATGATGAATGGCTTTGCCCCCATGTCTCTAAACTAGAGACATTTACCTGATTCTGTATCTAGGAGGGAGACACTGGAGGGCTGGTATGATGTGTCATACCAGGCGGGAGGAGCAGGAAGGCAGGTGCATTGGGGAAATGTATTATTGAGTAACCCCAGTGGCCTTCATTCTATTGCATTCTCTCACTCCAGCAGGGAATCAAAACACAAAATAACACTTGATTACAACAATATGACTATTGTATCAATACCCCCTCTCACGCATCAAAGGGAAGGACCAACAAACCCTCCCTCATACACTACTGCCAAACCAGCCACCGGGGCCAACAGCAATCACACCCAGAAGCATTAACGTGTGGAAAATGACCCGCCCAGCCAGCTAGGGCCTTAAATCTCCCAGTTACGCCTTCAATCAGGTACACTACTGGACATACAGAGCCCCTAGCCAATCCCTTCACGGCAGCTTTATTACTATGGAGCTGGTCCCAGTGCTGAGCCAGACAGGCAGCATCTACTCCAGCATGGAGACAAAGCAGGGGGCAGGGAGGCACGAGGGCTCTACAGAGGGTTAGTCAGGCCCCTCAGAGCCAGGCAGAAAGGACTCAATAGAGAGGACCTACCATGCAGGACTGGAGAGGCTCAGCTCATCTACATGTAAAAGGGAACACAAGAGGGATTTTGACCCACACACTGTCAATGAACACAGATAGACCACCAACACCACTACCGTCACCATACCGTATACAGGGAGACTCTACCTCTTTGTGTTCCACAGTCCCTACCTCTTTATTCTTCTTTGGCTTCATGGCTTTGCTCCCAGACTCCTACTCTCTTTTCCTCTCCTTTTTCTCTCCCTTTTCTCTCCTTTTTAACCATTCTGTCCTCCCCTTGCCAAGGTGCAGCAGAGTAGACCCTTAAATGTATGCCATGAAGCAAAGCCAAAGTGAAGTCACTGGAATAAAGAATAGCTTATGTGGGAAGTAAGAAAGTTACATTCACATTAAAAAGGATATCAAATAGCTAAAGCAGGTTTCATAGGCACTGAGGGGCTGGCGCAACATTACACCACCAGGGTACAGGGAAAATAAGTATTGTGTCAGAGACACACAGGTCATACTGTATATCAGTGCCTAACTAACCTCAGCCTAATCGATCCCGGCAGTGAGAGAGAGAGAGGGCTGTAGAATTTGTCTTGTTCTCTAGAACCGGCTGACCCTCCTAGACAGCTCAATGTGGATTTAAATAACATCCGCTTTTCCTCGCCCAACTGTCAAGGTCAATCCTCATTTCACTGGAAATCTACACCGCCGGTTCACAAAAAAAACAACTCAATGGCACTTTTATGCTGAGCCAAGGAAAAGCCTGCCAGTGGCCATTTTGTAAGGCTGAGTATAGATGATAAAAAAGACTAACTGACAAACTGCATATTTCTTTATGTCAGCAGAGGAAAGCTGGACAGGTGGAAAGGGGGCGAGTGACAGACATCTCCATGACGATGGCTGCGGAGGGATACGGGACAGGAGGAGAACAGGGCCTGAGATGTCCTGATTAGCCTAATCCTGCAGGACCCCCCTGACAAGGCTTAGGGGAATAATAGCCTTGCACCTTCTGTTCCACCACCACAGATTTGTTTACCCCACGTTTCCCACCCTAGTGCCTGCTGGGAGGATGGTGCTGAACCTCTCGTGACCGGGGTTAGCTCTCTGTGTGCTTAGTGCTGGGACAATCTCTAGCAGATTGGGTAGAGGGATAGAGGGGAGGCAGAGGCAGGGAGTAGGGTTAACACCAGGACATACAGTACTACTGAGCTACTTCATATGATACATTAGTGACAAGGAGGATTCAGACTCTGTGCGTTGGAGTATCTGTGTGCCCTTGTGTATGATGTGCATACTGTAACACTGTAGCTATGATATATGCACTTACATATCATGAACCACCACCGTCAAAATGAATAGAGAATATAATTCAGCAGAATCAAGCAGTAGATACTATATATATGTACAATAATATAGCAGAGTTGACAGTCTGAGACCAATAATGGCTGGGTCGTTCAACAAAATGAGTGCATTTTGCGTACCTCTGATATTAGAAGGCCAGCATCCCGGAGTCGTCTCTTCACTGTTGATGTTGAGACTGGTGTTTTGTGGGTACTATTTAATGAAGCTGCCAGTTGAGGACTTGTGAGTCGTCTGTTTCTCAAACTAGACACTCTAATGTACTTGTCCTCTTGCTCAGTTGTGCACCGTGGCCTCCCACTCCTCTTTCTACTCTGGTTAGAGCCAGTTTGCACTGTTCTGTGAAGGGAGTAGTATACAGCATTGTACCAGATCTTCAGTTTCTTGGCAATTTCTCGCATGGAATAGCCTTTGTTTCTCAGAACAAGAATAGACTGACGAGTTTCAGAAGAAAGGTCTTTGTTTCTGGCCATTTTGAGCCTGTAATCAAACCCACAAATGCTGATGCTCCAGATACTCAACTAGTCTAAAGAAGGCCAGTTTTATTGCTTCTTTAATCAAGACAACAGTTTTCAGCTGTGCTAACATAATTGCAAAAGGGTTTTCTAATGATCAATTAGCCTTTTAAAATGATAAACTTGGATTAGCTAACACACCGTGCCATTGGAACACCGGAGTGATGGTTGCTGATAATGGGCCTATGTAGATATTCCATTTTCAGCTACAATAGTCATTTACAACATTAACAATGTCTAGACTGTATTTCTGATCAATTAGATGTTATTTTAATGGACAAAAAATGTGCTTTTCTTTCAAAAACAAGGACATTTCTAAGTGACAACTTTTGAACAGAAGTGTATATCTTTAACTATGCTGTTATGTTTACTGTACAATTTCAGTCTATCTAATCGAATAGAATCCACAGATTGCGAGTTGATGATAAATACTTTTACTAAGAGTATTAGTATATTAGTAATTGACTGACCCGGTCTCTCCAGATCTCCTAGCAGTACTAATTCTAGGGTCAATTTTAGATCAATGCTATGCATTTTCAGACATTCCTGAACCTGAGACTAGAAACAGGCTACTCGAGGGCAATACCAAAGAAATGTGTCTATTGATTCTGTATCCTCACAAGAAAATCTGCAGAAGCTTCGATGATTTTATGCCCCAAATATTCAACATTTTGTTGGTGGCAAGAATTCTATAATAATTTTAGCTGAAAAGCACGAAGTCTTGAAATTCGCGTTGTTTTATAGATCAACTCATACACCCTGTACCATGGAATCGGTACATCAAAAATCTCTTCCCAACTATTTTGCAATCTATATGGCACAGTTGTCATTCCCTGGTCCTCAAATGAAACTGGTATACTTTCCTATTTATGCTATTTTTATTCCTCCGCCAGTTTTGATCCTTTATGTTGGTCAGACAAACAGTTCCCTACCTCCTCCCACTGCCACTTGCCTCCTCCATTTTTGGGGTAATGCTGTAATCAATTGGTTGTACTCTTCAATTGAGCAGACCTTCCCGTACAATTATGATAACTCCATGAAGGACATAACTCTACCATTCCAATTTACAATATAATTTAAGAACAAATACCATTTTCAAACATCTTTCCCATAAATACAGGTATTTTACCAACCAGCACATTTGAGTTCAGCCATAATATTTGTTGTAATATTTGTTCTATCTTGTCAGGGGGATGAAATTGAAAATGTAGCCAGCTCTGCAATGCTTGTTTGAAAAAGATAGATACTTTGAAAAAAGTATGATTTTCAATTAATCAAAAATGAGACAAGGCTATCTGCACAAAGGCCAAAAGGCCATTTTTAAACAATGGATGAGCTTTTCTTAGTAATCTACTTGAGAACCATTTAGGGTTCAAGTAAAACTTTTGAATAAGTGAAGCTTTTAGAGAGAGGTTTAGTGCTTTAATATTTATTAATTTCAACCCACTCAATTCATATTCATTATATAGATACGCACGCTATATTTTGTCTGGTTTAGCAACCCAGATAAAGCGAAATATTTTTTGCTCATATGATTTGAAAAACGAATCATCAGGAGTAGGCAGCACCATAAGTAAGTGAGTAAACTGAGATATGACTACGGTGTTAATCAGGGCAATTTTTTCATGAATAGACAGGTGTCTATTATTACATGTTTTCTTTTGAAATTCATTGTGGAGAGCTTATTTAAATATTTTGTGATATGAATACCAAGTATGTTTACTTCACCATCAGTCCATTATATAGGTCAACTGCAGGGTAATGTAAAAGTTATATTTTTTAAAGATCCAGTTTTTAAAGATCCAAATCAAATACGTACACTTATCATAATTATGTTTTAGTCCAGAGAGTCCAGAAAAGTTATCTAGATCTTCAGTGGGACATTGCCGGGATCTAGCTTGAGGACCTAATATAAAAATTGATTCATCGGCATACATTGACACCTTTGTTTTTGTTCAATAATGTTGTTATTGGATCTGATTTTATAGCTAGCATTTTAATGGCCATAACGAATAGGTATGGTGACAGCGGACACCCTTGTTTAACTCTTTTGACAATTCGTAGCTCGTAGCCGTTATTTACTATTTTAAACTTGGGGGTGCTATACATTATTTTACCCATTTTATAAGAGAATTATCGAAATTGAAAAAATCCAGGCATTTATAAATAAAATCCAGTCTTACTTTATCAAATGCCTTTTCAAAATCCGCTATAAATACCAGGCCTGGCTTCTTAGATGTTTCATGATGTTCTATTATTTCTAGTAGTTGTCGTATATTATCTCCAATGTATCGGGGCGGCAGGTAGCCTAGTGGTTAGAGCATTGGACTAGATTGAATCCCTGAGCTGA
This sequence comes from Salvelinus alpinus, assembly GCF_045679555.1. Classification (NCBI taxonomy): domain Eukaryota; kingdom Metazoa; phylum Chordata; class Actinopteri; order Salmoniformes; family Salmonidae; genus Salvelinus; species Salvelinus alpinus. The sequence goes on from NC_092113.1 coordinate 21,884,235, forward strand.
TGAGGTAAAAATCTGTCGTTCTGCCACTGAACAAGGCAGTTAACCCACTGTTCCTAGACCAGTTAACCCACTGTTCCCAGGCCAGTTAACCCACTGTTCCTAGACCAGTTAACCCACTGTTCCCAGGCCAGTTAACCCACTGTTCCCAGGCCAGTCAACCCACTGTTCCCAGGCCAGTTAACCCACTGTTCCTAGGCCAGTTAACCCACTGTTCCTAGACCAGTTAACCCACTGTTCCTAGGCCATCATTGAAAATAAGAATTTGTTTTTAACTGACTTGCCTAGTTAAATAAAGGTAAAAAAATTGTCCATGTAAAAAACTTGTCTGATCAGGATGAACAATACTTGGTAAAACCTTTTTAATTCTGAGTGCTATGCATTTCGCTAGTATATTTTCATCACAACATTGAAGTGTAAGAGGCCTCCAGTTTTTTTGATAGACTGGGTCTTTATATTTGGCATCTGGGTTTTGTTTTAATAATAGAGAAATCAGACCTTCCTGCTAAGTACCTGACAGACTACCATTTCTATAGGACTAGTTAAAACAATCTAACAATGGAGCTTTTAGTATATCAAAAAAGGCTTGATATACCTCTACCGGTATGTCATCAAGCCCTGGGGTTTTTTCAGACTAAAAGGATTTAATTGCCTCAAAAAGTTATTCCTCTGCAATTTGGCCGCACTGATCTTTCTGTACATTTGTTAATTTTCCAAATTTTACATTATTTGGAAATAATTCCTTACCGTAATCTTTATTCAGTGAGAGAGGATGAGATAGAAAAGAGAACATCTGCCTAAAATATTTAGCTTCCTCTTTTAATACATAATTTGGAGAATCATAGATGACTCCATCTTCAGTAAATTATTTTTGTTAGCGTTCCTGTATTGGAGATTCAGGAAGAATTTTGTGCATTTTTCCTACATATTCCATCAAGTTTGCTTAATTTCTGTGATAGATTACATTAGATTGTTCTTGAATAAGTTCCTCAAGAGAGAGAGAGAGAGAGAGAGAGAGAGAGAGAGGGGCACTGAGGAAAAATAAAATCATTATGAGACAGGTCGATATATAGGAGGAATAAGCGGTGAAGAAGAGAAAGTACCTCCTAAGGCCTGAGAACTCTGCAGTGTTTCAGTCCAACTCTCTCCAGATTAATCTTCCTCAAAAAAATGTCACAGAGGAGACGGTGAGATACCGGGTAAATTGTATCATTAATTTAGATCACCAAATAAAACCTCAAACACAATCTACTGCACCTTCCACTGTCTGCCTTAATCAGCTAATGATTCATGATTAAACTTAAATTAAATGTGTTGTGGGTTTCCTAGTGTAGATAGTACTGTATAGAGAGAGTATGAGAGCCAAATTAGTAATGTACTCTATTATGTAATCATGACAGGGTCAGAGTTGAGTCAGATAAGAGAAAAAATGTGTTTAAGTCAAACCGAGCCAGTGAGATGGAGTGTTGTTATTGTAGAGTTTGTGTTTGTTGTGTCTGTTGGTTAGCTATGCCACCGGGGTCTGCTGAGCTGGGCCCTTGTCTGTGTTTGTTGTGTCTGTTAGTTAGCTATGCCACCGGGGTCTGCTGAGCTGGGCCCTTGTCTGTGTTTGTTGTGTCTGTTGGTTAGCTATGCCACTGGGTTTTGCTGAGCTGGGCCCTTGTCTGTGTGTGTTGTGTCTGTTGGTTAGCTATGCCACCGGGTTTTGCTGAGCTGGGCCCTTGTCTGTGTGTGTTGTGTCTGTTGGTTAGCTATGCCACCGGGGTCTGCTGAGCTGGGCCCTTGTCTGTGTTTGTTGTGTCTGTTGGTTAGCTATGCCACCGGGGTCTGCTGAGCTGGGCCCTTGTCTGTGGTAACGGAGAGGAACTTATCAACTCTGTCTCTGGCGTTACGTGATTAGTCTGTGGCCATGTGGCCCAGCACCAAGATGTCAGTGATTGGTGGTGTGGTGGCCAGACAGACAGACATGGCCCGGAGCTGCCTACAGCCACAAGACTACAGAAGGCTCTGGGAAACAGTCAAGGTTATAATGGCCACCTTTGTGAAGTCTGAAGAAATAACTTTTCTGGCCTTCATCCTCTTCTTGGTCGCTCGATGGGATATGTATTCAAAATGTTTACTGTCCCCGAGAAATGTCCTACATGCCATACACAGAAAGCGCCCCCCTCCTTCAACCACACACGCACGCACGCACACACACACACACATAGAGAGACACGGCTGGCCTGGCCAGAGTGTGTGTATAGCCCTGACAGCTCGGCAGTAGAGCTGGGACACTGATATCTCTGTTGAGCAGGAAGAGGTCTTTGTTCCACACCCAGATACTGATCTAATCTCCATCAGTTAGTCTGCTCTGAACGGGCACCCAGGCTGCCTCACACACACTTTAATTAGTCCAATGGGCGTTGTGTATGCACAGCCTGTTGCCAGCTCACATGACCAGGAGGCAGGAGTTAAATGCCCTGGAACTCTGTGGAGGAGCTCACTGCAGCCAGAAAGGGCATTATGACTGAAAAATGAATGCCACACACACACGCACACACACTTACTTAAGTTCACGGGAAAACAATCAGTGGTGTCAGAACGGGGGATGGCCTCATATTACAATGTACTGTACAGCATATATTAAGTATAGAACTGGTACAGCCTGAAGGGGTGGAGAGAGGGGGGAGAAGCTAATATATATATATATATATACACAGGAAACAGGTAAGGAGACCAGGAGAGGGTCAGGCAGAAAGAAATAGACTGGGCTAGAGAGAGAGAGAGATAGAGAAAGCACATCAGAGCCAGAGAAAAAGAGGGGGACAGACAGTAAGGTACGATAGTAGAAGCCTGCAGTTCTCTTCACTCTCTTTCCTCAGCCAGTAGATTCAAGTGATTTAAACAGCAAGTCATTATGCAAATATGCGCTGCCATAGAGTGTTGTAATAATATTGCCAAATTGTAAACAGTAATCATGTTTAAGGAGGGGAGGGAAATAAAACAACAGTATTTATTACCCAGAGATCCCTAATCCGATAAGCTCACATCATTTACTCTGCAATGCAATGGCAAAGGAAATGTTTTCTATTGAATACAAAGGAGGTGATAACATGGCGCTGCCATCTTTCCTCTATTAAGATGGAGATAAAGAGGCCTTTATCACTTTTATTGTGTCTTTCTACTTGCAGATAATTAATTGCAGGCGATAATTTTATATTTTTGTCTGTTCATTTTTCTCTCTGCCTCTCTTCAATGTGGCTGCGTCTTCTCTCTTCTCTGTGGCTGTGTGTGTGTGTGTGTGTGTGTGTGTGTGTGTGTGTGTGTGTGTGTGTGTGTGTGTGTGTGTGTGTGTGTGTGTGTGTGTGTGTGTGTGTGTGTGTGTGTGTGTGTGTGTGTGTGTGTGTGTGTGGGAAGCGATGTCTGCCATGCGGGTGGATGGGCTGCTACTGTAGATGGATGCTCAGATTAAAAGATGGAGAGAGGAAATGAGAGAGGGAATAAGAGAGGAGAGAATCTAACTATACTGGTCAATAATACCACTTCCACTCTGCCTCACCAATAGGGAGAGTAATGGTATTACACTGACTCACACTCCATTGGTTATCTTATCAAATAACAATTCCTCAGCACTATATTCTGTCTACTACATTGTCACTGCTGATAGAGGGAAGGGTGAATGGGAAAGGACGCAGAGACACACACAGGCATGTAGGCATGCACATATCTATCTCTTTCTCTCTCTCACACACACACACACACACACACACACACACACACACACACACACACACACACACACACACACACACACACACACACACACACACACACACACACACACACACACACACACACACACACACACACACACACACACACACACACACAAACACACACACACACACACACACAGAGAGGTGCTAGGGTGGGAGAGTTAAAACTCAGACACACCGGTAGGATTGTCAAACGATTGCCTGCCGACAGTACTTAGCACTTCTGAACAGTGTATCTTTTGTGTTCACACAGCAAAGACCTTGAAGTAGTCAGCCACTCAGCCTTGTTAAAATACTCCAAACCAGAAGGTGGCAGTAGCGTTGTTTGGTAATGCATGTCCGTGTGTTGCTTATGGTCTAGATTCCAATGTTAGCTAGCAAGCTAGCTGCGCTAATGTTGCTATTTTGTAGAAAGTCCTCGTTGATACCAGCCAGATGGCCACAGCTAGATAACTACCTAGCAAGATGACGAAGAAACAATTTAATTCACTCTCCATAATCCCATTATACCAGTGCCAGCCCATAGCCAAATGTTTAGCTAGCTAGCTAACGTGAGCATTTTCGCTAGCTAGAACAACATAGCTAGTTACAGTTGAAGTCGGAAGTTTACATACACTTAGGTTGAAGTCATTAAAACTTGTTTTTCAACCACTCCACACATTTCTTGTCAACAAACTATAGTTTTGGCAAGTCGGTTAGGACATCTACTTTGAGCATGACACAAGTCATTTTTCCAACAATTGTTTACAGACAGATTATTTCACTTATAATTCACTGTATCACAATTCCAGTGGGTCAGAAGTTTACATACACTAAGTTGACTGTGCCTTTAAACAGCTTGGAAAATTCCAGAAAATAATGTTATGGCTTTAGAAGCTTCTGATAGGCTAATTGACATCATTTGAGTCAATTGGAGGTGTACCTGTGGATGTATTTCAAGGCCTACCTTCAAACTCAGTGCCTCTGCTTGACATCATAGGAAAATCAAAAGAAATCAACCAAGACCTCAGAAAAAACTGTAGACCTCCACAAGTCTGGTTCATCCTTGGGAGCAATTTCCAAACACCTGAAGGTACCACGTTCATCTGTACAAACAATAGTACGCAAGTATAAAGACCATGAGACCACGCAGCCGTCATACCGCTCAGGAAGGAGACGCATTCTGTCTCCTAGAGATGAACGTACTTTGGTGCGAAAAGTGCAAATCAATCCCAGAACAACAGCAAAGGACCTTGTGAAGATGCTGGAGGAAACAGGTACAAAAGTATCTATATCCACAGTAAAACGAGTCCTATATCGACATAACCTGAAAGGCCAGCAAGGCCAGCAAGCTCAGCAAGCTCAGCAAAAAAGAAGCCACTGCTCCAAAACCGCCATAAAAAAGCCAGACTTCGGTTTGCAACTGCACATGGGGACAAAGATTTTACTTTTTGGAGAAATGTCCTCTGGTCTGTTGAAACAAAAATAGAACTGCTTGGCCATAATGACCATCGTTATGTGTGGAGGAAAAAGGGAGATGCTTGCAAGCAGAAGAACACCATCCCAACCGTGAAGCACGGGGGTGGCAGCATCATGTTGTGGAAGCCACTGCTCCAAAACTGCCATAAAAAAGCCAGACTACGGTTTGCAACTGCACATGGGGAAAAATATTTTACTTTTTGGAGAAATGTCCTCTGGTCTGATGAAACAAAAATAGAACTGCTTGGCCATAATGACCATCGTTATGTTTGGAGGAAAAAGGGGGACGCTTGCAAGCCGAAGAACACCATCCCACCCCAACCGTGAAGCACGGTAGCATCATGTTGTGGGGGTGCTTTGCTGCAGGAGGGACTGGTGCACCACAAAATAGATGGCATCATGAGGCAGGACAATTATGTGGATATATTGAAGCAACATCTCAAGACATCAGTCAGGAAGTTAAAGCTTGGTCGCAAATGGGTCTTCCAAATGGACAATGACCCCAAGCATACTTCCAAAGTTGTGGCAAAATGGCTAAAGGACAACCAAGTCAAGGTATTGGTATTGGCCATCACAAAGCCCCGACCTCAATCCCATAGAAAATTTGTGGGCAGAACTGAAAAAGCGTGTACGAGCAAGGAAGCCTACAAACCTGACTCAGTTACACCAGCCCTGTCAGGAGGAATGGACCAAAATTCACTCAACTTATTGTGGGAAGCTTGTGGAAGGCTACCCGAAACATTTGACCCAAGTTAAACAATTTAAAGGCAATGCTACCAAATACTAATTGAGTGTATGTAAACTTCTGACCCACTGGGAATGTGATGAAATCTGAAAAAAATCATTCTCTCTACTATTATTCTGACATTTCACATTATTAAAATAAAGTTGTGATCCAAACTGACCTAAGACAGGGAATTTTTACTAGGATTAAATGTCAGGAATTGTGAAAAACTGAGTTTAAATGTATTTGGTTAAGGTGTATGTAAACTTCCGACTTCAACTGTACATGCAGCCAGGCCAGAAGGCATGGTGGGAGAGGTATTAGAAAGGCAGGCGTGGGTCAGGTTCAAGCTGATGTCACACCTTCAGGACCTCAAGTCAAGTCAAGTCAAGTCCAAGAATCTGTTATCCTTCCATCACTCAGCATCTCTCCTTCCTCATCCCTCCTCCTATATTTCTCTCCCTCTCTCTCTCTCTCTCTTTCCCTCTCTCTGCCCGTTGTCTGGGCATAAAGCTGCTGGCACCCAGACACATGACCAGTGGGCTCAGCGGGCTGTTTGGCCTGGCACAGGAGGGTATGAGGAGTGTCCTCCTCTCCTCCCTCCTTCTCTCTCTGTCCCCCTCTCTACCTCTCTCTGTCCTGCCTCATCTCTCAGGTTGAGGTCTCCAGAATAGGCAGATGGTCTTTGAGGAAGGGGCTATAGGGGTCTCCCTCTCTGTCCTTATAACTTTCAGTTTGTCCATTGAGTTTATTACATACCAACAAAATGAATCACTATCAGAAATACATGCCGGCTACCACTGAAGTGTTTCATGTCATGAGGACAGAGTATGTTGTTTTGTGTCATTAATACCATACGTGCCTGTTGTGTTGTGTTGAGCGTGTGTGTGTGTATGTGTGCATGCATGCGTGCGTAGTAGTGTGGTTATCCGATTACATGCAGTTGGCCGACTGACCACAGGCGTAGGCCGCGGCAGTCACAGTGGTGTGTTCTGGCACACATATTGCATGTCATGGCGGAGTTGGCACGACAGTGGGGTGGTCACCAGAGCCAGATACATTAACATATCTTAATGACATAGGAGGAGAGAGAGAGGAGAGAGAGAGGGCAGACATGTTCAAGTGAAGAGGAAGTGTACTGTACATTCAACAGTGAATGTGGTGGTGTGAGAACTGAATAGTAGGGCACAACTAGGACTATAGGCCAGTACAGTTGATCACATAAGCCCGTCCAATAGCAGAAGCTCTCCATCCCCTCCTCTTGGGGTTAAAAGGTACCACTGACAAATCCCATGGAGAATGCTATAGCAGCATGGGGTGTGTACAGTAGTGATATCTTTGGCCCTATAAGGGCAAGGCCCTGTGGTCAAACCCCAGTGATCAGAGGATCTCAACACAATTATATCCATCTTCCAAAGCCATAATTGTCCTCCACGATGAAATCGAGAAAGGGACTGTGGATCTGACTCCGTCCATCCGTTCGTTCGTTAGTCACACGAGATATCTCAGACAGCACCGGCCCAATTTGGACGAAACTCTTGCGCCGTGTCAATCGTGGGGGATGACATTTTTACTGTTGCATTGTTGCAATTTGGCATCTCACCAAGTTGAATCATCAACACAATACTACCTTGAATGTTCCTCTATATTGTTACAGGTTTTAACATGGAGATGGTGGAACGTTCACTGGAAAACAATTAACTTTGCATGTGACTTTAAGACGCTCTTTAAGCTGGGCTTTTAGAGATGTTTAATGCACCCTTTCAAATGTATCAGAGCATTAACTATTATATATTAATTTCAGTGCTTTCAAATGGACTTTAATCTGCTGGATTAACCCCTGTGTTCTGTTTTATCAAAGGAGCGGCAACCCATCGCTGCTCTCTTGCTGCTCCTCGCTATCCCACATTAAACAGAGGAGAAGCACAATGAAGAGGCGTGAGAGGATGGATGGATGTAGGGCAGGCAGAGAGGGACATGAAGGACACCACACATCACACGACTGACTGGGGATACAGAGGAACAGAGAGGTGGAGGGTGGAGAGGAGCATGGAAGACGTGTGTTGAGGATATGGTAGATAGTTGACAGTGAATCCGCAATGAAAGAAAATCAGGAAGTGTAACCGATGGGTTACTAAATAACTAGGTCATGACCCCTGAGGCTGAGGTCAAATGTGACCAGGGTAGAATCACAGGATCTTATGATACAACAGCCATAAAGAAGGGATTGTTCTATCTGACGTCTGAGAATATGTGACCGAGAGCCACACCTCAACTTTGAATACTGGTAGCTACTTTTTAAGTAAATTCCTGCTGTCAACTTGTGCAATACATTGGGAGATAAAACAGATTGCGTTCTTCATTTCACCTGACACATATTTCACCTGACACATTTTTTTATTATGAAGCTTTCCGGTAGTCCTCAGTCACGTGCTGTTTGTTTACAAGCACACACAACCAGAGACCAGAGCCTTGTGAGGCAATCACTGTTGTGCAGCATGCGCCAGATGATCTAGTTACAGTATGGAATTCACAACTAAATGTTTGCCAGCTAGATATCTTATAACTGTTAGGTTAACTGTATAACATGTGCTAAATGCTCTGCAGTTATACATTTGGCTTGTTAACTTAGTAGCTAGTTAGCTATCTAGTTAACTTCTTCCAAAATCAAGCTTTGCTTAGTAACAGCAGAGAATCCCCTCCTGGATCAACAGTCTTGCTCTCTAATATCTGTTTTGTGCGTGCAGCATGCCCTGAAAAGTCTAAATGTTATTTTAGGTTTAAGGGTTAGGTTTTGGGTTAAGGTCAGCGTAAGGGTTAGGTTTGTATTTGTATTTACTATGGATGCCCATTAGCTGCTGACAAGGCAGCAGCTACTCTTCCTGGGGTCCAACGAAATTAAGGCAGTTATATACAATTAAAAACATTACATTCCACAACAGATTTCACAACACCCTCAGGATACTACTCTACTACCACATACCTACAACACAGAATCCATGTGTATGTGTGTGTATAGTGCGGATGTTATCATGTATGTACTGTATGTGTATGCGTGTGTCTGTGCCTCTTCACAATCCCTGCTGTTCCATAAGGTGTATTGTTATCTGTTTTTTCAATTTGATTTTACTGATTGCATGAGTTACTTGGTGTGGAATAGAGTTCCATGAAGTCATGGCTGTATGTAGTACTGTGGGCCTCCCATAGTCTCTTCTGGACAAGTCTTGTGGGGTATGTATGGGTGTCTGAGCTGTGTGCTAGTAGTTTAAACAGACAGCTCAGTGCAATCAAAATGACAATACTTATCACAAATACAAGTAGTGATGAAGTCAATCTCTCCTCTACTTTAAGCCAGGAGAGATTGACATTCATGTCATTAATGTTAGCTCTCCGTGTACATTTAAGGGCCAGCAGTGCTGCCCTGTTCTGGGCCAACTGTAATTTTCCTAACTCTCTCTTTGTGGCACCTGACCACATGACCGGACAGTAGTCCAGGTGCGACAAAATTAGGGCCTGTAGGACCTGCCTTGTTGATAGTGCTGTTAAGAAGGCAGAGCAGCGCTTTATTATGGGCAGACTTCTCCCCATCTTAGCTACTGTTGCATCAATATATCTTGACCATGACAGTTTACAATCCAGGGTTACTCCAAGAAGTTTAGTCTCCCCAATTTGCTCAATTTCCACATTATTCATTACAAGATTCAGTTGAGGTTTAGGGTTAGTGAATGATTTGTCCCAAATACAATGCTTTTAGTTTTTTAAATATTTAGGAATAACTTATTTCTTGCCACCCATTCTGTAACTTACTACAGCTCTTTGTTAAGGGTTGCAGTGAAAGATTGAAAGAAGTAAGGGGCCTAGACAGGTTTAGGATTAGGTTAGGGTTAGTATTAGGTTTAGTATTAGGTTTAGGACTTCGGAAAAATACGATTTTGAATGGGAATAATTTTTGACTCCCCAAAAAGTCCTAACAAGTAATGTAAACATGGCTGTGTGTGTGTGTGTGTGTGTGTGTGTGTGTGTGTGTGTGTGTGTGTGTGTGTGTGTGTGTGTGTGTGTGTGTGTGTGTGTGTGTGTGTGTGTGTGTGTGTGTGTGTGTGTGTGTGTGTGTGTGTGTGTGTGTGTGTGTGTGTGTGAGCATGCGTGTGCATGTGACACTCCTGGAATGTGAGCAGTCATCTGATTGAGAGTTGATCTCATAGGTCACAAGCTGCACTTCGTTCAACCCCTCAGAAAACGTCCTATTTCCCAGAATGCAGAGAGGGAGTCAATGATCAGCCAACGCTATGGGCACTACAGGCACTGATAGGATAAGCCTTAAAACGATTGGCTGTGTTTACATGAGAACCATAAGTATAGAAATATGTAATACTTGAGAAATCCCGCCCTTGAAGACATTGTGTACGTTACATCCTCAACAGAATAATGATCTAGTTAAGTCATCTTACACAAATGTTGTATACATACTGAGCAGCCTGAATGTGTGTGGTATAACACTGATTGGTATGAAACACTCTTCAGCAGAGGGATTAAGGATGTGTTCTCTAGAGCTGGCACAATTATCATATAATCGTGTAACCGACAATTATGGACAATAACCGCAAACCAACATTTTTTGGGGTCATAATCATCTTACTACATTAGTTTCATGAGAAGAGTGGATTCATCATTATATTGAAGTAGATATAGTTTACCCAATAACACTTTTTTATTTTTACATTAAGTGGGTAGAGTTGGTAATAATTCGGGAGGAATTCGGGAGGAGAAGCATTTTTCCAAAAGTTCCAAGCGGTCAAAAACTATTTTGTTTTAGAGACAGGGGTGTCACCAAAGCTGTGTTGTATTCATTAGGTATGTCGTAGTGGTATTCATTAGGTATGTAGTAGTGGTATTCGTTAGGTAAGCAGTAGTGGTATTCAATAGGTATGTAGTAGTGATATTCATTAGGTATGTCCTACTGTTATTCATTAGGTATGTTGTACTAGTATTCATTAGGTATGTCGTAGTGGTATTCATTAGGTATGTCGTAGTGGTATTCGTTAGGTAAGCAGTAGTGGTATTCAATAGGTATGTAGTAGTGATATTCATTAGGTATGTCCTACTGTTATTCATTAGGTATGTTGTACTAGTATTCATTAGGTATGTCGTAGTGGTATTCATTAGGTATGTTGAAGTGGTATTCATTAGGTATGTAGTAGTGGTATTCATTAGGTAAACAGTAGTGGTATTCATTAGGTATGTAGTAGTGATATTCATTAGGTATGTAGTAGTGGTATTCATTAGGTATGCCGTAGTGGTATTCATTAGGTATGTAGTTGTGGTATTCATTAGGTATGTAGAAGTGGTATTCATTAGGTATATAGTTGTGGTATTCATTAGATATGTAGTTGTGGTATTCATTAGGTATGTAGTTGTGGTATTCATTAGGTATGTAGTTGTGGTAATCATTAGGTATGTAGTTGTGGTATTTATTAGGTATGTAGTTGTGGTATTCATTAGGTATGTAGAAGTGGTATTCATTAGGTATATAGTTGTGGTATTCATTAGATATGTAGTTGTGGTATTCATTAGGTATGTAGTTGTGGTATTCATTAGGTATGTAGTTGTGGTAATCATTAGGTATGTAGTTGTGGTATTTATTAGGTATGTAGTTGTGGTATTCATTAGGTATGTAGAAGTGGTATTCATTAGGTATATAGTTGTGGTATTCATTAGATATGTAGTTGTGGTATTCATTAGGTATGTAGTTGTGGTATTCATTAGGTATGTAGTTGTGGTAATCATTAGGTATGTAGTTGTGGTATTTATTAGGTATGTAGTTGTGGTATTCATTAGGTATGTAGTTGTGGAAATCATTAGGTATGTAGTTGTGGTATTTATTAGGTATGTAGTTGTGGTATGCATTAGGTATGTAGTTGTGGTAATCATTAGGTATGTAGTTGTGGTATTTATTAGGTATGTAGTTGTGGTATTTATTAGGTATGTAGTTGTGGTAATCATTAGGTATGTAGTTGTGGTATTTATTAGGTATGTAGTTGTGGTATTTATTAGGTATGTAGTTGTGGTAATCATTAGGTATGTAGTTGTGGTATTTATTAGGTATGTAGTTGTGGTATTTATTAGGTATGTAGTTGTGGTAATCATTAGGTATGTAGTTGTGGTATTTATTATGTATGTAGTTGTGGTATTTATTAGGTATGTAGTTGTGGTATTCATTAGTTATGTCGTAGCCAGTTTCCAAAGATGCATTATGATGCATTACATGCTCACTACCATTTTCAACAAAAATTACAATTATGACAATAACCGCGGCCATTTGCATGACAATTCATTGTTACCCAAAATGTCATAATCGTCACAACCCTAGTCTTCCCCTATAATCTCTACTCCGAGCCCACTAACACGCACATTAACACTTGCATACACTCACAGTCACACACACTCCCTGTTTTTGACCGCTTCTCACCCCACAGCACAAAGGGCCCCTCTGTAATATCAAAGCCAAAACAACTCGTGCTTGGCTCAGATGGTGACCAGGAGCATCCCAATCCTCTCTCGTCTACAGAGACCCACATACACACCCTCAGTTCCACACACTGCTCTGCAGCCTCATGCAGCCCCACAGCCCACTGACAGGCCTGAGTGGACTAACCCCAGTTAGAGAGGGAGGGTGTGTAAGGGGAGCACGGAGCTGACACCAGAGGCACACACATATGATACTGTAGACACACACATGTATGTCAACACACATGAAGAGACACAGACAGACGGAGAGACTCAGGGACTGACTCACACACACACTAAATCAGATGTACACTCTGTGCCTATGTATTAACATGGTGGCCAACCATGATTCATACACAAACTGCAGACAAATAATCTGCACACAACATTTACAAACTAGTCATGCTTTTTTCAATGACAAATAAAATAGGTGGTAAGTGCAATTCGATATGAAGTGGGGACTGGGGAGTACATGAATTGTTCTTGTGAACTGTGGGGTATAATATGTGTGTGTGGCACTGTGTGCCCAGAGAGAGAGAGGGAGGTGGCGACGGCTCAGTCGTAATCCCCCCTTTCCTCTCCAACCAAACCAAACCACAACCCATAACATCGCCCACACAGAACAGAACCACCACTGCCGCGTTATGACTATGACCCATAGGGGAGGAGCAGAGCGGAGAGGAGAGGGAGGGGGCTCTATACACCACCCTACATTCCCCCCTAACCACCTTACCTTCACATGACTGGGCTGTGTCAGGAAGCCTGCCAAGTCTCTGTACGCTTTAATTAAGCAGAGAAGAGGCCCCAGCATAGCCCCGCTGTCCGCCTCAGTCCCCATGTCTGCTCTGACTCGCTCCCCTCCTCACAGCACAGTACAGTACAACACAGCACAGGGAGATTACACTCACCGCACCACTCGCTTGCCTTTCCGCTGTAAGGCATTGTTCCCACCACAATGAAACCAAAAGCCTGGGGAGTAGAGCATTGTTTGGTGGGGAGGGGGGAGAGGGGGGAGCTGACAACGCTTGTTCTTTTAGCCATGAAGAGGCTGAGAGTGGCACTGTGATATCAGGCTCAGTAATCTAACGCCGTCAGTGTCTCAGGCACAATGGAGCTTCTTGGCACAGTCAGGGCCAACAGATGGGAGAATTATACTACCTATGGTTACCTTTTAGTTTGTTCTCTCTCTCCGTTGCAGAGGAATGATAAATCAGCCCTCCCTCTTCCAGCTCTGTGGAAAAAGTTCAAAAGCGGGAAAAAAAAGCCTCAGCCTCCGTTTATGGACGTGTTTTGAATGTCTCCAGGCTGTGTCTTTTGACACACCGAGCAGAGCAACACACTCTCTCTTTTCTATGCAATGGAGGAGCAATCACTCCTCCCACCAGGCAGGCAGGCAGGCAGAGCAGATCAAAGGCCAGAGCTAGCTGAAAGTGTGGAAGTGAAGGAGGTTGTGTGAACTGCACAACCTCACAACCTCTAGCTTCACCTGACACCTAGCACTGTGGAAAACCACCGACAGACAGAACGACAAATAGACACACTGACTTATGGACTGACATTCAAATAGACTGATGAACCAGAGCTGGGGAAGGTTGGAAACAACTTAAAGGTAGAGTTTAAGAGTGTGAGTGTGTGTGTGTGTGTGTGTGTGTGTGTGTGTGTGTGTGTGTGTGTGTGTGTGTGTGTGTGTGTGTGTGTGTGTGTGTGTGTGTGTGTGTGTGTGTGTGTGTGTGTGTGTGTGTGTGTGTGTGTGTGTGTGTGTGTGTGTGTGTGTGTGTGTGTGTGTGTGTGTGTGTGTGTGTGTGTTCAAGTGCCCCAGTGTTCTGATTGCAGAAGCCTCTCCAGAAATGTGAGTCTACTTGATAATCACACAACTGATGAGTGGAAAATCTACAGGCTCATCTCCATCAACAATGGGCTCCAGTCTTGTCTGCTCAGCCCTGACACATGGATCAGCATATGTGTGTGTTCAATCATCCCAGAAAACCCACATGCCTATGTCTCTCTTGGTGATGGAAACTTCAAGGCTAAGCAAGCGTTTCATAAAATAGGAAGATGACAGGGCCACTACAAAGTAATCTACAGAAGTTTGTGAAGCACGTCCAGAACAGCTGTCTCAGACACCATCTATCAATATGAGGTTAATAACATAGGAGGGATGCTCTCCTCTCCTGAGTCCAGACTGAATGCTGTCGGACACAGTGTCTGAATACTCACAGGCAGCCTAATGAATAACAGGACAACAATGGGGTACAGTAGAATATAACAGTGTCGCTGTCTGACATATGTGTCATGCTATTGTTGGCTGAACCGATTCTCGTAACAGCATGCTAGCTAAAGAGTGTGTGTTACAATGTCAAGGAGTCATACATGCATGTGAGTGTTTGATACCCACCAAGCTGTGGCTGACTGAACATGTGACGAAGCAGACAAACAGACAGGATGTGTGTACTGTATAGCTTATGTGAAGAATAGACAGATGGGGCAGGTGAGGGGAACAGTTGATCTTCTCTTCCTCTGGAACGGGACACACACACACACACACACACACACACACACACACACACACACACACACACACACAAACACACACAGTTGTCTGTAGTTGGGAGTGTGACGTCAGGGGGGCACAGTTATGTGGGGATAGCAAGCCATTGCTGAATCAGCAGCTGTGCATGGCATCAGGTGGGCACTGCCCTCATATAAAGAGGCCACAGCTGCAACAACACAGTCAGGGGTACTTACCAACACTGCCCTCTCCCTAGATCACACACACCTTGAGTTCCATCTCCGGGTCACACACATACACAAGCACACGCACACATACACCAAAGTGTACCGCCATGCCAGGGATTGGTCAGTGTGTTCAATAGACAGCTTGATTTGGCCCATGGCACCTGACAGTAGACATCACTGCAGTATGTGGTGTATAGAGCACTAGCCTCCCCTTACCACATACAACTAATGAGCCTGAATATGGGGGGAAATATTAGATTAGCTAAACAACTATCGGTACATGCAGAGGTGTATTCAAATCACAAGCAGATAAATGATTTGATTAATGTTTCCCACCAGCCTCCCAACCAGCTTGCTTATGAAAATGTCATTATTCAGTACGGCTCACTAATATCACCATCTAGCTCTATTGACGGATATCACACAGGAAGCCAGCCGGGCTCAAGGACACTTAAGTAATATATCAAGTAATACCCCACCTGGGAGTGGAACTGACAACCTCACACAGAGTCCTGGAGCTCGGTCTGCATCATGAGCCCTACCACACCACCAGGGCAGCACCCCAGAGTGCAAACGCTTGTAGCCTTTTAATTCAGTTCACTCCGCAAGCACTTTATAAAGGCATCCACACTCTTCACACTCTTCCCCTTGTTGAGTAGATATAGATAGGATATACGATATATAGTTGTTATGTAGAACAATGGTGGTGGTGGAGGAAGAACAGTGGTGGTGGTGGAATAACAGTGGTGGTGGAGGAATAACAGTGGTGGTGGTGGAATAACAGTGGTGGTGGTGGAATAACAGTGGTGGTGGAGGAAGAACAGTGGTGGTGGAGGAAGAACAGTGGTGGTGGTGGAATAACAGTGATGGTGGAGGAATAACAGTGGTGGTGGTGGAATAACAGTGGTGGTGGAGGAAGAACAGTGGTGGTGGTGGAATAACAGTGGTGGTGGTGGAATAACAGTGGTGGTGGTGGAATAACAGTGGTGGTGGAGGAAGAACAGTGGTGGTGGAATAACAGTGGTGGTGGAGGAAGAACAGTGGTGGTGGTGGAATAACAGTGGTGGTTGAGGAAGAACAGTGGTGGTGGAGGAAGAACAGTGGTGGTGGTGGAATAACAGTGGTGGTGGAGGAAGAACAGTGGTGGTGGTGGAATAACAGTGGTGGTGGAGGAAGAACAGTGTTGGTGGAGGAAGAACAGTGGTGGTTGAGGAAGAACAGTGGTGGTGGAGGAAGAACAGTGGTGGTTGAGGAAGAAGAGTGGTGGTGGAGGAAGAACAGTGGTGGTGGTGGAATAACATTGGTGGTGGAGGAAGAACAGTGGTGGTTGAGGAAGAACAGTGGTGGTGGTGGAATAACAGTGGTGGTGGAGGAAGAACAGTGTTGGTGGAGGAAGAACAGTGGTGGTTGAGGAAGAACAGTGGTGGTGGAGGAAGAACAGTGGTGGTGGAGGAAGAACAGTGGTGGTGGAGGAAGAACAGTGGTGGTGGAGGAAGAACAGTGGTGGTGGTGGAAGAACATTTACATAAAAAATATATATATATTTAACCTTTATTTAACCAGGTAGGCCAGTTGAGAACAAGTTCTCATTTACAACTGCGACCTGGCCAAGATAAAGCAAAGCAGTGTGACCAAAACAACAACACAGAGTTACACATGGGATAAACAAACGTACAGTCAATAATACAACAGACAAATCTGTATACAGTGTGTGCAAATGAAGTAAGGAGGTAAGGCAATAAATATGCTAATAGTGGCGAAGTAATTACAATTTAGCAATTCACACTGGAGTGATATATGTGCAGATGAGGATGTGCAAGTAGAAATACAGGTGTGCAAAAGAGAAGAAAAACAAAAACAAATATGGGGATGAGGTAGGTAGTTAGTTGGATGGGATATTTACAGATGGGCTGTGTTCAGCTGCAGCGATCGGTAAGCTGCTCTGACAGCTGATGCTTAAAGTTAGTGAGGGACATATAAGTCTAAAACTCCAGTGATTTTTGCAATTCGTTCCAGTCATTGGCAGCAGTGAACTGGAAGGAAAGGCGGATGACCAGTGAAATATACCTGCTGGATCGCGTGCTGCGGATGGGTGTTATGGTGACCAGTGAGCTGAGATAAGGCGGGGCTTTAACTAGCAAAGACTTGTAGATGACCTGTAGCCAGTGGGTTTGGCGACGAGTATGAAGCGAGGGCCAACCAACGAGAAAGTACAGGTCGCAGTGGTGGGTAGTATATGGGGCTTTGGTGACAAAACGGATGGCACTGTGATAGACTGCATCCAATTTGCTGAGTAGAGTGTTGGAGGCTATTTTGTAAATTACATCGCCGAAGTCAAGGATCGGTAGAATAGTCAGTTTTACGAGGGTATGTTTGGCAGCATGAGTGAAGGAGGCTTTGTTACAAAATAGGAAGCCGATTCAAGATTTAACTTTGGATTGGAGATGCTTAATGTGAGTCTGGAAGGAGAGTTTACAGTCTAGTCAGACACCTAGGTATTTATAGTTGTCCACATATTCTAAGTCAGAACCATCCATAGTGATGCTATTCAGTCGGGCAGGCGGGTGCAGGCAGCGATCGGTTGAAGAGCATGCATTTCGTTTTACTAGAATTTAAGAGCAGTTGGAGGCCACGGAAGGAGTATTGTATGGCGTTGAAGCTCGTTTGGAGGTTTGTTAACACAGTGTCCAAAGAAGGGCCAGATGTATACAGAATGGTGTCGTCTGTGTAGAGGTGGATCAAAGAATCACCCGCAGCAAGAGCGACATCATTGCTATATACAGAGAAAATATTTGGCCCGAGAATTGAACCCTGTGGCACCAAATAGAGACTGCTAGAGATCTGGACAACAGGCCCTCCGATTTGGCACAATGAACTCTATCTGAGAAGTAGTTAGTGAACCAGGTGTGACGACCCTCCCACTCTGTCTGCCGTATTCTCTCTTTGTTCTTGTTTCCTTATTAGGATGCCGGTGGGCGGAGTTGGGAGGGTCGTCAGCTACATGGGAAACACCTGGGCCAACTGTGTCATAGGATAAATACACCACTTCCCCATTCATGGAAGAGACTCTCTCCATGCAGACACCTTTACAGATTTTGTTGTGTATCTTGGTGGTTTTTGGTTGTTTGCTTTAGCACCTTTCAACACCCTGCATTATCACATTCATGCATGCAAAACACTCACTTACACTACTGATTACTGATTACACACACCGTTGTATATTGTACTTAGTTAATAAATATATTTTGTTATTCCTTATCTCCACGTTGTCTCCCTTTTGTTACGGGCTTTGAGCCGGTTCGTGACACAGGTGAGGCAGTCATTAGAGAAACCAAGGCTGTTGAGTCTGCCGATAAGAATACGGTGATTGACAGAGTCGAAAGACTTGGCCAGGTCGATGAAGACGGCTGCACAGTACTGTATTTTATCGATGGCGGTTATGATATCGTTTAGGACCTTGAGCGTGGCTGAGGTGCACCCGTGACCAGCTCGGAAACCAGATTGCATAGCGGAGAAGGTACGGTGGGATTTGAAATGGTCGGTGATCTGTTTGTTCACTTGGATTTCGAAGACCTTAGAAAGGCAGGGCAGGATAGATATAGGTCTGTAACAGTTTGGGTCAGAGTGTCTCCCCCTTTGAAGAGGGGGATGACCGCGGCCGCTTTCCAGGAATCTCAGACGATACGAAAGAGAGGTTGAACAGACTAGTAATAGGGGTTGCAACAATGGCGGCGGATAATTTTAGGAAGAGAGGGTCCAGATTGTCTAGCCCAGCTGATTTGTAGGGATCCAGATTTTGCAGCTCTTTCTGCAAAACCAACTGGCCCAAGGGGGGGCTTGGGCCAGTTGCTGCGGGGGGTGCAGAGCTGTTGGCCGGGTTTGGGGTAGCCAGGTGGAAAACATGGCCAGCCGTAGAGAAATGCTTATTGAAATTCTCAATTATCAGTGGTGACAGTGTTTCCTAGCTTCAGCGTAGTGGGCAGCTGAGAGGAGGTACTCTTATTCTCCATGGACTTTACAGTATCCCAAAACTTTTGGGAATTAGTGCTGCAGGAAGCACATTTTTGTTTGAAAAAGCTATCTGTTCTTAGTTCTACATTTTTTGAATGGGGCATGGTTATTTAAGATGGTGAGGAAAGCACCTTTAAAGAACAACCAGGCATCCTCTGCTGACGGGATGAGGTCAATATCCTTCCAGGACACCCGGGCCAGGTCGATTAGAAAGGCCTGCTCGCAGAAGTGTTTTAGGGAGCGTTTGACAGTGATGAGGGGTGGTCGTTTGACCGCGGACCCATAACGGAAGCAGGCAATGAGGCAATGATTTCTGAGATCCGGGTTGAAAACAGCAGAGGTGTATTTAGAGGGCAAGTTGGTCAGGATGATATCTATGAGGGTGCCCATGTTTACGGATTTGGAGTTGTACCTGGTAGGTTCTTTGATAATTTGTGAGACTGAGGGCATCTAGCTTAGATTGTAGGATGGCCTGGGTGTTAAGCATATCCCAATTTAGGTCACCTAGCAGTACGAACTCTGACGATAGATGGGGGGAAATCAATTCACATATGGTGTCCAGGGCACAGCTGGGAGCTGAGGGGGGTCTATAACAAGCAGCAACAATGAGGGACTTATTTCTAGAGTGATGGATCTTTAAAAGTAGAAGCTCTAACTGTTTGGGCACAGACCTTTATAGTATGACAGAACTCTATCTCGACAGTAGATTGCAATTCCGCCCCCTTTAGCAGTTCTGTCTGGATGGAAAATGTTGTAATTGGGGATGGAAATTTCAGAATTTTTGGTGGCCTTCCTAAGCCAGGATTCAGACGCGGCTAGGACATCAGGGTTGGCGGAGTGTGCTAAAGCAGTGAATAAAGCAAACTTAGGGAGGAGGCTTCTGATGTTAACATGCATGAACCCAAGGCTTTTACGGTTGCAGAAGTCAACAAATGAGAGCGCCTGGGGACACACAGGGCCTGGGTTAACAGTGGGGGAAAGAGTGGGACAGTAGGCCCGTGCTTCACATTCCTGCACACACACACACACGCACACACACACACACACACACACACACACACACACACACACACACACACACACACACACACACACACACACACACACACACACACACACACACACACACACACACACACACACACACGCACGCACACATGGATACAGAGAGACATGCTATTCTGACAGGAAATTCTCTGGAGGACCGGGGCTGCGGGCAACCAGCCCGCCATAGAGAAGAAGCTCAAGGTGACATGCTACAGAGAACGAGGAAGGGAGGGGAGGGGGAGAGGGAGATAATGCTACAGACAGGATGTTAATTCTCCAGCCACTTTTACCACTTATGGTGGTAATATCATAGGCAGCTGATATAATAGCCTCTTGAACAGCCTCTCATACAGTGAGCCAGCCAGTCAAACTAGTCCTGCTGTTACACAGTGCCTTGTGCTCATTCTACTGGGAATCAGGGAAAGAAGAGAGAATCAATCTCTTCTCCTCGCTCTATCATCCCAACTCCTCTCCTCTCCATCATCTGAAAGTGATTTCATCCCATCCCCGATATATCAGATCAACATTGAGACAACGTCCAGCAGGCAGTAGGCTGAACGTTAGTTAAACACTCCTCACCAGGGGAGCATCCATCATTTCCATTAGTCTCCTAACTGACATTTACAACACGCTGCTGTACAGTCATCACTGGAGCACTTCCGATACGGCGACTCCATCATCACCATTTCCAAATGCTATGTCGTTAATTAGGATTCACATGGTACATTACCTTAGATATCATGTGCCTTAATTAGTCTGGTTCTCAGTGACAGTAAAGACACAGATGCAGATATTACATTAGCATCAGCGATACGTCAATAAAGGTCTGGTCACTGGGGAGCTTGTATCCTGTCTGTCCATGTAGGACGGTCCCTCACTAACCTTGCTGTGACTATCCCTCTGCATCCCTCTCTCTATATCTCTATCCTTACCCAGGCCAGGGTCTGTGGAGGAGGATAAATACTAAGTAGTGTACACTGCCTAGTCCTAGTGCATATAACCAGCACAGAGAGGGATAGAGAAGGAAGAGAGTGAGCCTTGCTCCATTATGTATGAGTTGTTAATTGGGAGTCTCTGCATGTTTCACTGCCTCAAGATCAGCCTTGCCACTGAGACAGAACAGACGGCCTGATAGGGCCAGCCACACGCCACTCAGCCCGTCGGCACGGTAACAAGGCCAGTGCCATATGCAGATTGGCCCAGTCGTTCGGATCACACTTGGGTAGGAGGGAGGGGAGGTGAGGCCTAGCAGGTTGGGGAAAAAAACAGAGAACATTTGTTGTTTCCTTATTTTCTCTCTTTTGTTTTTGGCGGTTGAAATGGTTCAGAGGGCTGAGAGAGGCTATTTAGCAGGAGCTAAATGAGCTGTGAGGGCTGAGGGGTGATTCTCAGGTTGTAAATAGAAGTAGTCTGAGAGAAAGCTTTCCAGGTTTTATGGAGATTTGGGTGTTCCTCTCTCTGTGTCTTTGTGAAGCAGCAGCAGCTCTGTTCTGTGAAGCTGAGGAATCCTATTAAATAACAGACAGTGACCTGGTGATCCCAGCTCTACTGGCTGATCCTACAGAGAGGGATCACAACACCATATGAGCACATTCTATACTGAACAAAAATATAAACAACGCAACCATTTTAAAGATTTGACTGAGTTACAGTTCATCTAAGGAAATCAGTCAATTTAAACTAATTCATTAGGCATTCATCTCACATGAATGGGAATACAGACACGTGTCTGTTGGTCACAGATACTTTTTAAAAAGTTAGGGGCGTGGATCTAAAAACCAGTCAGTATCTGGAGTGACCACCATTTGCCTCATGCAGCGAGACACATCTCCTTCGTATAGAGTTGATACGGCTGTTGATTGTGGCCTGAGTGAATGTTGTCGCACACATCAACCAAGAGCATCCCAAACATGCTCAATGGGTGACATATCTGGTGAGTATGCAGGCCATGGAAGAACAGGGACAATTCAGCTTCCAGATTCTTGCGACATGGGGCCGAGCATTATCATGTTGAAACATGAGGTGATGGTGGCGTATGAATGGCACGACAATGTGTCTCAGGATCTCGTCACGGTATCTCTGTGCATTCAAATTGCCATCGATAAAATGCAAATGTGTTCATTGTCCGTAGCTTATGCCAGCCCATACCATAACCCCACCGGCACCATTGGGCACTCTGTTCACAACATCAGCAAACCACTCGCCCACACGACGCCATACACGTGGTCTGCGGTTGTAAGGCCAGTTTGACATACTGACAAATTCTCTAAAGCAACATTGGAGGTAGTTTATGGTAGGGAAATGAACTTTACATTCTCTGACAACAGCTCTGGTGGACGTTCGTGCAGTCAGCATGCAAATTGCACGCTCCCTCAAAACTTAAGACATCTGTGGCATTGTGTTGTGTGACAAAACTGCACAATTTAGAGTGGCCTTTTATTGTCCCCAGCACAAGGTGCACCTGTGTAATAGTCATGCTGTTTAGTCAGCTTCTTTGTATGCCACACCTGTCAGTTGGATGGATTATCTTGGCAAAGGAGAAATACTCACTAACAGGGATGTAAACAAACGTGTGCATATTTGAGAGAAATACCATGTGAATCCTTGTGTGTGGAGGCTTTACCCAAACACGAACACATCATCTGGTGTGTCCCATACTTCCCCTCCAGCACTAGACTAGTTGCATTTGCACACGTCCAGCCGTCCGCTGCCTCCAAGCCTGCTAAGATTTACGCCTGTGATTATATATTCATACAGATGAGTCAATAAGGGCCTTGCAGCCGTAGCAACGGGAGGACTGGGCGAATTCCAATGAGCCGCTATCAGGCCCCAAAGCCTCCCATCAATAGACTGCAACTTTACATTTCATTAGGGCACGGCGCACAGTTTAACTCCAAATGAATAGCAATAAAACAAGACTGCCAACAACGATCGGGGGGCCCTCCACACACTCTCCTCTCTCCAC
Organism: Salvelinus alpinus; assembly: GCF_045679555.1. Lineage (NCBI taxonomy): Eukaryota > Metazoa > Chordata > Actinopteri > Salmoniformes > Salmonidae > Salvelinus > Salvelinus alpinus. The sequence continues at coordinate 21,907,435 of NC_092113.1, forward strand.
ACAGAAGCACTGCTCTGCTCCCGCCCGCCCGCCCCAGATGGGCTGTTCCCGACCGTCAAACCACCGGCCCCAACACTACAATTACAAGCCAAACAAACAGAACAACAAACAAAACCAAATCAGGAGAAAATTACATTGATGCCACCGCATGGAATTGGACTGCAGTTTATATGTGGACATAATCAGAGAGGACAAGCCGTTTGTGATGGCCTGGTGGTAGGCGGTGAGACTGTGGATACTGTGATGTCAGGGTCTCCTAAAGAGAGGCTTCAGGAGGGACTGGTTCTGCTCTGCAGTGATGACTATGCTTCCCTAGCCACAGCCAGCTAGTCAACAGTCTCTGTTCCTGTATGTACAGCACTACATCGATCTGTGTGTGATAACGCCGGCAGCTTGTGCCCCACCACCCAGCACTTGGCCTCCACACAGGAAGAGATGGTGGCAAAGGGGAAATGGGATTCCGATTGTGGAAGGGATATCTTCCCTCTGAGATCTACTGATCCATCCCACCCCCAGCTTCCACCCCCCCAGCCTCCACATCCCCTTCCAGCATCCTGCCGGCCAACCGGCTGCAGCCTGCAGACAGACGCCCACAGCAAAGCACCGCTCCAAACCCACAGCTAGCAACCGCTACCTCAGGGGTCAGCACCAAGGACTATGGGACTGGGTTTCAGCCGACTTAGCAAAACAGGAGAGGTGTGTGTGTGTGTGTGTGTGTGTGTGTGTGTGTGTGTGTGTGTGTGTGTGTGTGTGTGTGTGTGTGTGTGTGTGTGTGTGTGTGTGTGTGTGTGTGTGTGTGTGTGTGTGTGTGTGTGTGTCCTAGACCTAGACTAGTGTGCATTAATGCCTGAACAATGGTTCAGTGTCTATCAGTGTGCATGCAGGTGTGCATGCTGGTGTGTATGCAGGTGTGCATGCTGGTGTGTATGCAGGTGTGTATGCAGGTGTGTATGCAGGTGTGTATGCTGGTGTGTATGCAGGTGTGCATGCTGGTGTGCATGCTGGTGTGAATGCAGGTGTGTATGCAGGTGTGCATGCTGCTGTGTATGCTGGTGTGTATGAATGTGTGGTTGCATTCATTCCATACGTGACCGACCGCCTCAATTCCATCTTATGTTGCAACATTTTAAATAGTGTTTAGATAAAAGTAGAGACTACGAAATGGTATATCATACACTGCAGTTGAGGAACAATGGGAAAGTAATTCTGCTTTGAAAGTTGATAAACTTGTAACCCCACTTTTGAGAAAATGGTCCTTGAATATTTTGGAACACATACTGGAGAGCTTTTCTTTGTCTATACCCATTCAGCATCGTTCACACCCTCTTAAGCCTTAACCCCACCCATCTCTTTAAGAATTCACATGTGAGGCCATGTGCTAAACAGACTGAAAAAGGTAGTGTAGTAAACAACCAAAGATTTCAAGACTAAAACTGGTGTATTCACCCCAGAGACAACTGGCTAACTTGATGGGTCATATAATCATCTGGCGAAGTGAAGTCTTTTGTTTAGACATGTTAGCTAGCTAAACAATGAACCATAATCCCAACCCAAAGCTACATTTCAAATGGATTGTCATAGCTAGCCACCATGCATGAAATGCTGGAGTATGAATCTGCAGGTAGCTAAAGCTAATCAACTAGGTTCAATGTTAGCTAGCTAGCTAACATTAGGCTATAACTAGCAATGCAAATGGCTTTCTGAGATACAAATAATATTACTACACATATCATACACATAATGTTAGCTAGCGAGCCAGCAAGCTAACGTTCACTAGCTAGCAGTACGATTTAACTTACAATGAAAATTACTTTCTGAAAAAATCTGAAACGTATAATACAGTATCTGAAAATGTCGCTAGACTCTTACCCGTATACATGAATGAACGCTTCATGGCAGCGTGTCTTTTCAGTTTGGTTTGTAGCTAGCTATAGCTTGTTTGGCCCGTCGTTGTGTCAAATCACTCCGGTTCACACTGATGTGCAGAAAGTCGTCCATCACAACTTTTTCCCACTGATCTTTGTCGATAGCGCCTGCTAAATTCATGGCAGCAATGTTGTTGAGAGCAGAAGCAACACTTTGGCAGCTCTCCATGTCTAACATTATATCTGTCAAAAAAGCTGCGGTAGCAAGGATTTTCTACACATATTGAACAGCTCATGTTATAGACAGAAGAATGCTACATGGCAGACCAATCCAAACTCATCTCTAGGCATGTCCAGCCCATGCATTATCTCAGCCAATCATGGGTAGCAGGAAGGTTCCTGGCTTTTTCCGTGGCTAAACCAACTAGGCTCGTAATTTAAATATTTTATTTCTATTTACAGATGGCATACAAGTTTGTTATTAAAATGATGTTCAAATACATCTCCTGTGAAGTAGTGACGTGTGACATACCCCTAGTTTCTTGAAACGGGTCACATATTACTCTATTATCTGACACATAAAATGACCTAATCATTTCATACATTCATAATCACCCTACAAAGATACCGTCAAATCTACTCACTCTCAGCTTTTAGTGGAGTTCTGACAAAAGCTGGAACACACCACCAAGGCCATTTTTAGCCTCTACTCAGTGTTAACAGTCTGGAACCATCCGAGAGGCGTCCTAGCGTCCTCTCTGTTGGCAGTGAAGGGCACCAACACCTAGTCCTGCCCCCTCCCCCATTCTCTCCTGTTCTCTACTGTTCTCCCCTCTTCTCTCCTCTACTCCCCTGTTCTCTCCTGTTCTCTACTCTTCTCCCCTCTTCTCCCATGTTCTCTCCTGCTCTCTCCTGTTTTACCCTGTTTTACCATTTCCCCTGTTCTCTCCTGTTCTCTCCTGTTCTTTCCTGTTCACTGGGAACAGCACCAGAGAAGGCACAGCAGTGGCTAACAGCACGACAGCGATTGCCTGAAGAAGCCGGTGATTGACAAACCCACTATGTGTGGGTCTACTCCAGTTAGTCTTAGAATCCCAGACCTAGGAGCAAGAGCACTAGATCTGTGGAGGATGTCATATTCTCTTAGGAAAGGGGGAAAACATTTCTTCCGGGGAGGGTCCTCTTTCCCAACAAATCCCGAGTTTGGATAGGCAGAGCTTAAAATGCAGGCGGGAATTGTGCTCATGTTCAGCTAGGGCAGCAAGCAGATATGGCAGTGATGTCACCGGTGACGCACATCCCATTTCCGGCTCGTCCTGTCTGTCCCAACTGGCGCTGGAACTTCTATAGACGTGTAAGCTGGAGCATTGGTACGTTGTGGGAAGCAACCTGTCTGTCTAGAGAGATCTCAATCACATCCACCCATCCAGCACAAAGGAGTTTCTACAGCTTTTGAAAGACCAGCTTCTTAGAGCTCCAGCTCAAAGGTGCCCAGGCAGAAATGAGACAGACTTTAAATTCATCCTCATAACCAGAGGTTGGTAACACATGTACACACACAAACACACAGAATCCACCAGTGGCCTACCTTCTTAATACGTCCGCTGCGTGTGCCGGCGAAGGCCACAGTGTGGCCGCGGTATTCATAGGCTGCCACCGACGTCATACCATCGTCCTTGTCCACGAACAGAGGCAGACCCTCGATGGTGCTGGTTCCCCCCAGGGGCTGGTTGAAGTCCTGCCCACAGAAGTTATCGTCTATTTGGAGTGGCTGCAGAGAGTGGGGGGGGGGGGGTTAGAGCGAGACAGAGATAGAAAGAGAGTGAGAGATGGGAGAGGGAGAGAGGGGAGAGAGATATTGGGAGGAAGGGAGAGGGCGAAAGAGATTGGGAGGAAGGGAGAGAGAGGGGGAGAGAGAGATTGGGAGGGGGAGAGAGAGGGGGAGAGAAAGATTGTGAGGAAAGGAGATAGGGGGAGAGAGAGATTATGAGGGATGGAGAAGGGAGTGAGAGATTGGGAGGGAGAGAGTGGAAAGAGAGATGTTGGGAGGGAGGGATTTGGAATGGTAGGGAGAGAGAGGGGAGAGAGAGCGAGAGAGAGAGAGAGAGAGAGAGGGCGGGAGATGGGAGAGAGTTTGGGAGGGAGTGAGAGAGAGATTGGGAGAGAGGGGAGAGAGATAAGGAGGGAGGGGGGAGGGGGAGATTGGGAGGGAGAGAGAGAGATTGGGAGGGAGGGAGAGAGATTGGAATGGAGGGAGAGAGAGGGGAGAGAAAGATTGGGAGGAAAGGAGAGAGGGGGGAGAGAAAGATTGGGAGGGAGGTAGAGAGAACGGGGAGAGAGATTTGGAGGGAGGGATGGAGAAGGGGGAGGGAGAGAGGGAGAAAGAGATTTGGAGGGAGAGAGAGGGGGAGAGAAAGATTGGGAAGGAGGGAGAGATAGGGGAGAGAGAGATTGGGAGGGAGAGAGAGGAGAGAGAGAGAGATTGGGAGGGAGGGAGAGAGAGATTGGGAGGGAGGGAGGGAGGGAGGGAGAGAGAGAGGGGAGGGAGAGATTGGGAGGGAGGGAGAGAGAGAGAGAGGGGAGGGAGAGATTGGGAGGGAGGGAGAGAGAGAGATTGGAAAGGAGGGAGAGAAAGATTGGGAGGAAAGGAGAGCGGGGGAGAGAGAGCTTGGGAGGGAGGGATGGTGAAGGGGGGAGAGAGAGGGAGAGAGGGGAAAGAGAGATATTGGGAGGCAGGTAGAGAGAAAGGGGAGAGATATTTGGAGGGAGGGATGGAGAAGGGGGAGGGAGAGAGGGAGAAAGAGAGTGGGAGGGAGAAAGAGAGATTGGGAGGGAGGGAGAGAGAGATAGGGGAGAGAGAGGGCAGAGAGAGATTGGGAGGGAGAGAGAGGAGAGAGAGAGAGAGATTGGGAGGGAGGGAGAGAGATTGGGAGGGAGGGAGGGAGGGAGAGAGAGAGGGGAGAGAGAGATTGGGCAGGAGGGAGAGATTGGGAGGGAGGGAGGGATGTAGAGAGAGGAGGAGAGAGAGATTGGAAGGGAGGGGGGACAGAAGAAAGTGTGAGTGACGGATAGGCCAAATTTGCATATCACCATCAAAATAGCAGCATACACACACTGTCACTGTAAAAGAAAAGTGGTTAATTGATGTATGTGTGATAGACCTGTGTGTAGCGGGCACCAGGTGGTATCTTTCACACGCACTGACACATGTAACCAGAAGATAATCACTAGCACCCGTATTAGCGTAGCGACCTCCAGCTCTCTAACACATCACATCCTCTTACACAACACTAATTAACTGGTGCCAGGATCCCCTCATTCATTAGAAGACATATCGCTTCCATAGGAGACAATAAATCAGACACAATACACACTCTGCCTGCCGCTAAGCTCTCTGGGAAGGAAGGAGATGTGCGTGATCTGAGCCATGATGTGACCAGACTGGAGGATGGAAAGGAGGAATGCCGCCGGGTGAATTCTTTAGTCGTCCTTTGTCTGAAGACACAAGCCACAAACATGTGCACTACCGGTCAAAAGTGGTCAAAACACCTACTCATTCAAGGGTTTTCTTTATTTTGACTATTTTCTACATTGTAGAAAATTCCACACATATGGAATCACATAGTAACCAAAAAAGCGTTAAACAAATAAAAATATATTTTATATTTCAGATTTTTCAAATAGCTACCCTTTGCCTTGATGACAGCTTTGCACACTCTTGGCATTCTCTCAACCAGCTTCATGAAGTCGTCACCTGAAATGCATTTCAATTAACAGGGAATTTCTTTCCTTCTTAATGCGTTTCAGCCAATCAGTTGTGTTGTGACAAGGTAGAGGGGTATACAGAAGATAGACCTATTTGGTAAAAGACCAAGTCCAAATTATGGCAAGAACAGCTCAAATAAGAAAAGAGAAATGACAGTGCATCATTACTTTAAGACATGGCGGTCAGTCAATACAGAAAATGTCAAGAACTTTGAAAGTTTCTTCAAGTGCAGTCGCAAAAACCATCAAGCGCTATGATGAAACTGGCTCTCATGAGGACCGCCACAGAAATGGAAGACCCAGAGTTACCTCTACTGCAGAGGATAAGTTCATTACAGTTACCAGCCTCAGAAAGTACAGCCCAAATAAATACTTCACAAAGTTCAAGAAACTGACACATCTCAACATCAACTGTTAAGCTGAATCAGGCCTTCATGGTCTTCATGGTCGAACTACTACTAAAAGACACAAATAAGAAGAATAGACTTGCTTGGGCCAAGAAACACGAGCAATGGACATTAGATCCTTTGACCAAATTGTAGAGTCTTGGTTCCAACCGCCGTGGCTATGTGAGATGCGTTGTGGGCAAATGGATGATCTCCACATGTGTATTTCCCACCGTAAAGCATGGAGGAGGAGGTGTTATGGTGTGGGGGTGCTTTGCTGGTGACACTGTCTGTGATTTATTTCAAATTCAAGGCACACATAACCAGCATGGCTACCACAGCATTCTGCAGCGACATGCCGTCCAATCTGGTTTGGGCTTAGTGGGACAATCATTTGTTTTTCAACAGGACAATGACCCAACACACCTCCAGGCTGTGTAAGGGCTATTTTACAAAGAAGGAAAGTGATGGAGTGCTGCATCAGATGGGCCTCCACAATACCCCGACCTCAACCAAATTGAGATGGTTTGGGATGAGTCGGATCGCAGAGTGAAGCAAAAGCAGCCAACAAGTGCTCAGCATATGTGGGAACTCCTTCAAGACTGTTGGAAAAGCATTCCAGGTGAAGCTGGTTGAGAGAATGCCAAGAGTGTGGAAAGCTGTCATCAAGGCAAAGGATGGCTATTTGAAAAATCTCAAATATTAAATATATTTTTATTTGTTTAACACTTTTTTGGTTACTACGTGATTCCATATGTGTTATTTCATGGTTTTGATGTCTTCACTAATATTCTACAATGTAGAAAATAGTCAAAATAAAGAAAAACCCTTGAATGAGTAGGTGTTCTAAAACTTTTGACCGGTATTGTACATTGATGAACGGAATTGATCTTAGTGGCACTCCACTCTCCTTTTCACATCATTTAGCAGCTGCTTTACTTAACTAAAGGCAATAGGTCTCAATAGGTGATCCAGGTATGTCATGACATAGCACAAGAGGGGGGGTGGGGCTTTCCTCTTTAGTTCTCTGTTGCTCCTCAAGCAAGGGGGATCACGGATTCCCATCAGACCAACTCCTAGATAACCTACTCCTAGATAACCTACTCCTAGATAACCTACTCCTAGATAACCTACTCCTTGAAGTTTGCAGTTGTGTCTAAAAAACACTATTTTGCTCATAGCATATTTTTTTACCCTTTTAGTGTGTGTACTTAATTGTAATTAAACTTTTTCAACAGTAAAAGTTTTTAAAAATTGCTGGAAGAAGTCTTTAAATGTAGGGACAATGCACAAATACAAGTGGTTTACACAGAAGAATTTCAAATTGGCGAGAGAAGACTGACTATTAGCTCGGTACACTTGGTTTTCAGGGAAAAAACTGGACCATGTTAAGGACATTATCATTGAGTCCTGATTTAGCCCATTCTACTCTCTGAGTATCAAATTCTCCCCCACCCCGTCCCCACCCCCCTCCCGAACCAGAAGACCCCTTCCCATTCTGGATACCAGACGGGCCTCATTAGTAGAGACAAGAGTGTTGGCGACCCCCGCGTCCCCCTGCCCTGCCCGCTGACGCCCCTCATGTTTCACCCAGTGAGAGGTGCTAGCTCTACCAAGGGCCAGCCAGGCCAGGCATAACTGTGTACAGCAGAGTTCCTCTGAAAGGACAATGTGGGAGACCATGTCCTTTTCTAAACCCTCACTATGGAGTTGGGTCTGGAAATAGAGTGTGTGGGGGGGGGGGGGGGGGGGGGGAGGGTTTAAGAGTAAACACAGGACATCTGGGGCCAGATCATTATAGGCTGCCTGCATGCAGACTGTGTTGGAATTAAATGGTTCTGGATATGGTGCAGTGCTCAGTAGGTCTAAGGCTCCTGCCGCCTGAGAATACTGTAATCAGCATCCAGCAGGTACACATACTTTACCACTAACAGATGTCTGCTGCAACATTTTTACTGTAAATCTCTAAGTCATATAACCATGGAAATTCAGATTATTAATCTGTGGCTATGTCCATCTCAGCAATGTTAGTGAGATAACTTTTCCTAATAGTCATGGATCTGATGGAGGAATGTCCTGGCAGGCCAAGTCTAGGTCCAGCCTGGGCTGAGGAGAGAGCGAGGCAGCCAGGGAGAGAAGTAGGAATCTGGCCTCGGCTACTATGTGAGTTCCCATGGGGGCCTACGACCTCCCCTTGCTCCCTCCCTCCCTTTCCCCCTGCGCTGGGACAGAGAGGGATTCGGCAGAGCGACTGGACGGGCCTCCTATCACAATCAGCGGAAACAGCGTGGCAGCAAACCAGAGCCAGAGGTTCAGACTGGCTATCTGTGCTCCCCTAGCTCTGCCTCCCTGGCTCCACTCTCACTCTGCTTCCCTCTACTGTTTGTTTGTTTTTCGCTTTGTCCTTACCTCGCTCAAATTACACTGTGAATGGGAAAGGTAGGAAAGGAAATATTGAGAGTCTGGTTGGTGATAGAGGCTGCGATAGGGAGAGGGTTTGTTAGGACAGAGAGTTGGTGGAATGACTTGTAAATGGAAAACCATCCCACTCTCCTAGAGAGTTGGTGGAATGACTTTTAAATGGAAAACCATCTCACTCTCCTAGAGAGTTGGTGGAATGACTTTTAAATGGAAAACCATCCCACTCTCCTAGAGAGTTGGTGGAATGACTTTTAAATGGAAAACCATCCCACTCTCCTAGAGAGTTGGTGGAATGACTTTTAAATGGAAAACCATCCCACTCTCCTAGAGAGTTGGTGGAATGACTTTTAAATGGAAAACCATCCCACTCTCCTAGAGAGTTGGTAAAAGGCATGTTCTTAATACTGCAGTGCCAAGACAATGGATTTGAACTTCAAGTCAAGGAAAAAAAGCCTTGAGGAAAGACAGTGAATAAAAGACAATCCAAGACATGAACATATAATAAAGTTGTTATTGCAGAAATGATGGAGGTGCTTAATAAATAAAGGACTGCTGTTGTATATTACAGGATACTGGTTCTAACCAGTGAGAGTGGGTGGATCATGTCCTGGTCTGTTCAGACAGCCTCGTCCCTTGAAGCACAGACTGCCCAGAACTTGTACACAGTCTTATCTCTACACCATCTGATTGATCCTAAAGGGCAGACAGACCACCTCCTTCATATCTGCCTATCTATCTCCCACTCCATTGGAGCTCTATGGGTCAATCAATAGAGACAGCACAACTTGACAAAAGAGAATGTAATGGGTTAATTTGTCCCTGCTTTAGTGTAAGCTCCACAGAGACCAGGCTTTGACAAACAAAGTACCTCCTTCCCATGTGAGCTCTACAGAGCTGGGAGAATGCTGCCTGCCCCTGAGACCAGACTGATGCAACAGCTTCCAAGACTTACTGTAGGGGAGTGGGTATAAATAGAAAGATAAATGTTTTGCAGTTTGTGTGTGTGTGTGTGTGTGTGTGTGTGTGTGTGTGTGTGTGTGTGTGTGTGTGTGTGTGTGTGTGTGTGTGTGTGTGTGTGTGTGTGTGTGTGTGTGTGTGTGTGTGTGTGTGTGTGTGTGTGTGTGTGTGTGTGTGTGTGTGTGTGTGTAGTAGAAAGACAAAAAAAGGAGATTAAATGTTACTGCCAAAGCTGGATGGACAAACTACTTAGAGAATTTGATTTGTGGTATTGGATACAGCGCAGCGATGCTGCCCTTTGTTTCCTGTGGCCAGCCAATGGTGGCTTTCTAATTGGCTCTTAATGGCACTTGGTCAAATGTAAGTGAGGAGGGACTGTGATGCTGGTGAGCCCTGCCATTTCCAGCTAGGAGAGAGAGAGAGAGAGAGAGAGAGACATTGGCATTATAAACTGAGCCACAAATCACCCAGGGCTCATCTACAGCAAACACACACATCCCACACTAACAGGTAGTTTACCTGCAGACGGTGTCTGCTACAGCCATGTTGGGGGATTTGGGGGCGATGATACAGCACAGTGAATACAGCACAGTGAATACAGCACAGTGCGAGCAGTGCAGTATACCCCCCCCCCCCCCCCCCCCACGGCTGTGGATTAGAACTGATTTCCGTACAGTGCCAAAGCTGAAGAATCAAAAATAAAATATATATTTGTCACATGCGCCGAATGCAGCAGGTACAGAACGTACCGTTAAATGCTTACTTACGAGCCCTTTCCCAACAATACCGAGTTAAAAAGTAAGAGAAATTAGCAACAACAAAAACATTTAAAAGGAAATAGTAACACAATAAAATAACAATAACGAGACAATATACAAGGAGTAGTGGTACTGAGTCAATGTGCAGGGATAAGAGTTAGTTGAGGTAATTGAGGTAATATGTACATGTAGGTAGGGGTAAAAGTGACTAGGATAGACAATAAACAGAGGAGCGGCAGCGTATGTGAAGAGTGTGTGTGCATGTGTGCGTAGTGGGTAAAGTCCAGTGAGTGTGCGTAGTGGGTAAAGTCCAGTGAGTGTGCGTAGTGGGTAAAGTCCAGTGAGTGTGCGTAGTGGGTAAAGTCCAGTGAGTGTGCGTAGTGGGTAAAGTCCAGTGAGTGTGCGTAGAGCTGGTGCAAGAGATTCAGGGCTAATAAAAAGGGGGTCAATGAAAATAGTCTGGGTAGCCATTTGATTAACTGTTCAGCAGTCTTATGGCTTGGGGGTAGAAGCTGTTAAGGAGCCTTTTGGTCCCAGACTTGGTGCTCCGGTACCGCTTGCCATGCGGTAGCAGAGTAAACAGTCTATGACTTGGGTGGCTGGTGTCTTTGACCATTTTTAGGGTCTTCCTCTGACACCACCTGGTATAGAGGTCCTGGATGGCAGGAAGCTCGGCCCCAGTGATGTACTAGCCCGTACATGCCAAGAGTGTGCAAAGCTGTCATCAAGGCAAAGGGTGGCTACTTTGAATATATATATTTTTTTATCCCAGCCCCCGTCCCCGCAGGAGGCCTTTTGCCTTTTGGTAGGCCGCCATTGTAAATAACAATTTGTTCTTAACTGACTTGCCTATTTAAATAAAGGTTCAATAAAAAATAAACCCCAAGAATATTGATTTGTTTAACACTTTTTTGGTTACTACATGATTCCATATGTGTTATTTCATAGTGTCTTCACTATTATTCTACAATGTAGAAAATAATAATAAAAATAATAAAAAAAACCTTGACTGAGTAGGTGTGTCCAAACTTTTGACTGGTACTGTAGATGTTCCTTTTGTCCAGGTGGGAAAAGGCAGTGTGGAGTGCAATAGAGATTGCATCATCTGTGGATCTGTTGGGGCGGTACCGAGTGGGTCTGGGATGATGGTGTTGATGAAAGACATGACCAGCCTTTCAAAGCTTTTTCAAAGCATTTCATGAAAAAACTGTTATGACATTCATGGAAAGATATTTCCAACACAGAGACTCCAGACATGCGGACCAGAAGAAGACTGGCTAAGAAGACTGGCTAAGATGGCGCTGACGAATTGCACCTACAAAACATAGCAGGTTTCTACTTTTTCTAAGGCTGGGCACACTCCCATCCTCATCAACGGGGCTGGCATGGAGACGGTCAAAAACGGCAACTTCCTCAGCGTACACATCTCCGAGGAGCTGAAATGGTCAAATCACATGGACTCTTTAACCTCATGAGGCTGAAGATAATTTGGCCTGTCCTCGAGGGCCCTCACAGTGTTCTACAGGAGCAGCATCAAGAGCATACCGTCGGGCAGCATCACAGCCTGGTACGGCAACTCCACTGCCGCTGACCACAAGGCAATACAGAACACCATTGGGTGCTCACTGCCTGCCCTAGAGGACACCTACAACACCAGGTGTCACAGGAAGGCCAAGAAGATCATCAGGGACCTCAGCCACCTGAGTCACAGCCTGTCCTCCCCACTTCCATCAATCAGATGCAGGCAGTACAGGAGCATCTTGGCTAAAACTAATATACTGGCCAATAGCTTCTATCCTCAGACCATCACACTGCTGAATAGCCACCCCCTTCCCCCACACATATTTGGCAAATCCCCCTCCCCCTCAACAGCCCCCACCCCAATGGACAATTATCAAGCTGAATACCAACCACTACACCTACCCCCTCCCCCTTTTTACAGGTGGAAATATGTATATATTTCAGATCTACACTGTTGGAGCTCGGAGCTTAGACTTGCCTACCTCTCTTCCATTTTGTCTTCCTATAAAGTCTCTCCCTAAACAACATCTAACAGGCCCACACCAGTAAACACTTTGTTCTGAACACATCTCATATCCCTCTCTTCCCACATACTGTAGGAGTGCCTTTGATACCTGTATCCTCTCATTAGATGGGATCTATTTATACAGACCATGCCATATCATTATCTGATACCGCCGGCAGACTAGACAGAGAAACAGCAGTGTACATGCAGCTGCCAGCAGAGTGTGTGTGTGTGTGTGTGTGTGTAAGTATGTGTGTCCGTGCGCAGTTTATGTGTGTTTATGTGTGTACTCTGTTCTGCTAGCTAGTATATTATCGGGCAGTGTGTCAAGGCCGTAGTGCGGCGCGGCAGTGAGGCAGGGCCAGGCTGTGAGACAGATGTTGGTATCCCCTCTCTCCTGACCCCACACACCACAGCTACATTCCCCAGCCCTGCACAGCCCTCCTCTCCCCAGTACAGAGGCCTATTATGAGGCTGCACATGACCCGCGCACGACCTGACACACACTGGGCTACACACAGACATCTGGCACTGACCATAGACATATAGAAGTCTGTACACACACACACACACACACACACACACACACACACACACACACACACACACACACACACACACACACACACACACACACACACACACACACACACACACACACACACACACACACACACACACGCACACGCATAATAATCTGTAGATACACAGACAACACACAAATCCTTAAAATGGAATACAGTAATTCCTTTAATGTTCTCAAACCTTATTTTCTCTTTAATGTGTTTGTGTAAATGTATTCATATAATCTCACAGTAACTTACTGAACCTGTATGTACGTACAGGGTTAGGCTGGTCTGTTTAACATGAAAACATCTGTCGTTTAGTGCCCTTCAGATGACGATAACTCAATAGTATCCCTGCACTATTATAAATCCTAGGAGTATTCTGCATGCCAAGACAGTCTTTCCATTGAGCCAGAGTGCTCCCTTCTTCTCCTCCAATTGGATTGGAAGCAGCTGTGCTCTCTCTCTCCTAATGTGTCGAGTAGGAAACCCAATGTAGGTAAATTTTTGAACATTACTGACTTAGATCTAGGGTTCTACTTTCCCCTCTATAGCATGAAACCCACCGAGAATCTCACTGCAGACAGACTGCTGATAGATACTTATCAAAGTGGGAGGCAGTTCCTTCTCTTGCTAGAACAAAAGCGGTACCTGCTGCGTGCCGACCCAGTAGCGACCAACCTACCGATTCTACTTGTATACTCGCAATGCTCGTCAGTGGCCAAGAACTTGACTTTCAGCCAATCAGAGAGCACGAACCCCCACGTGGGGGAGCCAACAAAGAAAAAGGAAAAAAGAGGGCATTTTCTCCATACATCCACGGATGAGCCAGTCACACTTCATATGAAATGTAGGCTATGGGATGGCAGCTAGCTAAGTGCACAGATGCAATGCAAACAACACTAAATACTTCCTCCAAGCTAGCTAACCAATGTAGCTAGTATTGTCAATATAATGTAATCACAATGGATTAGCTAGTTTCCATAACACAGCTGCCTGTGTTAACTGGCGAGGTAGTGCAGTGTCCTTAGCTAGCTAGCTATATTGTGCTAGCTAGCGAATATGCTAACGCTAGCTAGCTAAACATTTGGCTGGTACTGACTGTATGGGATTATGGACAGTGAATTAAATAGTTTATTCATCATTTTTCTAGGTAGTTATCTAGCTGTGGCCATTTGGCTAGTATCAACAAGGGCATTCTACAAAATAGCAACATTAGTGCAGATAGCTTGGAATCTAGACCATAAGCAACACACGGATATGCATTGCTAAACAACGCTACTGCCACCTTCTGGTTTGGAGTATTTTTAACAAAGCTGAGTTGCTGACGACTTCCAAGGTCTTTTCTGTGTAAACACAAAAGGGATTGACTGCCGACATTCTGTTCAGAGGTGCTAAGTACTGTCGGCAGGCAAACGATTCACAATCCTACTGGTGTGTCTGACCTTTAACCCTGAAGTCCGAATGTCCATAAAAGTGTGTGTATGAGTGTGTGTGTGTGTGTGTGTGTATGTTTGTGTGTGTGTGTGTATGTGTGTGTGTCTACATGTATGTACGTTTACATGTGTGTGTGTTGTTTTGACAGGGCTCAGGGGTATTGATGGTGTTTTGCTGCGTCCCAGGGTATCAATGGAAGCCAACATGTGACTGTTCCCTACAGATTCTGCTCCTAACGCACCTCTCCCTAGCAACAGGCTCGATCAACCAAACATGAAAGGTCACGATGCCTGAAGCTTGGTTGCCACCTTGGGTAGGTGTTTTTCTGCACCTGGATGTCTATAGAGAGCATGGTGAAGTTCATAGCAGAATGCCCCGTGGCAATGTTTTCTGGGTTATAATAATAACACTAAACTACCTAGTGACAGACAAGAACAAATAGGCCCATAATAATGAAAAACAACAAAGGAATTAGTGGAGACCACTCAACACTGAGGATGTGTCATAGGGCTGTGTAGGCTACTGTGTCAGAGTCTGTTGGGCTACCATCAAACAAACATCATGTTTTCATGTAATACAGCACAGTTAGTTGATGCTTTTAACCATGTTGGCCAAGCAAATGCTTTGGATTACAATCTGTATAATCTGAAATATAACGCCCAGCCAACTCTAATCTAATTACTAAAGCCCTCCCTGGACTGAGTTTAGGACCGATACACAGCATGGCTTGGCTCTCAGTGCTGCATGGTGGCAGAGGAGGTCAAACACACACACACACACACAGCCATTGTAATCTCTGTTGATGTTTTCAAACTGCTGTGGCATAATGAGTTCTCAAAAAATGTCAATTTGTGTCTCTCTCTCTCTCTCTCTCTCTCTCTCTCTCTCTCTCTCTCTCTCTCTCTCTCTCTCTCTCTCTCTCTCTCTCTCTCTCTCTCTCTCTCTCCACTGAGGAGAGGGAGTTCATTAAACTCCATTCATCACGCCAGCAAAAAGCCCTCCACATCCCATAGCACCCCTCAACCCCAATGCCATGACAACAGAGGAACTGGGAGAGGGGAGTGAGATGGCAGGGCTCATCAGGGATGCACCTTTTCACTCTGGGTGAAGGACTGGGGTGAAGCCTCTCTAGAAGGCAAGAGCTGGGAGCTACTGCTACTCACTCTCTATTTCTGTATGACAGCAGCTCAGGCTGAAGCATCAGAGCTGAGTTACATGCTAACAGAGCAGTACAGTTAGCTGCTACTGCTGCTCCCTACAACATAGTGTAGCACAGACTGAGGTTGTGTCCCAAATTCCAACCTATTCCCTATTTATTAAACTACTTTTCACCAGGGCCCATAGGGATCTGGTCAAAAGTAATGCACTATGTAGGGAATAGGGTGCCATTTGGGACGCAATCTGAAGCTTCATGCTAACATAGACAGAGAGGATGTGGTGAGTCAGTTCCCTCTAAGCCCCAAATAACAAACTGTGTATACTGGAGAGAATAATGACTGTGAGTCTGCCATGGCAGAAACTGGGGAAGGCTTGGCCAAATAAAATAATGGTCATAAACAAATACTGTTTGCATAACCATCTTGGAACAGACTGTTGCATTTCACATATCAGCCATGGAACAACAATTTGTTTCCATAAGCAAAGCAATATACTCCACTGGAAACTCTGGCCTTGTTAAGGTTCTCTGCTTTCAGATGTGTACACCCCTCTTCCCTCTGTTTTTAAAAAGTTTTTATTTATTAAATGTAACCTTTCTTTAACTAGGCAAGTCAGTTAAGAACAAATTCTTATTTAACAAGGGTTAACAGCCTTGTTCAGGTGCAGATTTTTACCTTGTCAGCTTGGGGATTTGATCCAGCAACCTTTCGTTACTGGCCCAACAATCTAACCACTAGGCTACCTGGCACCCCTGTCTCTGAGATGTATAATCCGTAATCTTCATTAATAACTGATTGGGGATGTTGTAGTGACCGTAATGCCGCCACACCGGCAGTCATGGCTCATGACCGCAGTAAAATGCCATGTGTCTGCATGCACCTTCCCATTTACACCAGAGATCTGTATATAATGACGAGATGCTCATGTCTCTGCCCTAACAATGGGAGTCGTTGTCCCAAAGCTGGGAAGACAGGCAACACGTTTAGGCCCAAAATAAGCCCATAGAAAAGCATTGGCCTAATTTGGACAGATTTTAGCGAGACTGAAACCTCTCACTTTGCCTCTTCCTCTATGGTATACACACACACACACACACACACACACACACACACACACACACACACACACACACACACACACACACACACACACACACACACACACACACACACACACACACACACACACAGCCGCTCCCCCTGCCTCTCACGCCAACAAAGTTGAGAGATCACATCTTCCTTTCTGACAAGCGGTTTCAACTCACTATTTGCCTTTGAGGTTTGGTCCAACATAATCGGTTATATGGACACCAAAACTCATTGAGACATTATTTAACTGTAACAGAGGACAAGTAAACTTTTCTAACGATACCTTTATTATGTTTCAACTACTCAAATCGCGCGCAGAGCAGACACTACTAAAACGAGAGTTTT
Organism: Salvelinus alpinus; assembly: GCF_045679555.1. Classification (NCBI taxonomy): domain Eukaryota; kingdom Metazoa; phylum Chordata; class Actinopteri; order Salmoniformes; family Salmonidae; genus Salvelinus; species Salvelinus alpinus. The sequence continues at coordinate 21,924,207 of NC_092113.1, forward strand.
AATGTACATTGAAAACGGAAAATGAATGCTCAGTTTGTCGCTCGCGGCATTGGGGTCCCACGTACCGCTAGCAGTATTTTAGCTAAAGACTGTTTGTTATCCTAGCTGTCCAGTCTGTTTTATAAATGTGCAATAAGTATAAATCAAATCAAACTTTATTTGTCACATGCGCCGAATACAACAAGTGTAGACCTAGCCGTAAAATTCTTATTCACCAACACTGCAGTTCAAGAAGAGTTAAGAAAATATTTACCAAATAAACTAGAGTAAAAAAGAATAAAAGTAACACAATAAAATAACAATAACGAGGCTATATACAGGGGGTACCGGTACCGAGTCAGTGTGCGGGGGTACAGGTTAGCTGAGGTAATTTGTACATGTAGGTAGGGGTGAAGTGACTATGCATAGATAATAAACAGCGAGTAGCAGCAGTGTCCAAAACAAATGGGGGTGTCTATGTAAATAGTCCGGTGGCCATTTGATTAATTGTTCAGCAGTCTTATGGCTTGGGGGTAAATAACACAATTATATAAGTAATTGGCAACTTGTTCTCATTCTAAGAAATACGGTAGGCCACTTGATTTCAACATCTGAACAAAGTGGACAGGCTAACATGCCTATAGTCATTATAAGTGAATGAGCATTATGCATGGCTGTAGTTTAATTTGTAAAAATAATAAAAATAAAAAAAAATGCATTTTCATAGAAAGACTTAAAAGCCAGATCAGTGATTATTGTAACAAAAAATAAAGAAAAATTAAAAAAATGCAGGTTAAACTAATTTGATAAAATAATTAAATTATTTGTGGGTCTTATAGTTGTGGAAGGCTTATATTTAGCCGAGGTATAACTTCACAAGCCCTGAATTCATTAAATTATATCTGACTGTTTGAAATGCAGTGTATTTGACCTTCAATAGTACAACAACGCTTATTTAGAGAAAACATTTTTTTTTTTTAATCTAAATATACAGTTCCTTCGGAAAGTATTCGGACACCTTGACTTTTCCACATTTTGTTACGTTAAAGCCTTATTCTAACATTGATTAAATCGTTTTTCCCCCTCATCAATCTACACAAAATAACCCATAATGACAAAGCAAAAACACGCTTAAAACCCCCCCCAGAAATATCACATTTACATAAGTATTCAGACCCTTTACTCAGTACTTTGCTGAAGCACCTTTGGCAGCGATTACAGCCTCGAGTCTTCTTGGGTATGACGCTACAAGATTGGCACACCTGAATTTGGGGAGTTTTTTCCATTCATCTCTGCAGATCGTCTCACGCTCTGTCAGGTTGATTGGGGAGTCTTGTTGCACAGCTGTTTTCAGGTCTCAACAGAGATGTTCGATCGGGTTCAAGTCCAGGCACTGGCTGGGCCACTCAAGGACATTCAGAGACTTGTCATGAAGCCACTCCTGCGTTGTCTTGGTTGTGTGCTTAGGGTCGTTGTCCTGTTGGAAGGAGAACCTTCGACCCAGTCTGAGGTCCTGAGCGCTCTGGAGCAGGTTTTCATCAAGGATCTCTCTGTACTTTGCTCCGATCCTCTTTGCCTCATTCCTGACTAGTTTCCAAGTCCCTGCCGTTGAAAACATCCCCACAGCATGATGCTGCCACCACCATGCTTCAACGTAGGGATGGTGCCAGGTTTCCTCCAGACGTGATGTTTGGCATTCAGGCCAGAATCTTGTTTCTCATGTAGCTGGCTACTTACTTTCTATGATAAACATTAGAAATATGATGGCCATGCATTGTTTTTGCAAAAAAAGACCTTGCTTTTTCATTGTAAGCTCATTTACTTGTGTGGCTGCCAGCCAAATATTGTTGCACTTCTGTTGTCATCTGATGAAAATGAAGCTGTTTTCTGCCGAATGTGTTGCCCTAATGTATTTTCTGTGAAGGAAAACTATAGTCGCACCTTCCTGATCACTATTGAAGCAAAAAAACACGGTTGACTTTCAATATAAAACGCGACCCCTGTCAATACACAGCTGGACTCACCTGCTCCCGTTTTCTCCTGTTGTGCTACTTACAAACACACTTGACTGGCTCAACTGTTCTGGGGAACTATGGTAAGCTTCATAATGTGAAATAATGTGACAGGTGAAATGAAGAATGCAATCTGCTTTATTGCACTGCAGGTATTTATTTAAAAAGTAGATACAAATATTCTAATTTTGTGAAAAATGTATTGATGGTATTGAAAAATCATTGTGTGGCTATTTCCAAATACCCCGATATGCGGTATATACTGTATACCGCCCAAGCCTAGATGACACAGCCTTCAAGTCTCCACATTCTCCACATTCTCCCTTCACTGAATTTCAGATAGAGCAAACGTTTGAGGCTGCCGCAAGCTCTTCACAATGCTCCATCCACTCAAGACAAACCAAAACTACAGTAGATGACAGCAGTTTAAATCCAAAGCATCGCCACTGGTTTCGTTGTGTGGGAAGGAGGAAGAACGGGGAGAGAGGCTGAGATTGTGATGCTATCGGACTGTATATTCCCAGCCGTGTCCCAGGGAATAGACCTCTCAAAGCGGAGCGGCCTATTGCCTGGCGTCTCCACTCTCTCTGCTGCAGCTGAATATGAAATATACTAATGCTTTTTGGATCCATCTCATCGCACAGCGCCACAGGAAACAACAAATACAGCTGTACTCACCATCACGGCTGGTAAATAGCTCCATAGCTCGAAGTGATAACAGCCCCCCACTCACCCACACTCTCTACACACACACCACACACACAAACACACATCAATAAATAATTACACTCACAATTAGATCCGGAGCACAAAAAGCCTGGGCTCGTTAGGAGATTTGCAACCTACACACACTTTGCAGACGGTGAAAGGTTGAGAGGGAGAGGTCATTTTTCCTACGACCCAGTTAACTAGCTGAGTTATTGATTTGATATTGCATCTCTTGTGTGGGATAGATTGCACACGGTCTCTTCTCAATGCACACACATCTAGCACTGCCAGCAGCTTCATTTTAATAACATGGTAAGATAATCTTTACTGGGATGAGTAATGCTAGCCCTCTCATCTCTCCCAGTTAGTACAGCAGCCGTGTAGCAGAGGAGCAATGTGTCTTAGCTTCATCCTCTCCTGATGGCCTGGTCTATCCATGTGTCTGTATAATCGGATGGCCTGGAAGGGAGGGAGACGGCTTCCCAAGACACCCTCATGGTTGACCTGTCCTTGGATGCCATGGTAATGCTGCCTAACCCTGGCAATGGGGTGGGGTTTGTGGTTGACTGGCATGCCAAAGACAGGAAGGCTTGATCTGAAAACATATAACCAGTGAGCATAGGGCCTTGAAACAATCTAGCAGTATCCATTCCATGTGGGATGAGGAATGTACTAGAGAAATACCAGGCGTAATGAGGTTTACAGGGAGACAATAGAGCTGAACACAATAGGCCAGCTTTGGCACAGAGGAAAGACTTTGAGCCATAAGACAGTGTCACCCCCAAAGACAATAACATGTCATCTGCCCTGCAACCCCCCACCAAAGTGATCAACAATGATACATATTAATAAACAGAATTATGCACTCAGTGTGAGGATCTAAGGCTGAGTTTTCTCTCATCCCCTCTCTGTTGGTTATTGGAGGCCATTTTTCTACAAATGTTCTCCCTGGTCCAGACAATAAACACAGTCTTGTTTATACACACAGAGCAGGGGAATGCTGCTATGCATCGTAATGCTTCTCCTTCACAGCCCAAGACGTGCCTCTGCTCTACACACCTCCAAAGAACACAGGCTTTACTGGTGGTGGCCATTTTGTTCTGTTTTGCTATTTTGCTCTTTTATGTATTTTGAGGACATGCTGAAAGGCTCATTAGCAATGCTAAAGCTGTTGTTTTTATGGACACATTACATGGCTTTGGAAATGAGCCCGCAGCTGGCATGGAAGGTGACCCGTAACTTTCAAACTTCCAGCATTGCATTACACTACAACGGACTGGCCAATCACTGGAAAGGAGGAGGAGTTTGAGTGAGCTATTAAAATCATCAGCAGGCCACTTGGGGCCATTCTGGAATTCATACGGCCATACTGCCTGTATGGAGCTGTCATTAGTAGGGACATTATTAAGGCTCTCATGACATTCTGGAATTCATACGGCCATACTGCCTGTATGGAGCTGTCATTAGTAGTGACATTATTAAGGCTCTCATGACATTCTGGAATTCATACGGCCATACTGCCTGTATGGAGCTGTCATTAGTAGTGACATTATTAAGGCTCTCATGACATTCTGGAATTCATACGGCCATACTGCCTGTATGGAGCTGTCATTAGTAGTGACATTATTAAGGCTCTCATGACAAGCAGGCAGCAACCTAACACTCAAGTCATCAGTCTGAAACTGTGAGTGAACTGCAGCTTCGGTCTCTGCTGACTCCATTATGACTCTGATGTGTTTCAACTACAAGTGACAAAACCTGTCAGAATCCATGACAGATAGTTAAAATGGTGGTCAAGAACTTCATTATGGGTGTAAATGTCTTTGTGTAAAATAATCTCGGAGCTCTGATCATCAATAGAGTCCAAGGTCGTGCGAACGAACTGGAGAGGCTGTCTGGCTCTATGAAACATGAGGCCTGTATAAAATCATCGTTATATCCCCATGACATGCCCTTGATCGATCACAAGCACCAGAGCAGATGGTAATAAAGGACAATCATGTAGTGTATCTCATTTACATATCATACATAGTCTCATATAGTGACTCAGTCATGGTGAGCAGAAGAGAGACATCATGTGTGCTGCATGACTAGCCTTATTCTGTCTGCCTGTCTGTCTGCCTGTCTGTCTGTCTGTCTGTCTGTCTGTCTGTCTGTCTGTCTGTCTGTCTGTCTGTCTGTCTGTCTGTCTGTCTGTCTGTCTGTCTGTCTGTCTGTCTGTCTGTCTGTCTGCCTGTCTGTCTGTCTGTCTGTCTGTCTGTCTGTCTGTCTGTCTGCCTGTCTGTCTGCCTGTCTCCCTGTCTGTCTGCCTGCCTGTCTGCATGTCAGTCTGTCTGCCAGTATGCCAGTCTGCCTGCATGTCTGTCTGTCCCTGTCGCTCTCTTCTCCTCTCTCTCTCCATCTGTACCTGTCTCTCTCTCCTCCTCTCTCTCTCCATCTGTCCCTGTCTCTCTCTCCTCCTCTCTCTCTCCATCTGTCCCTGTCTCTCTCTCCTCCTCTCTCTCTCCATCTGTCCCTGTCTCTCTCTCCTCCTCTCTCTCTCCATCTGTCCCTGTCTCTCTCTCCTCCTCTCTCTCTCCATCTGTCCCTGTCTCGCTCTCTCCATCTGTCCCTGTCTCTCTCTCCTCCTCTCTCTCTCCATCTGTCCCTGTCTCTCTCTCCTCCTCTCTCTCTCCATCTGTCCCTGTCTCTCTCTCCTCCTCTCTCTCTCCATCTGTCCCTGTCTCTCTCTCCTCCTCTCTCTCTCCATCTGTCCCTGTCTCTCTCTCCTCCTCTCTCTCTCTATCTGTCCCTGTCTCTCTCTCCTCCTCTCTCTCTCCATCTGTCCCTGTCTCGCTCTCTCCATCTGTCCCTGTCTCTCTCTCCTCCTCTCTCTCTCCATCTGTCCCTGTCTCTCTCTCCTCCTCTCTCTCTCTATCTGTCCCTGTCTCTCTCTCCTCCTCTCTCTCTCAATCTGTCCCTCTCTCTCTCTCTCCATCTGTCCCTGTCTCTCTCTCCTCCTCTCTCTCTCCATCTGTCCCTGTCTCTCTCTCCTCCTCTCTCTCTCCATCTGTCCCTGTCTCTCTCTCCTCCCCTCTCTCTCCATCTGTCCCTGTCTCTATTTCTGTTGCATCTGTTCCAAGTAGATATTTCAGCCCGGTGTCAGCACAACCTGTGCGTGCTTTAAGTCCTTGTGGTTTCGGACAGAAAGTGACATTAATTGTTTGTATAGTGGAGTGAGGCAGAGGGGTTTCTGATTTGGGGGGATTGTTATCAAGCACAATTAAATAACAGAAGGTGAGGACATGGCTGAGACCGAAATGTTTGGCATGTCCAACATGCCCTACCGGCACTACATTTGACCACTACTTATGCACTACATAGGGAATAGGGTGCCATTTCAGACGCAGTCCAGGTGAATAATGCATGAGCTGGACGTTGGCAATGTGTGTTGGTGGAGGACTTTCGTTGTAGAGAGCAGAAGGAGGGAGCGTAATCTTTTCATCTGCACCATTCAGACATGCTGCCGTCATTACCTCAGCAGGTTGCCCCCAGCCTGCCATTAGAATAGCCACGGTTATTACCATTAATACAAGCTAGAGAGCTGGCTGCTCACTGTCTGCCAAGCATCCAGCACAGAGAGAAGACGCCCCCACTACTCTGCTCTCTTCTCCTCTCCATGGCTGTGGTAGGATAATCCTCCTTCTCAGCCTGGATCTGATGAAGAGAGCGGGGGGGCGAGAGAGCGAGGGGGGAGAGAAAGAGAGAGAAAGAGAGGGGAAAGAGAAAGAGAGCGCAAGAGGAGGGATAGAGCGAGAGAGATACAGCGAGAAAGCGAGTACCCCACCCACGTCCACGACAGAGAGCTGGGCCTAGTGAGATGAGAGCTGCTTCAAGGCACTGTTAAACGTTGCTTTTAAGGAGAACATATCTCACAACAATCATTTACCCTTACATTTATAATGCAATAGCCATCTCTTTCTTTCTCCATGTCACGTCATTCCAGTGACTGGAGGTATATGACTGTCCTTGTGCACTACTAGCCTGTGCCTAGCAGAGGAAAACGTATTAGGGAGACTATTGGGATTGCATAACATGAGAAATGGCAGACTGACCACTACAAAGCCCAGCCAAGCCAAGGGAGCCCTGTGTGTTTCCCCTGGCCTGTGAGCCTGTGAGGGCGGGAGAAGCCTGCCTGCCAGCCTAGCCTAGGTGATTATTATCAGAAATGCACACTCAGGCCTCGGCTCCGCCCTATCCCCGGCACCAACCCCAGCCTCTGCTCCGACCCCAGCCTCTGCTCCGACCTCAGCCTCGGCACCGACCCCAGCCTCTGCTCCGACCCCAGCCTCTGCTCCGACCTCAGCCTCGGCTCCGCCCCCAGTCTGCAGCCTCCAGGCAAGGAGTCCCGTGAGGACAGGGGTGACACACCAGGCGACAGACGACAGCCTCAGGACTATATAAATCAATTAGAGCCGGAGGAGAAGGGAGACTCCCAGCAAACAGAGTGACGGTCCACAAATCCCACACACCGGCCTAATGATGTGGCAACAGCAGCCCGGGTGGCCCGGGAAGAGGGCTGTAGCCACATCCATAAAGAGACAGGAGGAGAGAGAGAGAATAGAGAAGGATGCCGGGAGAGGAGGGAGAGGGCAGATAGAGGGAGTGTCAGAGGGAGAGGAAGAAAAGAACGAGACATCTCCACAGATACATCTGCGATCTGAAAAGGCCTATGAGGTTAGGTGCTTCCGCTATGACTCAGTTGAGTCACAACAGAGCTCTTACAACAGAATGTTGTGGATGTGTGAGTCAGTGTGAGAGTGTTTCTAATTTAGATCTAGCTGGGGTGGGTAGACCTCCACAGACAGCAGCTCTGAGGAGGGCTGAGTGGCTGCTCTCTCTACCTCCCTCCCTGCAGCACATACTGTATGCTCCAGTCTCCAGGGACAGACCAGAGAGAGCCTTTCCCCCCTCTCTCACACACATTCTGGATTCATGAAGCTAAAAACTGAAACTTCACTCAGAAAGAGGTGCTTTACCAAAATCAACATCATCACAACTATCATTCATTCACACACTGAAAGGAGAACGTACTGAGTTGATGCAGGCTAGTTCTTTGTTGAGCAGCCAGGGAAGTGACAGTTTCCCCTCTCCTCTGTAGCAGGACTGGATGCGTTCCTTGATCTTCTCCTTGATGCGGCGCAGGGTGAACAGGCATAGGGCTGACTCCTTGGGGGGCTTGGCCCGGTTCTTCTGGCCCTGGGCGAACACCGTGAACAGCACCTCCTCCTGCTCTGAGATGCCCAGTGAGCGCGCCAGCTTGGTCCCGGGACGGCTGAGGTAGGCATCCTGCACCAGACGGTACTCCACCCCGTCCTTGGTGCAGCCGATGGGGAACTCCACGTAGGAGTAGAACTTGGGGTCGTCCACGCAGAGACGGACGATCTTAGAGGTGAAGAACTGCTCCCCGCTGGCATCGGGCGAGGTGAGCTGGGTATCCAGCTGCAGGGTCAGATAGTAGACAAACTGTTCGCTGCTGAAGCCGTAGATGTAGTAGATGTCGAAGGCGGGGAACTTGGAGAGCGTGTCCGAGGGGATCTTGAGCTGCGAGGAGACAAACTCGTCCTGATAGACGAAGCTGAACATGTCGGCGTTCTCCTCGTTGGCCATCAGCTTGCGGCTGGAGAGCGTGGGGAAGTACTCTGACTTGCCGTCAATGGGCGTGCCCACAAACAGCTTGCCGGCCTCTCCTCCGCTCCCGGCCGCATCTCCACCAATGACCACCCCAGACATGGTGCCAGCCTCGGCCACGCTGGACAGGTAGTGCTCCTTACGGTGGTGGGGCTCGCCCAGCTTGAACAGATCATCCAGCCTGAGGAACTGGCAGATCCCCTGGGAGGTGCTGCCGCAGGCAATCAGGCGGTTCTGACCGTAGTCCAGCAGCAGCAGCTTGTTGACGTTGCTGATCTGGGTCAGCTCGTGGGGGCAGGACTGGACCCCAGGAGGGGGGTAACACTTCTCATTGTCCACCACAGGGCCTGTCACGTGGCTGCGCAGCTTGGTCAGGTTGCTGGACAGCTTGAAGATCCAGTTGACCGCTCCCAGATACACCTCACCTGTCTTGTTGTGGACCACCAGGTGTGTGAGCCCCCCCTCTGGAGGGGAGAAGGACCTGAGGTCGCTGGGGGTGGTGGCAAACACCCCCGACAGCAGGAGGAGGAAGGGAAGGAGAGGGCCTCCCAGGGGTGGGGTGGGGTGGGAGGTCATGTTGGGCTCTGCTAGGTGAGGAGAGGTTCCTGGGTGTGTGTCTGTGTTTCTTTTCCTCTACTGAAGCTGGCTGTCCTACACCAGGCTGAAGGAAGGGAGGGGCGGTGGAGAAGCGCTGGCCTGGCGTCCTCTGGGCTCTGTGTCTCTGCTCTGTCGTCTATAACATCAACCCCAGCGCCTCGGCCGCCAGCCCTGCAAAGGGAAGGAAGAACACACATTAGGAGACAGGATCAGGGAACGCTCTCTCCCTATCGACTGAACAGGGGTTTAAAAGCTCTGCCAGCCACACAGAGCGGTGAGGGCAAAAAGAAGTCAGAATACATAAACATTCATCAATTACAGTAGGGCCTTAGGGGGAATCCTATACAACATTTGATGAGCATGTCAGCCTGCCAGACAGAGTCTGACTAACTCAACATAAAGCATTAGGCTGACAGACCATGGTGCGTCCTCATATATATTTTACACACATTGCCGGGATCCTCACCGTTACCTGCAGCCCTGCAGAGGGCCAGGCACAGTGTAGCAAGATGCAGCTAGAAGTACATCCACTACTGTGTACCGCGATAGGACAGTTCACCCTTTCACCATCCAGAATGATTTATAATAGGTAAATGTATCATGACATTACACTCAAACAATTCCTAATATCGTCAACATGGCCTGAACATAGAGGGGGAAGGTTTACATGTTATACTGTACAACTGTGAGTAGTAGATGAAGCTGAGACTATAAAAGGACCCGAATGAGAAATAAAAGATTACAGACCCAAACAGAGGTTGTTGTCTCTCTCACACACACACACACACACACACACACACACACACACACACACACACACACACACACACACACACACACACACACACACACACACACACACACACACACACACACACACACACACACACACACACACACACACACACACACACACACACACACACACACACACACACTCTCCAGGCCCAGACAGAAAGTCAATGACTGCTTTCATCTCCCAGTCCCAGTCAGCCATCATGACCTGCTGTATGAACCCACTGTTCTCCAGCCCATCAAGACAACGGACACATTGTGTCACGGTTGCAGTTGGTGTCTGAGGCACAAAACCTACCATCGTCTCAACTCAGTCATTCACCACGCACTGCCCCACTTACTGATGTAAAACGCTTCAGATTACATAGTCTCTCTCACACACACAAGCATGAATGCCTACACATTATAATCACAGATCAGTGATCAGACAGCCACTTTTAAAATGGTGACGTTTCAAGGGCACTAGTCTGAGATGTTTCTCTGGAGATATCAAAACGATAGTATAGATCACAGGTCCATCTACAAGGTGCATAACTATCACAACATTCTATCACTTTAACGAAAAATAAACGTTGTCCCTGAACCAACATATGACGATGCTTTGACTGAACTGGGAGGAAAAGGCCTACAGTACACAGCATACCTGTTTAATGTCTTGAGGAGACTGAATTAGACGCTCTGAAGATGTTTCAAGAGAAAAGAGTGACAGAGATGGAAGAAAGGATTAGAGAAGAGAGAGAATTTGAGTGGAAGAGAGATGGATAAGGAGAAATCAGGATAGTGATGGAGTGGTCGTTAGTCTTCATAACAAAACAATGCCTTTTCCTTCCCGAGAGATGGAGGATGTTGGTGATGGCTGCTATTAGCCAGTCAGTCAGTAATGCACCTGAACTCACAGGGCTGTGCCTGGCGGAGGAAATGCCAGGCAGGAGAAATGAATCAATTGGCTGCAGAGAGCGGAGCAGAGGGAGGCTGAGGCAGGTTGTGTTGTAGACGGACGGACGGACAGCTGGGCTGGGCTCAACCTGCCTCCTCAGATAGCGACCCCTGAGCCACAGTGCCGCCAACACTGATTTATTGCTTGTGGCATATCAATTACAGCACCGGCCACAAAACTGGGGCCTCATACTTAAGCAAATGTATACACACTGCATCTTTAACATGGAGGTCATATCAGAGTCTGGGTGAGGGAGGCAAGCCACAGACAACACCTCACATAGGAGAGGAAAGACTCCATCCTTTACTGTCTATCAATGTTTGGCAGATACGCAAACAAACACTTATGTATGCACACACATAGAGTGTATGGACTCCCAGGCATACAGAATAAACAATTAGGCTGCATACCTGTATGTTACTACTGTCAAACACAGACACATACAGTCTACTGGAGGTATTACCTTTAGAGGCACATGGAAGTATAGGGCAACATCCGTGGCCCTCTCCTAAAGGAGGTCCTATGGCAGATCAGAACCCATTACTTCAGAAACTTCCACAACATGGAACTTCTATTTACAATTCATCTCCGAGGCCTACAGACAAGGAACTAATAGTTCAAATCATATTCACCTCACACTCCTCTACTGGCATTTCACAGGTCTCTGGAGGGAGGGAGGGAGGGAGGGAGGGAGGGAGGGAGGGAGGGAGGGAGGGAGGATTGAGGAAAGGACAGACTGAGATGAGTCAGAAACTATTGCCTAGCTTACCAGCTGCCATACTATTATGTATGTTCACAGGGCCAAGCCTCTCAATCCAGCCCAGCAAACCCCATCATAACAGAAGTGTGTTTCTGATGAGAAGGCAAAATCACTGTATGAGCAGGAACACAAGTCAATCTGGCATAAATGTCCCAAAGTAACGAGTGCCTCCGTCAGGGCAGGGACAAGGAGGGAGGGAAATAAATAGTGTCTTCACTGGGAAATAAAGAGCTGACAAAGACAGCAAAAAAATACAACTGCCAAATACGCAATTTGAGATATTAAAACAATTTTCAGTTTCAAGTTTTAATGTCATGTGCACAAGTACAGGGAAATGCCTTTCTTGCTCCAAACCAAACAATGCAGTAATCAATATCAATGTAGCACTAAAAATACCAAGGTAGAACAAAAACACAATAAATACAAATAAGAAATAAGAAGAACACGAGAAAGTAAGATAGCTATATACAGGGTCAGTTCCTGTGCATGGATACTGGAGTGTAGGAAATGGTCCCTTTCCCAACAGTTTGCAAATGAGTGTTGAAAAACAGGGTTAGGAAGCAGACAGTCTGCCGTTATTTTATAGGGTTCAAGTTCAGATTGTGATTATTGGAAGGAGATTTAATGGGAGAATCTGCGACCAAACTAACCACATGTGAAAAGCAAGGGTTAAGTGAGGGACATACTGTACATATATTTATATTGTGTATGTTTTGATAAGATTCATAGAGTGTCTTTTTGTGGTGAAACACATTGATATCTCTGTTAGGCTGGGCTCTGGGGCAGGCTGGGCTCTGGGGCAGGCTGGGCTCTGGGGCAGGCTGGGCTCTGGGGCAGGCTGGGCTCTGGGGCAGGCTGGGCTCTGGGGCAGGCGGGGCTCTGGGGCAGGCTGGGCTCTGGGGCAGGCTGGGCTCTGGGGCAGGCGGGGCTCTGGGGCAGGCTGGGCTCTGGGGCAGGCTGGGCTCTGGGGCAGGCTGGGCTCTGGGGCAGGCTGGGCTCTGGGGCAGGCTGGGCTCTGGGCAGGCTGGGCTCTGGGGCAGGCGGGGCTCTGGGGCAGGCTGGGCTCTGGGGCAGGCGGGGCTCTGGGGCAGGCGGGGCTCTGGGGCAGGCGGGGCTCTGGGGCAGGCTGGGCTCTGGGGCAGGCGGGGCTCTGGGGCAGGCTGGGCTCTGGGGCAGGCTGGGCTCTGGGGCAGGCTGGGCTCTGGGGCAGGCGGGGCTCTGGGGCAGGCTGGGCTCTGTGGCAGGCTGGGCTCTGGGGCAGGCTGGGCTCTGGGGCAGGCGGGGCTCTGGGCAGGCGGGGCTCTGGGGCAGGCGGGGCTCTGGGCAGGCGGGGCTCTGGGGCAGTGCTGACTGAGGCCATAAGGACATGGGGCCATACAGCTGTAATAGTAAGGCTGTGAGGCTGGCTGTGAGGCTGGCTGTGAGGCTGGCTGTGAGGCTTTGCACTGATGGCTGCTGCTGGATTGCTGCTGTTTCCAGTGTGGCTCTGCTGGCTTTTCATGCAAGGCCCTGAGTAAGAACACTTGGCGCTTTTTACACTGTACTGCATTCCATGCCTGACACAGTGACTACACAGACAGCTGCCTCCACACACACACAAACACCTACCCGCTCCTCGCAAGACACCAGGCCTCCACATCATTCACACAGACACACACACACTTGTGTTTTTCAGGGATTAGCGCAGACAAGAGGTTCTGCCCCATCACGGATACATCGACTCAATGGCAGTTCAGTTGGCCACTGGAGCAGCCAGCAAGCTAGGCCTCTCAATCCTGCACACGTGTGACACACACTCACACACACCAACAGCTTCATGGGGTAACAGGTGCTGACACAGACACACAGTCCTTCACAGTGATAAAGGCTGGGAGTTAGAATCCTTAGAGTGAGTATGTACAGTAATTATGTACAGTAAGTATGTACAGTATGTTGATATTGTGAAATCCTCCTGAGTTGAGGGATTTAAAGGATCAAATATATTCTGAACCTGACTGGACTCATGTCTTCACGTCCACTACCACTGCAGACCAAACACAATGCACTACAGACCAAAGACAGTAAACTACAGACCAAAGACAGTACACTACAGACCAAAGACAGTACACTACAGACCAAACACAATGCACCTCAGACCAAACACACTGCACCTCAGACCAAACACACTGCACCTCAGACCAAACATGGTACACCTCAGACCAAACACGGTACACCTCAGACCAAACACGGTACACCTCAGACCAAACACGGTACACCTCAGACCAAACACACTGCACCGCAGACCAAACACGGTACACCTCAGACCAAGCACACTGCACCGCAGACCAACACGGTACACCTCAGACCAAACACGGTACACCTCAGACCAAACACACTGCACCGCAGACCAACACAGTACACCTCAGACCAAACACGGTACACCTCAGACCAAACACACTGCACCGCAGACCAACACGGTACACTACAGACCAAACACGGCACACTAGACCAAACACAGTACACTACAGACCAAACACGGTACACTACAGACCAACACAGTACACAGCATACCAACACGGTACACCTCAGACCAAACACGGCACACTATAGACCAAACACAGTACACTACAGACCAAACACGGTACACTACAGACCAACACAGTACACAGCATACCAAACACGGTACAGTACAGACCAAACACAGTACACTGCAGACCAAACACAATGCACTGCAGACCAAGCACAATGCCCTACAGACAAACACAGTCCACTACAGACCAAGCACAATGCACTACAGACAAACACAGTCCACTACAGACCAAGCACAATGCCTTACAGACAAACACAATGCACTGCAGACCAAGCACAATGCCCTACAGACAAACACAGTCCACTACAGACCAAGCACAATGCACTACAGACAAACACAGTCCACTACAGACCAAGAGCAAACCCAATGCACAACAAACACAATGCAAGACAAAACACAATGCACTCCTATTTTGTTGCCTCACAACTTGGAATTAAAATGGATTTTTTGGAGGTTTGTATTTTTTTATTTACACAACACGCCTACCACTTTGAAGATGCAACATATGTTTTATTGTGAAACAAACAAAAAATAAGACAAAAAAACAGAACACTTGAGTGTGCATAACTATTCATAATACTTTGTAGAGCCACCTTTTGCAGCAATTAAAGCTGCAAATCTCTTGGTGTATGTCTCTATAAGCTTGGCACATCTAGCTACTGGGATTTTTGCCCATTCTTCAAGGCAAAACTGCTCCAGCTCCTTCAAGTTGGATGGTTCCGCTGGTGTACAGCAATCTTTAAGTCGTACCACAGATTTTCAATTGGATTGAGGTCTGGGCTTTGACTAGGCCATTCCAAGACATTTAAATGTTTCCCCTTAAACCACTCAAGTGTTGTTTTAGCAGTATGCTTAGGGTCATTGTCCTGCTGGAAGGTGCATCTCCGTCCAAGTCTCAAATCTCTGAAAGACTGAAACAGGTTTCCCTCAAGGATTTCCCTGTATTTAGCGCCATCCATCATTCCTGCAATTCTGACCAGTTTCCCAGTCCCCACCGATGAAAAACATCCCCACAGCATGATGCTGCCACCACCATGCTTCACTGTGGGGATGGTGTTCTCGGGGTGATGAGAGGTGTTGGGTTTGCGCCAGACATTTTCCTTGATGGCAAAAAAACTCAATTTTAGTCTCATCTGACCAGAGTACCTTCTTCAATATGTATGGGGAGTCTCCCACATGCCTTTTGGCGAACACCAAACGTGTTTGCTTATTTTTTTCTCTAAGCAATGGCTATTTTCTGGCCACTCTTCCGTAAAGCCCAGATCTGTGGAGTGTACAGCTTAAAGTGGTCCTATGGACAGATACTCCAATCTCCGCTGGGGAGCATTGCAGCTCCTTCAGGGTTATCTTTGGTTTCTTTGTTGCCTCTCTGATTAATGCCCTCCTTGCCTGGTCCATGAGTTTTGATGGGTGGCCCTCTCTTGACAGGTTTGTTGTGGTGCCATATTCTTTCCATTTTTTAATAATGGATTTAGTGCTCCGTGGGATGTTCAAAGTTTCGTATATTGCTTTATAACCCAACCCTGATCTGTACTTCTCCATATCTTTGTCCCTGACCTGTTTTGAAAGCTCCTTGGTCTTCATGGTGCTGCTTTCTAAGTGGTGCCCCTTGCTTAGTAGTGCTGCAGACTATGGTGCCTTTCAGAACAGGTGTATATATACTGAGATCATGTGACAGATCATGTGACACTTAGATTGCACACAGGTGGACTTTATTTAACTAATTACGTGACTTCTGAAGGTAATTGGTTGCACCAGATCTTATTTAGGGGTTTCATAGCAAATGGGGTGAATACATATGCACAAACCACTTTTCAGTTTTGAATTTTTTTAAACAAGTAATTCTTTTCACTTCACTTCACCAATTTAGACTATTTTGTGTATGTCCATTACAAAATAAAAATCCATTTAAATTACAGGTTGTAATGCAATAAAATAGGAAAAATGCCAAGGGGGATGAATACTTTTGCAAGGCACTGTATATTCCTGTGAACACTGTGCTGTGGGAAAGCACTCCCCAAAAAAAAAAACTGTGTGTCTCTGTGAAGATGGTGTCATAATAAACTCTAAGGCACTCCAAGGAGAAAGCTATAAAGGAGACTGCCTAGCCTGGGTATTTGGTCTGGCTGCTTAAAATCCACGGTTGCCTGACCTCCCAGGGAAGGTAGAGTCCAAAGCTATCACACTGCAGGAGAAACAGCAGCACAGCACTGCAAAACCAACTAGCTGGCGACTGAGAATGGGATAGATCAATCATTCTAGAAACCAACAGTTTCTTGCATTGTATATACCCACATGCACTCAAAAGTGACATTCAAACACTGCCCATACCATACACCATACCATGCATTTATATAGTCCCCAAACATGTGTTGTCGTTGGTATGTTACCTAATAACAATGTGATATGAGTGTGGTTGAGCCTGGAAGATACAGCAGTAAAGGAGCCACCCTCCTGCGGAATAGACAGTCAACACCCTCTCTCTTTGGATAGTCTAATACATTTCTGACAATGACCTCATTTTATAGCAGGAGTTAAAGCTCCACAGCATGCATAAAACCGGTTTCAATTGCATTAACTCAAGTCCAAAAGAAGACAAATACCCTTATTCTTCCCCGAAGGCTGGGCATCTACATCCACTTTCCATTTGTGCATGGCAGAAGTATAGAAGTGTTCTCTCTCACTCTTTTCCTCGCTCTCTATCCCTCTTCTCCCTCTCCCTCTCCCTCTCTCCCTCTCTCAGTCTCTCTCCCTCCCTTTACCTCTCTCTCTCTGTCTGATGAGAGGGAAGCAATCCCTGATACAGGCTGAGAGCCACCTTTTGACTGAGCAATACAAGTCTAACAGGACCAACTCCTTTTCTTAAATAGCACAATTACCACACTGCCGTTTGTAGCCAGCTTCGATTATCTACAGCAAATTCCATGATAAAATACAACATTTCTGGGCTGTTTGAAGCACTTAAAAACACTTCAGTGATTCTCTATAGCATACAGTCAGAGGGATTTCAAATCCCAGAACAAGGCCTGTGAGGGAGAGCAGCTAGGTTAGTCAGCACACATTCCCAGTACTAGATCACATCCTCAGGCACTGTGCATTCTCCACTCACTGGCCTATTTACTTAAGCATGTGTGTGTGAGTGTGTGTGTCTCTGTGTGTGTACCTCTGTGTGTGTGCCTCTGTGTGTGTGCCTCTGTGTGTGTGTGTGTGTGTGTGTGTGTGTGTGTGTGTGTGTGTGTGTGTGTGTGTGTGTGTGTGTGTGTGTGTGTGTGTGTGTGTGTGTGTGTGTGTGTGTGTGTGTGTGTGTGTGTGTGTGTGTGTGTGTGTTGGTTCGTCTATCCTTGTGGTGACCTAAAATCTCCAAAAGACCCCACAAGGATTGTTAAGCAAGGACAATTGTCTCTCATGGGGACATTTGGGGCGGCAGCTCGCAAGGTTGCAAGTTCGAATCCCTGAGCTGAAAAGGTACAAATCTGTCGTTCTGCCCCTGAACAAGCCAGTAAACCCACTGTTCCTAGGCCGTCATTGAAAATAAGAATTTGTTCTTAACTGACTTGCCTGGTTAAATAAAGGTCAAATAAAAATAATAAATCTGCCATATCTGCATGAGGGCAAAGGCTATTTTAAGCTTAGGGTTTAGGGATAGGGTTAGAGTAAGAGGTTAAGGTTAGGGATATAATTAGGTTTAGGGAAAATAGGATTTTGAATGGAAATACATTTTAGGTCCCTACGAGGATAAAATAACATAACATGTGTGTGTGCACGATCTTGTGCATGTGTACATGTTCATACAGTTGTTCTTGACATGTTTAAGAAAGTGTAAGTGTTTGTATGCATTGGTTTAGGGATGTATGGGTTTGTACAGTGCCTTCAGAAAGTATTCATACCCCTAGACTTATTCCACATTTTGTTGTGTTACAGCCTGAATTCAAAATGGATTCAATAGATTTTCTTCCTCACCCATCTACACACAATATCCCAGAAATGTTTGCTAATTTATTGATAATCAAATACAGACCTATCTCATTTACATAAGTATTCATGCCCCTAAGTCAATACATGTTAGAATCACATTTGGCAGTGATTACAGCTGTGGGTGTTTCTGGGTAAAACTCTAAAAGCGGTACTAGTGCTGAGTGCTAGTGCTTTTTGAGGTTGGTTTGGTTTCGGTTTGATAATCACAAAATAATCACGGTTTTCCAACTGTAGATGTGTTCATACAGAAGGTAGCCTCACTACCTCCCCTCACTGGCCTACACACAATACTCCATAATGTCAAAGTGGAATTATGTTTTTACACATTTTTACAAATTCAGAGAAAATGTAAAGCTATTCCTTTGTAAAGACAAGCCTAAATAAGTTCAGGAGTAAAAATGTGCTTAACAAGTCACATAATAAGTTGCATGGACTCACTCTGTGTGCAATAGTAGTGTTTAACATGATTTTTGAATGACTACCTCATCTACTGTATGTACCCCACACATACAATTATCTGCCTCAGTCGAGCAGTAAATTTCAAACGCAGATTAAACCACGAAGACCAGGGAGGTTTTCCAATGACTCGCAAAGAAGGGCACCTATTGGAAGATAGGTCTAAAAGAGCATGGTGAAGTTATTAATTACACTTTGGATGTTGTATCAATACACCCAGTCACTACAAAGATACAGGCGTCCTTCCTAATTCAGTCACCGGAGACAAATGAAACCACTCAGGGATTTTACCATGAGGCCAATGGTAACTTTAAAACGGTTACAGTG
Organism: Salvelinus alpinus; assembly: GCF_045679555.1. Taxonomy (NCBI): domain Eukaryota; kingdom Metazoa; phylum Chordata; class Actinopteri; order Salmoniformes; family Salmonidae; genus Salvelinus; species Salvelinus alpinus. The sequence continues at coordinate 21,942,992 of NC_092113.1, forward strand.
TAATGGCTGTGATAGGAGAAACCTGAGAATGAATCAACAACACTGGAGTCACTACACAATAGTAACCTAATTGACAGAGTGAAAAGAAGGGTGCCTGTACAGAATAGAAATCGTCCAAGGCACTAAAGTAATACTGCAAAGAATGTGGCAAAGCAATTCAGTTTTTGTCCTAAATACAAAGTGTTATGTTTGGGGCAAATCCAATACAACACATTACTGAGTACCACTCTCCATATTTTCAAGCATAGTGGTGGCTGCATCATGTTATGGGTATGCCTGTAATCGTTACGGACTGGGGAGTTTTTCAAGATAAAAAAGAAATGGAATGGAGCTAAGCACAGGCAAAATCCTAGTGGAAAACCTGGTATAGTCTGCTTTCCACCAGACACTTGGAGTTGGAAAACCTCCTTTGGTCTTTGTGGTTGAATCTGCATTTGAAATTCACTGCTCGGCCGAGGGACCTTACAGATAATTGTATGTGTGGTGTACAGAGAAGAGGTAGTCATTCAAAAATCATGTTAAACACTATTATTGCACACAGAGTGAGTCCATGCACCTCATTATGTGACTTGTTAATCACATTTGTTTATTTAGGCTTGCCATAACAAAGGGGTTGAATAATTATTGACTCAAGACATTTCAGCTTTTCATTTATAATTAATTTGAAAAAATGTGAAAAACAGAACTCCACTTTGACACAATGGGTAGGCCAGTGACAAAAAAATCTAAATTTAATATATTAAAAAATAAAGTATTCAGTATTCAGACCCTTTGCTATCAGACTTGAAATTGAGCTCAGGTGCATCCTGTTTTCATTGATCATCCTTGAGATGTTTCTACAACTTGACTGGAGTCCACCTGTGGTAAATTCAATTGATTGGACATGATTTGGAAAGGCACACATATGTCTATATAAGGTTCCACAGTTGACAGTGCATGTCAGATCAAAAACCAAGCTATAAGGTCGAAGGAATTGTGTCGAGGCACAGAACTGGGGAAGGATACCAAAAAATGTCTGCAGCATTGACGGCCCCCAAGAACACAGTGGCCTGCATCATTCTGAAATGGAAGAAGTTTGGAACCACCAAGACTCTTCCTAGAGCTGGCTGCCCGGCCAAACTGAGCAATAGGGGTAGAAGGGGCTTGGTCAAGGAGATGAAACCAAGATTGAATCATGCTGGGGGGATGTTTTTCAGCGGCAGGGACTTTGAGACTAGTCAGGATCGAAGGAAAGATGAACGGAGCAAAGTACAGAGAGATCCTTAATGAAAACCTGCTTCAGAGTACTCAGGACCTCAGAATGGGAGCGAAGGTTCACCTACCAACAGGACAATGACCCTAAGCACACAGCCTAGACAACGCAGGAGTGTCTCTGAATGTCCTTGAGTGGCCCAGCCAGAGCCCGATCTCTTTGAGAGACCTGAAAATAGCTGTGCAGCGATGCTCCCCATCTAACCTGACAGAGCTTAAGAGGATCTGCAAAGAAGAATGGGAGAAACTCCCCAAACACAGGTTTGCCAAGCTTGTAGCGTCATACCCAAGAAGAATTGAGGCTGTAGTCACTGCTAAAGGTGCTTCAACAAAATACTGAATAAAGTTTTATTTTATACATTTGAAAACATTTCTAAAATGCTTTTTCATTATGTGGTATTGTGTGTGATGGGGGGGGGGGGTAATTTAATCAATGTTAGAATAAGGCTGTAATGTAACTACTTTTTAATTGCACTATATATACTACATATACTACATATACTATATATACTGAAAATATGTTATGACACTGAGCGGGAGACACACACACATAGGGAGGGAGAGTAGACCTGTTTGACAGACTGCAGGGAGGGAGAGTAGACCTGTTTGACAGACTGCAGCAGCACAGATCAGTTACAACCAGTAGCCACCTTTATGACACACCCTCGGAGAGGAGGAAACAAGGGAGGACAACCGCTGAGGAGGAGGAGGAGGAGAGGAGAAGGAGCAGGTTACCAGGCAAGCTTCCAACTGTAGATGTGTTCATGCAGAAGGTAGCCTCACTACCTCCCCTCACTGAGCCAATGTTGTTTTGTTTTCATCCTGCTATCAGCTACAACAGGGAGGGTATGGTTTACAACATGGTTTCACTGTGTAACAGCACAGCACCAGGCTATCTGGAATGTTTCTATGGCTCTCTTCACTACCATAGATGATTATGTTGTTCCTATGCCTCTTAAAGTCACACACATGATTCATACACAACAGGATATTAAGAAGCAGACATTCAGGTTCTAGCTTAAGAGCTCAGAGAGGAGTGACATGCTTGATTAAATGCTGCCACTTGAGGTGAGCAGACACGTACACACAGGGGGAACACATACACTGGGATAGACACACACACACACGCACACACACACATACAGTGGGGAGAACAAGTATTGGATACACTGCCGATTATGCATGTTTTCCTACTTACAAAGCATGTAGAGGTCTGTAATTTCTATCATAGGTACCCTTCAACTGTGAGAGACGGAATCTAAAACAAAAATCCAGAAAATCACATTGTATGATTTTTAAGTAATTAATTTGCATTTTATTGCATGACATAAGTATTTCATACATCAGAAAAACAGAACTTAATATTTGGTACAGAAACCTTTGTTTGCAATTACAGAGATCATACGTTTCCTGTAGTTCTTGACCAGGTTTGCACACACTGCAGCAGGGATTTTGGCCCACTCCTCCATACAGACCTTCTCCAGATCCTTCAGGTTTCGGGGCTGTCACTGGGCAATACGGACTTTCAGCTCCCTCCAAAGATTTTCTATTGGGATCTGACTGGCTAGGCCACTCCAGGACCTTGAGATGCTTCTTAGTTGCCCTGGCTGTGTGTTTCGGGTCGTTGTCATGCTGGAAGACCCAGCCACGACCCATCTTCAATGCTCTTACTGAGGGAAGGAGGTTGTTGGGCAAGATCTCGCAATACATGGCCCCATCCATCCTCCCCTCAATACGGTGCAGTCATCCTGTCCCCTTTGCAGAAAAGCATCCCCAAAGAATGATGTTTCCACCTCCATGCTTCACGGTTGGGATGGTGTTCTTGGGGTTGTACTCATTCTTCTTCTTCCTCCAAACACGGCGAGTGGAGTTTAGACCAAAAAGCTCTATTTTTGTCTCATCAGACCACATGACCTTCTCCCATTCCTCCTCTGGATCATCCAGATGGTCATTGGCAAACTTCAGACGGGCCTGGACATGTGCTGGCTTGAGCAGGGGGACCTTGCGTGCGCTGCAGGATTTGAATCCATGACGGCGTAGTGTGTTACTAATGGTTTTCTTTGAGACTGTGGTCCCAGCTCTCTTCAGGTCATTGACCAGGTCCTGCCGTGTAGTTCTGGGCTGATCCCTCACCTTCCTCATGATCATTGATGCCCCACGAGGTGAGATCTTGCATGGAGCCCCAGACCGAGGGTGATTGACCGTCATCTTGAACTGTACATTCACCCACATACAGGCGCAGGCACACCACGATGCACCTAATTCCATTGGAAAAAGGACATTCATTTTGAATGAGTCTAAAGGGGAATAATAGCTTCTAAAAATGTGTGTGTGTGTGTGTGTGTGTGTGTGTGTGTGTGTGTGTGTGTGTGTGTGTGTGTGTGTGTGTGTGTGTGTGTGTGTGTGTGTGTGTGTGTGTGTGTGTGTGTCTGTGAGTATTTACGTGCATGTGTGTGTGCGCTTCAGCGTTTGTGTGCATCAGTCTGTGTGAACACCTCCGTGTCATCCCCGGCGCTCCGGTGACCTTTTCAGTTCCTGCCGCCTGAGTTTATGATAACACAATTACACCAGGCTAATGAACAGAGCACCCAGATAAAGTACCCGCCACGCACACTTCCGCTCAGCGTTTCAATCTCTTTTAAAGGCTACATTTGCATCTTTAATATAAATGTAATTCCTCATTAATGTGCAGATGGCTGGTCAGATGTGAGTAGAGGGAAAATACACTACATGACCAAAAGTATGTAGACACCTGCTCGTCAAACATCTCATTCCAAAATCATGGGCATTAATATGGACTTGATCCTCCTTTGCTGCTATAACAGCCTCCACTCTTCCGGGAAGGCTTTCTACTAGATGTTGGAACATTTCTGCGGGGACTTGCTTCCATTCAGCCACAAGAGCATCAGTGAGGTCGGATACTGATGTTGGGCGTTTAGGCCTGGCTCGCAGTCGGCGTTCCAATTCATCCCAAAAGTGTTCGGTGGGCTTGAGGTCAGGACTCTGTAAAGGTCATTCAAGTTCTTCCACACTGATCTCAACAAACCATTTCTGTATGTACCTCGCTTTGTGCACAGGGATATTGTTATGCTGAAACAGGAAAAGGCCTTCAACAAACTGTTTCCACAAAGTTGGAAGCACAGAATCGTCTAAAATGTCATTGTATGCTGTAGTGTTAAGATTTCCCTTCACTGGAACTAAGGGGCCAAGCCCGAACCATGAAAAACAACCCCAAACCATTATTTCTCCTCCACCAAACTTTACAGTTGGCACTATGCATTGGGGCATTGTGGTAGCATTCTCCTGGCATTCGCTAAACCCAGATTTGTCCGTCAGACTGCCAGATGGTGAAGCGTGATTCATCACTCCAGAGAACGTGTTTCCACTGCTCCAGAGTAAAATGGCGACGAGCTTTACACCACTCCAGCTGATGCTTGGCATTGTGCATGGTGATCTTAGGTTTGTATGCGGCTGCTTGGCCATGGAAACCCATTTCATGAAGCTCCCGAAGAAAAGTTATTGTGCTGTCGTTGCTTCCAGAGGCAGTTTGGAACTCCGTAGTGAGTGTTGCAAAAGGGGACAGATGATTTTTACGGGCTACGTGATTCAGCATTCGGCGGTCCCGTTCTGTGAGCTTTTGTGACCTACCACTTTGCGGCTGAGCCGTTGTTGCTCCTAGACATTTCCACTTCATAATAACAGCACTTACAGTTGACCGTGGCAGCTCTAGCAGGTAATAAATTGTATTAACTGACTTGTTGGAAAGGTGGCATCCTATGACGGTGCCATGTTGAAAGTCACTGAGCTCTTCAGTAAGGCCATTCTACTGCCAATGTTTGTCTATGGAGATAGCATGGCTGTGTGCTCGACTTCATACACCTGTCAGCAACGGGTGTGGCTGAAATAGCCGAATCCACTAATTTGAAGGGGTGTCCACATACTTTTGTATATATAGTGTATTTAAATCTACACCCTCCTCCCCTCCCTCCTCCCTGCCTCCACTGCCCTCTGTGCTCCGACTATGTGCCCTGGTATTAACCATGCTTGGTTTTCAAAGGACGTGTTAAGAGATTAAACTAATATAGACCAATGGCTGAGTGAAACTGAATGTCACCCATAGAGGACCCGTCGATTTTAAAATGGAAAAGTTACTCCATCTAGGAGTAATGCACTATTGTGACAGTGATCGACCATAGAGGACCCTACAGGGCTGTGGGGGTTTGTAAGGGAATCCTTCAGGGCTGTGGAGGTTTGTAAGGGAATACTTCAGGGCTGTGGAGGTTTGCAAGGGAATCCTTCAGAGCTGTGGAGGTTTGTTAGGGAATCCTTCAGGGCTGTGGAGGTTTGTAAGGGAATCCTTCAGGGCTGTGGAGGTTTGCAAGGGAATCCTTCAGGGCTGTGGAGGTTTGTAAGGGAATCCTTCAGGGCTGTGGAGGTTTGTAAGGGAATCCTTCAGGGCTGTGTAGGTTTGTAAGGGAATCCTTCAGGGCTGTGGAGGTTTGTAAGGGAATCCTTCAGGGCTGTGTAGGTATGCAAGGGAATCCTTCAGGGCTGTGGAGGTTTGTAAGGGAATCCTTCAGGGCTGTGGAGGTTTGTAAGGGAATCCTTCAGGGCTGTGGAGGTTTGTAAGGGAATCCTTCAGGGCTGTGGAGGTTTGTAAGGGAATCCTTCAGGGCTGTGTAGGTTTGCAAGGGAATCCTTCAGGGCTGTGGAGGTTTGCAAGGGAATCCTTCAGGGCTGTGTAGGTTTGTAAGGGAATCCTTCAGGGCTGTGGAGGTTTGTAAGGGAATCATTCAGGGCTGTGTAGGTTTGCAAGGGAATCCTTCAGGGCTGTGGAGGTTTGTAAGGGAATCCTTCAGGGCTGTGGAGGTTTGTAAGGGAATCGTTCAGGGCAGTGTAGGTTTGCAAGGGAATCCTTCAGGACTGTGGAGGATTGTAAGGGAATCCTTCAGGGCTGTGTAGGTTTGCAAGGGAATCCTTCAGGGCTGTGGAAGTTTCCAAGGGAATCCTTCAGGGCTGTGGAGGTTTGTAAGGGAATCCTTCAGGGCTGTGGAGGTTTGTAAGGGAATCCTTCAGGGCTGTGTAGGTTTGCAAGGGAATCCTTCAGGGCTGTGGAGGTTTGTAAGGGAATCCTTCAGGGCTGTGGAGGTTTGTAAGGGAATCGTTCAGGGCAGTGTAGGTTTGCAAGGGAATCCTTCAGGACTGTGGAGGATTGTAAGGGAATCCTTCAGGACTGTGGAGGATTGTAAGGGAATCCATCAGGACTGTGGAGGATTGCAGGTGAATCCATCAGGACTGTGGAGGTTTGTAAGGGAATCCTTCTGGGCTCTCTGGCATGGGGCTGCTCTAGCTGCTGTGGTTGTGGTTCTGATTAGTGCAGCTAGGGCCTGAAAGCATTCCAGCTATGCAAGGCCCGAGCCGGGGGAATAGGGGATAGGGTTAGCATGGCTCCACGCCTTATAGCGCTTATTATAATAATAAATAAAAGAGGAACTGATGAAAGAACATGCCTGTTTCCTTTAGGGCCTTTACTGACCCCTGCGCCTCTACCATCCCTGGGGGAATAACACTCTATTGGAGCTGCATGAGGGCGAAAGGGTGGAGGGGGGTTGATCTCTGTCAGGTTGGTGGCCTCTGATATGTGGTAAAGGCTGGTAATTCAGGCAATTCATCCAATCAAGCAATTAAGTCAATTCAGTACACGTCTGAAGTATAAACAGCCGTGGGTGGCCCACTGGGGAATATAAGCCATCTGTCTGGGTCTATACCACAATAATGTACTGACACTCATTTACATGTAGGATTGCAGAAACAGAACAGACACCCTGAGTTTCCTGTTCCACCAGCATCACCAGTCTCCACGGCTCTCTGTCTGTGAGTTGTTGCACATCTGGAGCCAACTGGGACAGTACATCAACACCCCCACTAATCACTGAGCAAACATTCAGGAGACTCGCAACAAAAACTGGATTTTACGTAAACCAACATAGCATTCCCCAAGTCTCTCTATTGCTGTGTTAGTTGTACACAACAGGATTCATTTGGGTTGTAACAGTTCATAAGAAAGCCGTCCTGACATGGCGACGTATTGGTGGCCCTGACATAAACAGAGCCAGAGCCATTGTTCCTGGCCTGCTCTCTCTTCCTCCCGGCCCAAGGGATCCACTCATCACAGGAGTCTTGCAGCCACGCACGACTCAGGGAAACAGGGAACAATGGCTGTGGAGTCCATAAAACTAGCTAGGGTTAGGAGAGGATTGACCTTAAGGAAACACTCTAAGCCTAACACACATGGACACAGTCATGTAAACTATACAGGAGTCATGCAAACAGTCCCCTATGTGCACACAATCCCCCCTGAACAGCTGTCGTACTAGCTACTATCCCACAGTAAAACAAATCATTCATCCATGACTGGGACTGGGGTCCTTCAGCATCCTAAAGGCCAACACACAAAGGGGTCCTGGGTTAGTGAGAGTGGAGCCTGTGAGAGGACTGCTGTGGATCATACCCTGCATATCTCTGCAGAGCTGTGAATCCAAACGATCTCAAATAGATCTCTCTTATCAGGCCTGGGGTTAGCAGGCGGACACAGAGCTCTATATGTAATGACCAACACAAAATCCCCAACTTGAGATGGGATCACACTGTGAAATCACACAGGGACCAATGTCAGTGGGACAAAGCTGGAACACACACTCAGTCAGTCACACACAACATCTGTCATGGGTGTAAAGCTGTGTTTCTCCTCACTCAGTCACACACAGACAGACAGACATACACAAACACACATAGATATAAATAGAAACATACACAGACAGACAGACATACACAAACACACATAGATATAAATAGAAACACATACACAGAAAGACAGACATACACAAACACACATAGATATAAATAGAAACACATACACAGACAGACAGACATACACAAAAACACATAGATATAAATAGAAACACATACACAGACAGACAGACATACACAAACACACATAGATATAAATAGAAACACATACACAGACGCGTAAAAAGAGCTCAAAAGATTGCAAAGAGAGAAGTTTACATTTACTGACAGAAATCTCTTCATCTCACTTTGTGGCCGTCTCAGTATCAACCAATTCACTTTCCTAAAAATCCCCTGGAGTGAGTGATGTGCTAAGCCCCTGCTAAACTTAAAGCTTCTGCTCCACTGACCATTGATCCCTGAACCACTGCAGCGGCCAGGAGGATTTCTAGGGCTGACAGCTGTTTGGGCTGAGATGGAGGGCTGAGGCTGGGGGCTGAGTGCTGAGGGCTGAGGCTGAGGGCTGAGGCTGGGGGCTGAGGGCTGAGGCTACGGGGGGGGGGTAGTTAGTCATGGTTAACAGTCATCCTCTCCTCCTCTCCTCATCGTCATGCTGCCATTGCATGGCAGTCACGCTCCAATGATACACCGGAGAAATACTGCAGTTAGTTCTTTCACAAATAAACAAGCGACTGATGACAATGAGAACTAGCTACATCATTCTACCATGACCGCCCCAGTTTGAGGCTGGCTAGCATCTCTCTCTTTCCTTTCCAAGCTGTGAAATGTGGAAAACATGTGCTAAGAGTACAGGAGGACGCCTGCCAGCAGTGCCTGGGTAAGTCAAACACCCATGCTTTTGTATGTCCAACAACAAAATAGCACCTTGTCTGTAATTGTCAAAATTCTTAGTTTGTCGATGCCAGCTGCAGTCTGAAATGCTGAGATGGGCCAATTAAGCTTCATGCCCTGAATGGATCTCTTTTCGCTCATTTACTTCTATCGTGGGTTTTAAAAAATGTTGCTACCAGGGAGAAAACATCTGACAATCGTCAGCACAGTTCCACTGTAATGTGATTGAGGTCTAATGTGGCAGTAGGTGACCAACTGAAATGCAGGTAAACAAACACACATCCTGAAACCACCTCCCATACAGAGATAGCCAGAGGCACACAGCTGGTCTGTTCTCCTTCTCCCCTGAACTATGATGGTTAGCAGGGAAACATGTGAAGAGAATCTCATCAGGAGGAAGGAATGTGAACCCTGACCCTGGCCCGCGACCCACAGCAGGCCAGGGCCTTCATTGGGCTGCCAGTATAATCATTTCCAGAGCAGGCCATTCGGACCGGCAGAGAGAGGGGGAAGGGGAGGGGGAGAAGGGGGCTTCAAAGCCTGCTGGGTAACGTCTGCACACACCAGGTCTGCTAAAGGAATCACACTGCTGATGTTCCCTAGAACAGGCCATGTTTCTCAGCACATGACTCACTCCTCCTCCCCCTCCACCTCCACACCACCACTGACTGGCTTCTCTCCACACCATGTCCAACCAGCACATGTTCCAGGAACACAGAACACTGCCTGGGCTAGTGCTACATCCCTGCATGTCATAGAAACACCAGCTAACTACTAAAATAGAGCAGAGCGTAGCTCAGCGACACAGAAAACAGTGGTGTCGAAGAAGCGTGATTAATCAAATCAAATCAAATGGTATTTGTCACATGCGCCAATACAACAGGTGTAGACCTTACAGTGAAATGCTACTTACAAGCCCTTAACCAACAATGATTTAATTAAGGAAGTTAAGGAAAAAATGTAAATAAGTATTAAGTAGCATTAAGTAGTATTAAGGCTATATACAGGGGGTACAGGTACAGAGTCCATGTGCGGGGGCACTGGTTAGTCGAGGTAATTGAGGCAATATGTACATGTAGGTAGAGTTAATGTGACTATGCATAGATAATAAACAGAGAGTAGCAACAGCATATAAGAGGGGTCTGGGTAGCCCTTTGATTTGCTGTTCAGAAGTATTATGGCTTTGGGGTAGAAGCTGTTAAGAAGCCTTTTGGACCTTGACTTGGCGCTCCGGTACCGCTTGCCATGCGGTAGCAGAGAGAACAGTCTATGACTAGAGCGGCTGGAGTCTTTGACAATTTTTAGGGCCTTCCTCTGACACCGCCTGGTATAGAGGTCATGGATGGCAGGAAGCTTGGCCCCAGTGATGTACTGGGCCTTACGCACTACCCTCTGTAGTGTACTGCGGTCGGAGGCCGAGCAGTTGCCATACCAGGCAGTGATGCAACCAGTCAGGATGCTCTCGATGGTGCAGCTGTAGAACCTTTTGAGGATCTGAGGACCCAATCCGTGAAGGCCTGGTAAATTATAGGTCACCCAGCATGGTAACATTGAAAAATGGCACTCTTTATTCTGACCTTTCATTTAACTCTTTCAAATCCCCACAGAAGGGGTGCACGTTTTCACACATTCCTCTGGCGATGCATGGTGGTACCATTTGGCTGTGTGTGTGTGTGTGTGTGTGTGTGTGTGTGTGTGTGTGTGTGTGTGTGTGTGTGTGTGTGTGTGTGTGTGTGTGTGTGTGTGTGTGTGTGTGTGTGTGTGTGTGTGTGTGTGTGTGTGTGTGTGTGTGTGTGTGTGTGGAGAGTAATCCTACACATAGAGATCTGGAAACGTATAGCCTTGGCCTGGCCAACTGTCCATCAGATGCATGGGACTGGGAGCTCCTCTGCTCAGACATGGAGGCAAGGACTACAAACCCTATGACCGTCTCAGGCCTTGTGGCGTTAGCGAGCAGGGGGCTTTGGACTGCACCGTGATACATCAGGAGGAGCAGGACAAAGCCATGAATAAATACATGAGTTAAACAAAGGGAGAAGGGAAATATCCTTTTCCTGCATGTTGCGGTCTGCAGGATAACCCATCCCTCCCAGAGAGATCAATAGGCTAATTCAAATCCTTTAATGGGGTATTAATTAGGAGATTACTGAACGAACAGCAGTCTGCTCTTCACCACTTCACCCCTTCTTGGTCTGCACTGCAGATATCAGTGGAGACCACTGTCTTAGGACAGGACCGTATTTGGACCAGAACTCAACCACACCTCACACACTGCTGGTCCAATGTCAGTATAGACCTCGGTCAGAAGACATGACATCTGGACAAGAACTCAACCACAGCTCACCTCACACACTGCTCGTCCAAAAGACAGTGGAGAATGCTGTCAGAGGACATGACCACATATGGACCAGAACTCAACCACACCTCACACACAGTTGGTCCCATGTCATTAGAGCCTAAACAACGTATCTGACAGGGAAGGATAGATACCTAGAGAAAGAGGCCCCAGAGCTGTGAGAGTGGTTAACAAGCTACCCCTCACCCTGTTTCCCAGGCCCATATCCCCTTCTGAAGACATCATCCCTCGACACTTCTAGTGTTGTGATGACACCAGATGTCAGTCACTTCAGCACTGAGGCAAACACCACAGGGAAGGAAGGACAATAGCCACAGACAGACAGACAGGGGGAAGGGAACGTAAGGGGGTTGCTGCTACTGCGGGGAAGTGTGAATCCTTATGGTGATAAACAAATAAACACAAGGCCGTTTCAGCCACAGTACTCCGACGGGGTGAACTAGGGATTCGTAGCCCAGCTGAGGGAGGCTAGTGTTGGGGGAACACCCCCTCTACGCTCCTCTCTCCTCCCTCCAGAAACAAGGTCTGTCCTCCCTGTCCTGTCCCCACAGAGAGATGATATGTTGGACTGGTGGTGTCCTTACCACCGGGCCTCCCCAGGGCCCGGCTCGTCCTGTGAGCCACACTCTCTATTAGTCTTACTTACAGACCTGACCTGGCCTGCTGAATTATTCACATCCCTCTGTACACAGAGCAGCAGCCTGGTAATAGACTTAATGCAGTATATCGGAGAGGAGAGAGAAAATGACAAAATAAAGATCTAGAAGTAATAGTAGTAAATTAGCAACACATACGAATAATGCTGAGTTCTTCCAAAGAATAAACTACTGACTTTACTTTAGTTTCACAACAGGGAATAATTCATAGAAGGCTGTACACACACAGTGTACACACACACACACACACACACACACACAGTGTACACACACACACACACACACACAGTGTAGACACATACACACACACACACACACACACACACACACACACAACGTACACACACACACACACACACACACACACACACACACACACACACACACACACACACACACACAGTGTAGACACATACACACACACACACAGTGTAGACACACACAGTGTAAACACACACAGTGTAGACACACACACACACAGTGTACACACACACACACACACACAGTGTACACACACACACACACACACACACACACACAGTGTACACACACACACACACACAGTGTACACACACACACACACACTCAGTGTACACACACACACACACACAGTGTACACACACACACACACACACACACACACACACTCAGTGTACACACACACACAGTGTACACACACACACACACACACACAGTGTAGACACATACACACACACACACACACACACACAGTGTAGAAACACACACACACACACACACACAGTATAGACACACACACACACACACACACACACACACACACACACACACACACACACACACACACACACACACACACACACACACACACACACACACACACACACAGTGTACACACACACACACACACACACACACAGTGTACACACACACACACACACAGTGTAGACACATACACACACACACAGTGTAGACACACACAGTGTAAACACACACACACAATGTAGACAGACACACACACACAGTATGTAGCAGCAAGTGTCTTAGTGTGGCGGTGTTCTCATTAGGAACCCCGACCTGCCTGGAGCAGAGCTTCCTCAGCTAGTCTCAGCTGAGATCACTAAACAAACACTCTTCAAAATGCATTTGGAAAGATAAAACAGCATAAGTCGGGAAATGTGTTGAGTGAATTCATCTCCATGCATTTCTACAGCCTCCTCTCACAGAATGCTACAACAGCAAAAGCTAATGATAGGAGATAGCAGGCAGCAGATGGTAGTGTGTGTGTGTTAGCCTGGATCTACGGACTGATAAGGCTGAGAGATATGCTGATATTGAAACAGAGAAGGGTCCTGGAGTAGCAGCGGTGGGGGTAGGGGGAGAGGGTCTTTCAGGTGCAAAGATCCCTCCCACCAGGAGGTTCCAAGCATCTGAGCTAGACAGGGGGGCATACTGGCCTTGAGGCCTCGGTACCCAGACCAGACCCGTCTCTGAGCTGCTGTACAGAGCCAACAGCAGAGTGCGTTAGGATACTAGTCCAGATAAGAATACTGAGTCCTGATAGGGCTAGGCTAGCACTATGTTATCAAACCACTCCAAGGTCATTGGTACAGCCTTTTATTATTGGAGTAGTGTAATAATAACTTCCACTTAGAGGTATGTGTGCTCATACACACACACACACACACACACACACACACACACACACACACACACACACACACACACACACACACACACACACACACACACACACACACACACACACAGCCACTTTTGCCTTTGACTAAGCACTCAACAGAATGAGGTGGGCAAGCCAGTGTCCTAATCAGGAGGAGTGTTATGCATGCTGACTAAGATGTTCCCAGGCTCCTGCCCACACTGTCACTGTCGTAGTCACCATCAGACTCCTCATCCCAGGAAAGCCCTTCCTCTCCTCCCCTCTCCCCTCCTCCCGTCCCCTCGCCTCTCCTCTTTTCTGCTAGCCAAGGAAAACAGAGGATCAGGATAGATGTGTCCCAAAACTATGTGAGGAAAAAAACTGATTTGGCCATGGCCCAGGGCTATAATATGATATGAATTGTGAAGGATGATGGGAGATGTTGCCTGATGACTCACCCTGAATTTATTCCGCTGCTCTATCGATAGCTACCTACTGCCATCCTTGAAGAATTTCTCACTGGGCACACACTGGTTGAATCACCGTTGTTTCCACGTCATTTCAATGAAATTACATTCAACCAATGTGGAATAGACGTTGAATTGACATCTGTGCCCAGTGGGTTGTGTGACATCAAAATGAGGGGCATTGTCAAAAACAAATGAATAAGTGATTGGAGGGTCTCTAACAAATCTAACCAATCAGAGTATCAAAGTTGACAACATGTAGGCCCAACCCATCGGTTTCTGGGACCAATCAGAAGGGTCACAATGTGTTAGAGTTCTAGAAAATGTCGAGGAGGGAGGCAAATGTAGACTTGTGGAAAAGAAACATCGGTTGGCCGGAGCGATGTGGATGGATAGCCAGGCAAGGGACAAAGGTGATGATCGGCCAGGGTGCTGTTGCAGGGATACTGACAGTGGTTTACTACTCCAATAACATGGAATGGACCTGTCCTCTTTGAGCCACATGCACTGTATGGACAACAATCGAAACAGATGTTTTGTAGATAAAGGAGCTTTGAGGAATAAGTGCTAATAAAATTGTGTTTATTCCTGACAAAACCTTGCAGGCCATCCACTAAATATTCTAATTGAATTTGAGAAAACAAACGGCATACTTGCTGTGGCAAAAATAATACTGAATACTAATCACTGAGTTAGAGCCTGTTTTCTAAACAGAATACTGTGAGTTTGATCAGAACACATTGGACACTTCGGTCTCCTCCATTTTCTGCACCTGTCATTTTCCCCCTGAACATTTTGAAAGAGAACCTATTTCAATCTCTGTCCCTTTGATTTAGGTGCCCTTTTACAGCAAAGCCAGCTTCAAAACATTTCAGACTTAAAAGCTCCACTATCCCTGACAGACCAGCCTTGAAAGAGAGGATAGTGAAAAAAGGGGACAAAAATAACCAAAGAATAGTTTGTTATTATTGAGATTCATTCTATATCTTAACAAAACATTTCAAACAGGCTAGGTGAAAATAACTATTTCAATGAATCAACTGTAATTGATTAAAAATGACATTGAGTGATTCCTCACGTAACAAAGACAAAAAAGACCATGATTTGGGAGATTTTCACGAAATGAAATCCATAGAACAGTCCTTTGGAGGAAGGATTGCTGACATATGATTGACAATTCTATCTAAAAGCATAATTGAGAAATAATTAATCCAAGTAGGATTTTTTATTTTATTTTGGCCTTTAAGACTCCATGACATTTAATCTGTAGATGCTACAAAGCAAACATTGGTGTCATATGAAGCTTTATCACTTGCTCTGTAATATGAGTAGTATTCAGATTTAAATCAAATCAAAAAATATATATAAACATGAAAATTGAAAATATATTTTTTTAGATTTGGCAAATGTTCCAATATATTGTTGAACATAATATACACTACGGAAATATCAAAGTTCCATAGTGGGATCTCTGCTGGTTTTCAAGTTATGGACCATTTTATACAGAGAAATTGGCATAGCTGGCAATGTAAGAGTCTCAGATTTACGTTTACTATGTTACGTCCACCCCTGACTCCATGTTGCGTCATAGGCCATGGCAAAATGTTTAGAATTGCAGGAAATTTGCTTTAAAACAGAACATTTTTCTCTCATGACAAAATATTAAGAATAGCATGAAATTACAGTGCATTTGGAAAATATATAGACCCCTTCACTGTTTTTCCCTCATCAATTTACAAGAAATACCCCATAATGACAAAGCAAAAACAGATTTAAAAAATGTTTTAATAATAAACTGCAGATCATCTCAAGCTGACCAGTCTCCCAGTCCATGCCACTGAAAAACATTTTTTTAAACGTTTTCTTTTTTTCACCTTTATTTAACCAGGTAGGGTAGTTGAGAACAAGTTCTCATTTACAACTGTGACCTGGCCAAGATAAAGCAAACCAGTGCGACAACAAACAACAACACAGAGTTACACATGGAATAAACAAACATACAGTCAATAATACAATAGAGAACGTCTATATACAGTGTGTGCAAATGAGGTAGGATAAGGGGGGTGAGGCAATAAATAGGCCATAGTGGTGAAATTATTACAGTATGGCAAATTAAACACTGGGGTGATAGATGTGCAGAAGATGAGTGTGCAAGTAGCGGTACTGGGGTGTAAAGGAGCAAAATAAATAACAATATGGTGATGAGGTAGTTGGATGGGCTATTTACAGATGGGCTATTTACAGGTGCAGTGATCTGTGAGCTGCTCTGACAGCTGGTGCTTAAAGCTAGTGAGGGAGATATGAGTCTCCAGCTTCAGTGATTATTGCAGTTCGTTCCAGTCATTGGCAGCAGAAAACTGGAAGGAAAGGCGGCCGAATGAGGAATTGGCTTTGGGGGTGACCAGTGAAATATACCTGCTGGAGCACGTGCTGCGGGTGGGTGCTGCTATGGTGACCAGTGAGCTGAGATAAGGCGGGGCTTTACCTAGCAACGACTTATAGATGACCTGGAGCCAGTGGGTTTGGCGATAGATATGAAGCGAGGGCCGGCCAACGAGAGCATACAGGTCGCAGTGGTGGGTAGTATATGGGGCTTTGGTGACAAAACGGATGGCACTGTGATAGACTGCATCCAATTTGCTGAGTAGAGTGTTGGAGGCTATTTTGTAAATGACATTGCCGAAGTCAAGGATTGGTAGGATAGTCAGTTTTACAAGGGTATGTTTGGCAGCATGAGTGAAGGATGCTTTGTTGTGAAATAGGAAGCCGATTCTAGATTTAATTTTGGATTGGAGATGCTTAATGTGAGTCTGGAAGGAGAGTTTACAGTCTAACCAGATACCTAGGTATTTGTAGCGAAACATCCCTACAGCATGATGCTGCCACCATCATGCTTCATCGTAGGGATGGTATTGGCCAGGTGTTGCGCGATGCCTGGTTTCCTCTAGACGTGACGTTTGGCATTCAGGCCAAATAGTTCAATCTTGGTTTCATCAGACCAGAGAATCGTGTTTCTCATGGTCTGAGAGTCCTTTAGGTGCCTTTTGGCAAACTCCAAGTGGGCTGTCATATGCCTTTTTCTGAGGAGTGGCTTCCATCTGGCCACTCTACCATAAAGGCCTGATTGGTGGAGTGCTGCAGAGATGGTTGTCATTCTGGAAGGTTCTCCCATCTCCACAGAGGAACTATGGAGCTCTGTCAGAGTGACCACCGGGTTCTTGGTCAACTCCCTGACCAAGGCCCTTCTCCCCCGATTGCTCAGTTTGGCCGGGCAGCCAGCTCTAGGAAGAGTCTTGGGGGTTCCAAACTTGTTCAATTTAAGAATGATGGATGCCATTGTGTTTTTGCGGTCCTTCAATGCTGCAGACATTTTTTGGTACCCTTCCCCAGATCTGTGCCTCAACACAATCCTGTCTCAGAGCGGTTTTCGCTTCATTATGGGGAATTGTGTACAGATTGATTTTCGACTTTCGATTTTCAATCGATTTTTTTTCAATCGATTTTAGAATAAGGCTGTAACGTAACAAAATGTGGAAAAGTCAAGAGGTCTGAATACTTTACGAATGCACAGTTTCAATAAAACTGCACACTTTTCTCTCTGCCCTGTGGATACATTTTTTAAATTGCAGGACATTAGCAGTTTTCCTAAAAAAATGAAATAAAGCACTATATATAGAGTTGAAGTCGGACGTTTACATACACCTTAGCCAAATACATTTAAACTCAGTTTTTCACAATTCCTGACATTTAATCAGAGTAAGAATTGCCTGTCTTACGTCAGTTAGGATCACCACTTTATTTTAAGAATGTGAAATGTCAGAATAATAGTAGAGAGAATGATTTATTTGAGCTTTTCTTTCATTCATCACATTCCCAGTGGGTCAGAAGTTTACATACACTCAATTAGTATTTGGTAGCATTGCCTTTAAATAGTTTCTTGGGTCAAACGTTTCAGGTAGCCTTCCACAAGCTTCCCACAATAAGTTGTGTGAATTTTGGCCCATTCTTCCTGACAGAGCTGGTGTAACTGAGTCAGGTTTGTAGGCCTCCTTGCTCGCACACGCTTTTTCACTTCTGCCCACAAATTTTCTATGGGATTGAGGTCTGGGTGTTGTGATGGCCACTCCAATAACTTGACTTGGTTGTCCTTAAGCCATTTTGCCACAACTTTGGAAGTATGCTTGGGGTCATTGTCCATTTGGAAGAACCATTTGCAACCAAGCTTTAACTTCCTGACTGATGTCGTGAGATGTTGCTTCAATGTATCCACAGAATTTTCCCCCTCATGATATCATCGGATTTTTTGTGAAGTACACCAGTCCCTCCTGCAGCAAAGCACCCCCACAACATGATGCTGCCACCCCCGTGCTTTATGGTTGGGATGGTGTTCTTCGGCTTGTAAGCCCCCCCTTTTTCCTCCAAACATAACGATGGTCATTATGGCCAAACAGTTGTATTTTTGTTTCATCAGACCAGAGGACATTTCTCCAAAAAGTACGATCTTTGTCCCCATGTGCAGTTGCAAACCATAGTCTGGCTTTTTTATGGCGGTTTTGGAGCAGTGGCTTCTTCCTTGCTGAGCGGCCTTTCAGGTTATGTCGATATAGGACTCGTTTTACTGTGGATATAGATACTTTTGTACCTGTTCCCTCCAGCATCTTCACAAGATCCTTTGCTGTTGTTCTGGGATTGATTTGCACTTTTCGCACCAAAGTACGTTCATCTCTAGGAGACAGAGCGCGTCTCTTTTCTGAGCGGTATGACGGCTGCGTGGTCCCATGGTGTTTATACTTACGTACTATTGTTTGTACAGATGAAAGTGGCACCTTCAGGCGTTTGGAAATTGCTCCCAAGGATGAACCAGACTTGTGGAGGTCTACAATTATTTTTCTGAGGTCTTGGCTGATTTCTTTTGATTTTCCCATGATGTCAAGCAAAGGGGCACTAAGTTTGAAGGTAGGTCTTGAAATACATCCACATGTACACCTCCAATTGACTCAAATGATGTCAATTAGCCTATCCGAAGCTTCTAAAGCCATGACATCATTTTCTGGAATTGTCCAAGCTCTTAAAAGGAACAGTCAACTTAGTGCATGTAAACTTCTGACCCACTGGAATTGTGATACAGTGAATTACAAGTGAAAAAATCTGTCTGTAAACAATTGTTGGAAAATGCACAAAGTAGATGTCCTAACCGACTTGCCAAAACTATAGTTTGTTAACAAGAAATTTGTAGAATGGTTGAAAAACGAGTTTTAATGACTCCAACCTAAGTGTTTGTAAACATCCGACTTCAACTGTATATACTGTATGTGCAGATTGTAGGCTACTGTAGCCTGTGTATTACATTCAGCTCTAGGAAGAGTCTTGGGGGTTCCAAACTTCTTCCATTTAAGAATGATGGAGGCCCCTGTATTCTTGGGGACCTTCAATGCTGCAGAAATGTTTTGGTACCCTTCCCCAGATCTGTGCCTCCACACAATCCTGTCTCGGAGCTCTATGGACAATTCCTTCTACCTCATTGCTTGGTTTTTGCTCATACATGCACTGTCAACTGTGGGACCTTATATAGACAGGTGTGTGTGTGCCTTTCCAAATCATGTCCAATCAATTGAATTTACCACAGGTGGACTCCAATCAAGTTGTAGAAACATCTCAAGGATGATCAATGGAAACAGGATGCACCTGATCTCAATTTCGAATCTCATAGCAAAGGGTCTGAATACTTATGTAAAAAAGGTATTTCTGTTTTTTATTTTTAATACATTTGTAAAAATATAAATAAAAACTGTTTTCGCTCATTATTCAATTTGATCTTAACTGACTCGCCTAGTTAAATAAAGGTTAAAAACATTTTTTATACAAATAATACAATTATATTTAAAAAATAAAGGGGGTATTGTGTGAGGATTTTTTCAAATCGATTTTAGAATAAGGCTGTAACGTAACAAAATATGGAAAAAGTCAAGAGGTCTGAAAACTTTCCGAATGCACTGTATCTATAAAACTGCCACCCCCCATATCGCTCACTTTTTCAGCAAGATGAATGCGCTGACATCTCACAGATGTCTGTACAAATGAAATCAAAATTATTGTAAATATTGAAAATTGAGGAGGAATAGCCTACAAAGGTTGTTACATTCAGTGATTGCTTATTATAGCCTGTCATCCACATTGTGCTATTTATGAGTAAGGCCTACCAATAAACAGGCTATCTAATCCACAGTGCAGGCTAAACAAAACTTGGGCGGTAGTATATGGAGTACTCCAATAAGGCTCCCATAATAAGAAGAGTGACTGTTTGGTTATGCGTAGCCTAAAAACATATTTGCATCCCCTTAATCACATAACCTACCAGTAGGCTATACAATCCTAATAAAAATGTCATTACATATAGTAGCCTATTTATTTACACATTAGGCGATATAAACCTACCAATGGTGCATATGCTGTGGGAGTGGGAAGAACATCAATAGAGATTCTGGGTGCACACCCACGGCCAGCACCGCATGCATGTAGGCTACAAACCCAAACACACTGCGATAGGGAATCCTAAAAATGCGACAACATATCAATAGACTATTCTATCTACTTGGAATAAGGTTCAAAATAATGAATGAGAGCCAGTAGAGGCTACATAGCCTCCTAAATAGCCCACTGATAACAGCTAAAAACGGGACGCTAACACCATGGTTAATCCCCCCAAATAAATTAGGAAATACAAGGAATCACATTTCAAGAAGAATCTCATAGGCACACTGATGTCTGAACACTAATATGCGTTCAGCAATAACATCCAATTACATTCCCATCAAGCATTAGCCTGGGTGGAGAGTCTAAAGTGGATGTTATTTTCGAGCGTCTTATCAACACGTTCCAGCATAGTCATAGGCCACCACTTTTATCCATTTATTTCGGCATCTAAATGAATTGCATAGGCTAACCTACATCCAACATCGCCCAACCAGCCGTCACCGACGAATTCAGTGTCAAAACTTCATAAGATGACATTAAAGTGTCAGCGCATGTTGATGAGATGGGATACACCCGCACCAATACATGTCAACGCTTTTTAAAATGACTTCAATAAATTGCCATTTGCTGTTTCATTTTTCTCCAGGCAATGATACCGTGGCAAACCTCAAGCTCTCTGTGTGCAAGTTATGGAGTTGAAAATTAATTTCGTTGAGCTACTATTTTATTAACCTGCATACATTAAGCATGTGAGATAACGCCCCAGCTATGAAGCCTACACACGGCTTCATAGCTGGGGCGTTGATAGGCTACTTGTATGCATTCAGCAAGTACAATATAACTGGTCGACTTCACCAACTTGCCAATGATACCAAATATGTCGTTCAATCATTTTGGCAAAGAATGCGGTGTGCCCAAACCTGAATAACCAAACCTGAATAAGCTGAGAGGTCGCAGATACTTGAACTAAAACGATCCCCAGAGCCGCATTCATTGAGTCCTCGTTTGCCTATCCGAATTATACTGATACGACGACACGATGAATAGAAACATCCGGGGAAAGCATTTGGAGAGAGAGAAGGAATGTCACTCAATGGAGCCACAGACTACGCTACAAATTACACTGTAATAACCGCATTATAAGTCAAGTTGTTGAAGAAAAGTTTTGCTCTACTTACGGATAATTGGGATCTTGGGGTTTGTTTTCCTCAGCATGATTAAAATATTAAACTTGCAGACATTTCCACGACTGTCACGATACTCGTCCAAAGCTCCGAGTTCCGAGTCTTGAGCTTCTCACAGCATGAATGGAGCGGTATGCGGTGAGCTCCCGATAGCAAGTCAGCCTCGTTCTGAGCGGCAGGAATGCGCGCGGCCGCTGTCTGCTTGGTCGCGTCGCCGCCTACCGCATGTAGGTGGCAGCGTTAGGCACGGTAGTGACCACTGGATTCGAAAGCTCTGTTATAGGACAACGTCGTCTGTCAGAATTCTTTACAAACACTGATTGATTGAAGATAATTTTTCATTAAGTTAAACCATTCCAACATAATAGTCTAATGCAGCATATTAGTGTCTAAGGGTCGCCATAAGTTGTCTCACGGCCACGGGAGGTAAAGGTAGGCACATGAGGAGCGATGATTTCCATAAGATGCAGGATTTTTTTTTGAATAAAGGAGCAGAGAGTTATCATTGAGGATTGCGTTCAGTATATGGCTGGCCTGTTCACCTCTTCACCCGAAGAGCTGAAACTGATTTAAAGGTCCTCTGTGTTAGGAAACAGCTTTAGTGGAATGTATTCTCTTTGGGGAAAAGTGCCATCGAGAACCAAAACGGGTTCTTCGGCTATCCCCTTTGAATAACCCTTTTTGGTTCCAGGAAGAACTGTTTTGGGTTCCGTGCAATGTTCCCTCAATTTTTTTCGGCACAGAGCAAATGTCAGCTCTCTGAAAGCACGTTTACTGTGAACACTGAGGCTGTACCTGCAATAAGTTACAGTTTTAACAGTGGCCAAGTAGGCTACTGTGGCTATTTGATCATCATGTAGGCCTAACATCGGGCCTACCATCAAAAACAATGGATAAAATGCATTCCATAACATTTTAACATGGAAATAGCTCTTCTATCATTCAGCCTACAGTAGCAGCCAATGTGTAGTGTTCAGTGTAGGCCTACATTCCGTGAGACTTAAAAAAAAACATGCAGGGCTTGACATTAACATGTTTATCCACTTGTCCTTCAGACAAGGAGGTGACTGAAAATATTGTTGTGTTGTTTGATCAAGAAACCACTTTACAAAATAAAATTCATTATTATTCTCATACCATTATTACAGAGAATCAGATGAATTATGCTACCCTCTGCCTGACTGACTTGCTTTTCAAAGATTTATAGAAATGTACAGGTTTTGTGCTCTTGTAGGAAGCAAATACTCCCCCATTGCTGACTACAAATGATCTATAACTGGGCTAATAATGTGCACACATGGCTACATGCAGCTCTACTCACAAACTCTTATGGTGCAAACACAGTCCAGTTTAAAGTGAATGGCACAGATCCATATATGGCAACGGTCTATTTGCGTATAGGCCTACTGGAGCACCTGATTGGTTATGCCACACTGGTCTGTGTAGAATCCTACTCCAATCCTACTCAAATGTAGTTTTGGATACTAAATCTCGCGTAGTTTGTTTTGTTTCGGTATGTTGCATTGAAGTGGCTAATATTGCGTTGATTCAATCTCAATTCACACACTGAAGGGAAACATTGATAGTGTTAACTAACGGGGAAAACTCTAGAAAGTAGAGTGAAGTTCAATTTCGTTCTTTCCCTGCAGGGGCTGATATTTCTTCTGCATGGCAGTCCTGGGGGAGCTGCAGTCCTGGGGGAGCTGCGCGCCCGCACGCAGCTTAGAGGGAACAATGGTTCCATGTAGAACCCTTTCCACAGAGGGTTCCGCATGGAACCCAAAAGAGTTCTACCTGAACCTAAAATGCTTCTACCTGGAACCAAAAAGGGTTCTCCTATGGCAAGGGCAGGCAACCCTGTTCCTGGAGTGCTGTAGATACTGCAGGATTTTGTTCCAACTAGGCACCACACCATCTAGGCATCATTTCGGTGATTGCCTAATTAAACACACCTGGGCCCAGATTCACAAAACACTTCTTATGCAAAAACTTAAGAAGCTTATTAATTAAGAAAAAAACAAGAAGTTCATAAGATAGTTCGTAAGTCCAATTCCTCAATAATATCTCAAGATTTTATGATTTTCTTATGAATCTTCTTAAGATGATTGTTGCTAGGCAACCGATTTAGCTAGCTATCTAGCTAGCAATGGCAATCATGTTAGCATATTTCGTACTGAGATTACTGCTCTTAAAACATGTTCTTGGGTTTAAAATAATGAATACTGAAACTTTCAGATGAAGCTTATTAAACATGTTCATTTGCTTTCATGAGCTTCTTCTCTCACTGCCCTGAGTTTAAGACAAGGGTTTGGCTATCTTGGAATTAACAACATTTCCAATAACTTGATTTTCAAGATTCTAATTTATTCTTAAGGAGAAACATAAAAAATAGCGCCAGAACATTTCCAAGAAATGTTTTTAGTAATATCAAATTTGCTTAAATTTCTTCTAAAATGGCAGTTAAGAAGAAATGTCCTCTTAAGAAGGTTTTGTGAATCTGGGCCCTGGTCCTCCAGGTCGTTTAAACATGAAAACATGAAGTGCCTGTTGCACTCCAGTACCAGGGTTGCCTACCTCTGTCTTATTGGGACAACCTAAGAACCCTTTTGAAACCCTTAAAAATAAAAAATAAATTAAGTATCCCCACATGTTATCCCCACAATTCTCCGAGCCTATAATACCATTTTGGCACAAAACTACTCAATACATGAATGTTTGCCTGACAAATTACAACAGGCAAGTTTCTGGAAAGGGGAAAAAAATGACAATAAACACTATTATGAAAATTAGAAACACTTCTCTAAAGGAAATAGCAGCAAACAAACGCTGCAAAACACTCAGCAAATATATACGAGCGTCAAAAGAGTGAAATAGTTAGTAGCAAAAATGTGCGTAATGATTGCCGTCTCTGGGTCATCATCACAGCTAGGTAGGTTAACTATGGAACAATATGCAATACCTATGCTATTTGGCAAATTTTCTCACAAATCCAGCAACTGATGGACCTGACTCTTGACCAGGAGTGTCCCTCTCCTGTTCAGGTTCTTCACAAAGATGATGAGGATGGAGGAGGCCCGATCTGCTGGTGACTAACATGTCTGTTAACAATTATATTTCCCCAAATTTGAAAAGGTCACTCTTTCTGAGCCATACACAATTCAAAAAACATCCAACTCACAGATGACCCACAGACTCACTGCCAAGGTTTTCTTGCACTCCCCCAGTTGCAGATTATCATTCATTTTTACACATACCGGTATACACGTCATGATTACACAGAGCCTTTCACAAATGCTAGCACAGACATCCACAGACTTACACTCAGAATAATCCAAATCCATTTTTGATCTGGTTTTATTTCTCTCTATAAAGAGATTAATCATTTGACATAATCTATTTGATAGAGCTTCAGTATAGCATCACATATTGTGTGGCAGGCTGGCTGGCAGCTCAGTTCTGCATGGTACATAAACCCAAGTGTGGCTGGCTTGATAGCGGAGCTGAGCCCCTGAAATTATCTTTATTTTCCCCTGTGAATATTGGATAATACTGTAGGTTACCACATTAGTGATGACGGGGCGGAAGTGCGTTTTCATGTAGGCCGTTGGGGTGTAGGATTCCAACAGGACGGGATGTGGTCATCTCGCTGATGTGCCGCTGCTTTTGTACTGTAGAGTGTGTGTGTCCGTGCTTGCGTGTGTGTGTGTGTTTAGTTTTTTAGGCAGGTTGTTAATTCACACAATTGTTTTCAATCTAAAAAGTCATGTGCATCTTCAGTCCTTCCACATCATACAATTTAATTTATAATCCATTTAGAATCAGAGGCTTACTAATGATCCACTATGGAAACCACTTTCATAATTTATGTTGATTGTTGTGTGTATTCATCCATGTCTCACATAGCTTGACAAGCATTCTGGAAAAAGTCCTTAGATTGGGTGGAAAATCACAACCTCATCATTAATGTAGACTCTAGAGAGTTTAGGGTTAGGCTTTACGTTGTATGACCCTGGCTGTTGTTCCTCATATACCATAATGTCGTTTTAATGAGTCAGCCATATAGGAAATGTGCTCAGCAAAATACAGGAGAGGTGTTTGAACCGAGATGTGTGTTTGTGTGTATTAGTAATTCTACAGGGACATGGGGGGCTTAATCCAGATCAAAGCCTGTCGTAAGGCAAGGTGAGCCCTGTGAGATGAGGGGGAGATGAAGGCTGCCTTGGGCCTTGGAGCCCACTCTTGCCATGTCTCCTCTCCTCTGACTCCTCTTCTCTGCTCTCCTCACTCCTCTTCACTCCTCTCATTCCCCTCCTGTCCTCTCCATGACTCCATGCTCCCTCCATCTGTATTTGCATAATATATCTGTGAAATTTCATTTCCTGGCAACTTCTATGCAACAGGTGATTTATGTAGATAACCCTCTCAACACATTTATAACTAACTCATACGCTGCTGCAACACCTTGTTCTTCACACAGAGCCTCACGCTGTGAACAGCTCTCAGACCTCTAGTGGCGATGCTGAGTCCTGAAGCTCGTACGGTTCTGTACTCTGACGGGCTGTGCCCTGTTGCGTTGGCACCCCGAGTGAGGATGACATGGATCCAGAGTGTGTTTTAATGTTTTAACAACTCTGCTCGTAGCCTATCTCTCCCCATCCGGCTGGCATCGCCTTAAACCATGCCATCCATTTCATCCACATCTTCCAACACCCAATCATAATTACAATCTCGTCAGAAAGAGCTAGCTTGGAGGAAAGTAATTAGAGACCAACATTATTCTCTCTTCGAAACAAATCCAAAAAGCTCAGGCTTCATTCCTCAACTGCCTGTGATGTGTCAGGCTACGGGGGCGTACGTACAGTGAAGAGAGAGAGATGGGAGGTGTTTGTTACATTTTGTAGCCTGTTTTTGATCATGAAGATCACAGTATTCTTTACCGCCTGAGACACCACTCAGTGGGCAAATTAACTCCCCTAAGAAGTGTGGGAGCGACGCGAGCGTGGGTGGGTGGGAGAGGTAGTTTGCCTGCTCAAAGGACAGACTCCTTTAAAGTGAGTCTTTTTTGTTTCCCTTGGCTGGGTAATTATGGCTTGGCCTTGGTGTCAGGGTGTGTGTTTAATGGTATGGCTGGGCTGTCACCCAGTGGCCTAGCACGTGTCACTAGAACACTGGCTGGAGTTAGATTAGAGTTAGAGAGCAAACGAGTGTACTTCAGCTAACGCATATGACTTATTCTATCAGTGTCATGTCAACTAGTTATATTGAAATGTAGGCCTAGTCATATCCCAAATATATGGCTATAGATTGTTACCATTAATCCCATCAGTTTATGGTCAAATTCAGATTTGTGTCAACTTTTCTCTGTCACCTCTGTTTCCATCCAAAGATGTGAGGTGACTGGTTGTGCTGAATCACTAGAAGCAGCCACCCGGGGCCCAGAGTCGGGACTATAAATGAGCAGCTACCCAGGGCCCAGTCAGTACTATATATATGAACAGCTACCCAGGGCCCAGAGTCAGTACTATAAATGAGCAGCTACCCAGGGCCCAGTCAGTACTATATATATGAACAGCTACCCAGGGCCCAGAGTCAGTACTATAAATGAGCAGCTACCCAGGGCCCAGTCAGTACTATAAATGAGCAGCTACCCAGGGCCCAGAGTCAGTACTATAAATGAGCAGCTACCCAGGGCCCAGAGTCAGAACTATCCCATAATCTCCAGCTCCACAACCACCATTTGCAATTCATCAGCAAAGCATGACCTGATTATGGTGGCTACAGGGAGCATAGCACTGGTGTAGGTCGCAGTGAGTAAGCACCAGCGGCCATCTCCACTCCACACGCTGCCTCTCTCTGCATCCCTAAGTGATTGTAATGCATCGCCCTCTCCCAAAGACATGGCAGCACTTACTAACATTCACCCCCTATCGGCAATCCAAGCTCCACTCAACTGAGATGAATTATGCAATTCTGACAGCAGCAGTTATCACGCACAATCTTATTAGAGAGAGAGGGGGGCCTATGTACAGTGGGGAGAACAAGTATTTGATACACTGCCGATTTTGCAGGTTTTACTACTTACAAAGCATGTAGAGGTCTGTAATTTTTATCATAGGTATACTTCAACTGTGAGAGACGGAATCTAAAACAAAAATCCAGAAAATCACATTGTATGATTTTTAAGTAATTAATTTGCATTTTATTGCATGACATAAGTATTTGATACATCAGAAAAGCAGAACCTCATATTTGGTACAGAATCCTTTGTTTGCAATTACAGAGATCATACGTTTCCTGTAGTTCTTGACCAGGTTTGCACACACTGCAGCAGGGTTTTTTGGCCCACTCCTCCATACAGACCTTCTCCAGCTCCTTTAGGTTTCGGGGCTGTCGCTGGGCAATACGGCCTTTCAGCTCCCTCCAAAGATTTTCTATTGGGTTCAGGTCTGGAGACTGGCTAGGCCACTCCAGGACCTTGAGATGCTTCTTACGGAGCCACTCCTTAGTTGCCCTGGCTGTATGTTTCGGGTCGTTGTCATGCTGGAAGACCCAGTCACGACCCATCTTCAATGCTCTTACTGAGGGAAGGAGGTTGTTGGCCAAGATCTCGCGATACATGGCCCCATCCATCCTCCCCTCAATACGGTGCAGTCGTCCTGTCCCCTTTAGAGAAAAGCATCCCCAGAGAATGATGTTTCTACCTCCATGCTTCACGGTTGGGATGGTGTTCTTGGGGTTGTACTCATCCGTCATCTTCCTCCAAACAGGGCGAGTAGAGTTTAGACCAAAAAGCTCTATTTTTGTCTCATCAGACCACATGACCTTCTCCCATTCCTCCTCTGGATCATCCAGATGGTCATTGGCAAACTTCAGACGGGCCTGGACATGCGCTGGCTTGAGCAGGGGGACCTTGCATGCGCTGCAGGATTTTAATCCATGACGGCGTAGTGTGTTACTAATGGTTTTCTTTGAGACTGTGGTCCCAGCTCTCTTCAGGTCATTGACCAGATCCTGCCGTGTAGTTCTGGGCTGATCCCTCACCTTCCTCATGATCATTGATGCCCCACGAGGTGAGATCTTGCGTGGAGCCCCAGACCGAGGGTGATTGACCGTCATCTTGAACTTCTTCCATCTTCTAATAATTGCGCCAACAGTTGTTGCCTTCTCACCAAGCTGCTTGCCTATTGTCCTGTAGCCCATCCCAGCCTTGTGCAGGTCTACAATTTTATCCCTGATGTCCTTACACAGCTCTCTGGTCTTGGCCATTGTGGAGAGGTTGGAGTCTGTTTGATTGAGTGTGTGGACAGGTGTCTTTTATACAGGTAACGAGTTCAAACAGGTGCAGTTAATACAGGTAATGAGTGGAGAACAGGAGGGCTTCTTAAAGAAAAACTAACAGGTCTGTGAGAGCCGGAATTCTTACTGGTTGGTAGGTGATCAAATACTTATGTCATGCAATAAAATGCAAATTAATTACTTAAAAATCATACAATGTGATTTTCTGGATTTTTGTTTTAGATTCCGTCTCTCACAGTTGAAGTGTACCTATGATAAAAATTACACACCTCTACATGCTTTGTAAGTAGGAAAACCTGCAAAATCATCAGTGTATCAAATACTTGTTCTCCCCACTGTATATGTACCACTTCCTAGAGTACTATGTACACTGAATGTAGTATAAGACTTTTAATATTATTCTAAATGTACAGTTTTACAGTGATCAAACAGCATGGCTTTATTTTGTATGGAAAATGCAGAGACAGTAGTGCCAAACGTCTCTCTATTGAATAACACTGACAAAGGTGTGAGACGGATGGTTTGTTTTTCCTTGCCCTTCAGTAGTGTCTTGTCAGTGGCTTCATATTTAGTGAGAGTTACTGTATAGTGTGTGTAGGGGAAGGGATGAGTGATGCCACATAAAGCTGGCATGTTGTGACACTCAGCACTCAGTGCTACACTTGACCTGATCTAGTTGCTTTGTTGTTCTGGTAAAAATGAAAATGTAAAACAGAAAAAGTTTTTGTATCTTCTAGTAATGTGTTGGTCTTCCTACTACTGAATGACAGTAGGTAAGTGAATTGGTTTACCCAAGGTGAGAAGGGGGTGCGAGGGGTGATAATTGTGTTGTTTGCTCTACAGCCCATTAGTTCATACACCACTATGATATACAATAAGGCTGTGACAACAAAAAGACAACAGTCACACAGTGGCGGAAGATATTCAACAACACATGCGTTTGTTTCATCACAAAACCGGAGAGCAACATCTGTCCGGTGAAGTCCACAAAAAAAAGATTGCATGTAACAAACAGTTATACAACCTGCAGCATGGTCAATCAAGTTAATAATGTTTTTGACAGTTTATTAAGCAACTACTGATTTAGAACCACGGAGTTACTGCAAGTCAGCTCAGCAGAGACATTCGCCTCCACTTTTCCAGCACCATTTACACTTAAACATTTAAACATCATCAAATCATCAAAGCTTAGTTTAATACACTGAAAGCAAACTTAAAGATACCACAAACAATTTAGTCCAATCAATGTTGCTAAATATCATGTGGCTGTCCATGGTACTGATTGAGGACTAGTTGAACGCCAATGCCGTCCACCTCTCTTTCATGTTGTCAAAACAGTATATGGCTCTGTGCATTTTTTGTTTTTGTTTTCATATGCTACCTAGCTAAAATGCTTGCTAGCCTAACTTCCTTGCATGGGAAAAAATGAACCAGCTAAGTTAGCTAGCTAGTTAAAGCGAGCCTACTAGGCTACATCTAGGCTATATATTGAACTTAAATCGTGACAGGCCAGTGGCACAATAAATGAATTTATGGTTAGATCAGAATTACCGTCATAATCATTGGCCTGTACAAAGAATTAAGTTAAAGCCACAAGTCCCAATCCTCATCTCCATCCATGGCTTTGGAAAGAGCCGATTTAGCAAACTAGCTACTGCAGGACATCAACACAAGCAGCCCAGAAACAGACCAGACACAGACCAAGCAGACCTGACAATGATGATGTTTTGCTCAGGATGTGATTTGATTTGTGTGAAGCCAAATCCAAACTGGCCTCCCTTGGGGGTTTTTGCTGCGCCAGGACAACCCACAGTTGAACTCAGCTCAATGCTGATTCATTAAGGAAGGCCAATCCGCATAGCAATGACAGGACAGACCAGGTGAGGATATGACGGAGTCAACCAAGACATACTGATTGTGTTTCTTCATAGGTCCTGCTCACACTTTCTCTATCCCTAATTATCTTTTTTTCTTTCTCCCCCTCTCTCTCTCCCGCTTCCTCTCTCTCTCTCCCAGATTCTGATGACTCTATTCTTCATCAATGATAGGCTAGCTGTGTTAGCCACTGTCAGATGTTGTAATGCTGAGTGTGTGAGTATGTTTGTGGTTAAATATGACTGCTAAGGCCAGGGAAGAAGAGCCAGCCAGGTGTGCTCAATCCAAAACTGTTCATCCCCCTCACCACAAGCTCAGACATTTGCTGTGGCGGGCCAATTTGTTGGGAGAGGCGGCGGTTATCTAAATGCAAAGTGATGCTGTAATAGCACTCGGGATGCGCCGAATCGCCAGTGGAGAGCACCGCCTGTAAGAAAGGTAGAGACGGATGCGGCGCAGGGGGAATTACTTGTGTGAAATCAAGCTGGAATGATGCAGGGAGACAAAATATGTGGATTAGAGCCTGTCAGGGCTGAGGAAGGAGGGGAGAAAAACACCTTCCATATCAGGGAGCCATCATCAACGAGTGACGAGCAGAGGACAGGGAAAGGAAAGGGGGTGGAGACAGACGTCATTTTACCTTACACAATGTCTATGACAGAGGTGAATGAAGACTGTACAGTATAAACAGTGCCAGTGTAATCTAATCTAGTGTAATCCTAGTAACCTGAGGGTTGATTAAACATCATTGATAAAAATCTGTATAAATCAGTTCTAATTAAACTTCTCATGGCTTTACAATCGACATCGCAAACAGCAGGAACCTTTCTATTCTTACAGCAAAGCCTTTATACCCCTTAGGGATAGGTTCAATTATAAAAGTGGTATAAATTATTCATGGGGGACATTTTTACAAAACCCTTGGAGTATGAATGTTTTTAATAAAGTCTTATAATGCATTCTGTTTGAGAAGAATGAACATTTTGGCAGTGTATTAGCTAGCTAAAGCGGTGGTGACAAGGATATTGCAGTGGATCACGCCTGTTGTTAGTTCACAGTCTCTAAGCTCTCCACATTGAATGAGAATGTCACCTTTTGGTGTCACCATGTTTCAGCCAAAGAAGTTGCATTAAGCTCATTGATTTCTTCCAGTATGAAGTCACATTGTTTAATTCAAGGCAAGGTGCCGCTCTGCATCCTCAATAGTGTTGCTTGGCGAGACGAGCATAACTTAAAACGTCAATTAGCAGGCCAGGGCCGTTTCTAGCTCTGGCCCCCCTCTTGTCGGTGGAGAGAAACATTTGCAGCTTTAAAGTTAAAGCTGCTAATGTTTCAACCTCTTGCCTTGATGCAAAGCTGTCATCAAGGCAAAGGGTGGCTACTTTGAAGAATTTCAAATATAAAATAGATTTTGATTGTTTAACACTTTTTTGGTTACTACATGATTCCATATGTGTTATTTCATGGTTTTGATGTCCTCACTATTATTTTACAATGTAGAAAATAGTCAAAATAAAGAAAAACCCTGGAATGAGTAGGTGTGTCTAAACTTTTGACTCTTATTATATACAGTATATATAATTTTTATTTGAAAATATATTTTCCTTTTCCCATAACACTACCGCTAATTGAGACAACAACACTTAAGCTTCTACGTCCAGCTTATACAGTACATACTATATACATTTTACTGACACAATGTATTTTACAAGTTATCTTTTGTTTGTTTTTAATCCCATCCTTCAGCTACCCTCAACCCTTCCCATCTATCTCTGAAGACCATACAGATTGATTTCTATTTGCCATGTATTTTTAACTGTGCTGTTTCACAAAAATGCTGAACCTATATAGAGTTGAAGTCGGAAGTTTACATACACCTTAGCCAAATACATTTAAACTCAGTTTTTCACAATTACTGACATTTAATAAGAGTAAACATGCCCTGTCTTAGGATGACCACTTAATTTTAAGAATGTGAAATGTCAGAATAATTGTAGAGAGAATTATTTATTTCAGCTTTTATTTCTTTCATCACATTCCCAGTGGGTCAGAAGTTTACATACACTCAATTAGTATTTGGTAGCGTTGCCTTTAAATTGTTGAACTTGGGTCAAACGTTTCAGGTAGCCTTCTACAAGCTTCCCACAATAAGTTGGGTGAATTTGGGCCCATTCTTCCTGACAGAGCTGGTGTAACTGAGTCAGGTTTGTAGGCCTCCTTGCTCGCAGACGCTTTTTCAGTTCTGCCCAAAATGTTTCTATGGGATTGAGGTTTGGGTGTTGTGATGGCCACTCCAATACCTTGACTTTATTGTCCTTAAGCCATTTTGCCACAACTTTGGAAGTATGCTTGGGGTCATTGTCCATTTGGAAGACCCATTTGCGACCAAGCTTTAATTTCCTGACTGATGTCTTGAGATGTTGCTTCAATATATCCACAGAATTTCCCCCCTCATGATGCCATCTAGCTTGTGAGGTGCACCAGTCCCTCCTGCAGCAAAGCACCCTCACAGCAAGATGCTGCCACCCCCGTGCTTTATGGTTGAGATGGTGTTCTTTGGCTTGCAAGCATCCCCCTTATTCCTCCAAACATAACGATGGTCATAATGGCCAAACAGTTCCTTTTTTGTTTCATCAGAACAGAGGACATTTCTCCAAAAAGTATGATCTTTGTCCCCATGTGCAGTTGCAAACCGTAGTCTGGCTTTTTTTTATGGCGGTTTTGGAGCAGTGGCTTCTTCCTTGCAGAGCGGCCTTTCAGGTTATGTCGTTATAGGACCTTGTTTTTACTGTGGATATAGATACTTTTGTACCTGTTTCCTCCAGCATCTTCACAAAGTCCTTTGCTGTTGTTCTGGGATTGATTTGCACTTTTCGCACCAAAGTATGTTCATCTCTAGGAGACAGAACGCGTCTCCTTCCTGAGCGATGTGATGGCTGCGTGGTCCCATGGTGTTTATACTTGCGTACTATTGTTTGTACA
Source organism: Salvelinus alpinus (assembly GCF_045679555.1). Classification (NCBI taxonomy): domain Eukaryota; kingdom Metazoa; phylum Chordata; class Actinopteri; order Salmoniformes; family Salmonidae; genus Salvelinus; species Salvelinus alpinus. The sequence continues at coordinate 21,976,813 of NC_092113.1, forward strand.
GATGCACGTGGTACCTTCAGGCGTTTGGAAATTGCCGTACACCTCCAATTGACTCAAATGATGTCAATCAGAATCTAAAGCCATTACATAATTTTCTGTAATTTTCCAAGCTGTTTAAAGGCACAGTCAACTTAGTGTATGTAAACTTCTGATCCACTGGAATTGTGATACAGTGAATTATAAGAGAAATAATCTGTCTGTAAACAATTGTCCAACACTATAGTTTGTTAACAAGAAATTTGTGGAGTGGTTGAAAAACGAGTTTTAATGACTCCAACCTAAGTGTATGTAAACTTCCGACTTCAACTGTACATTTGACGGACACAGTATATTTTACATTAGTTATCTTGTTATTTTTAGTCCCACCCTTCAGCTCCACTTAACCTCTCCCATCTATCTCTGAACATCATCCAGTTTTGATTTCTATTTACCCATATATTTTTCAACTGTGTTGTGGTGTTTCACCAAAGTTCTGAACCAGTCTATTCTCATAGTTTCTACAGATTCTATATTAAAGATGAAAATGTTTGTTAAAAGTATAATTTTTTTATTGATTGATTGACTATGACTTTTCAAATCACCCAGTACTATTTGCAGAGTTAGCTCCATGTAAATGTTGCAATTCTTCAGCCATTCCTGGACCTGCGACCAAAAACAAGCTACATATGGACAGTACCAAAACAAATGATCTAATGATTCTGTCTCTTTGCAGCTAAATCTGCAGAGCTGGTTTGGTTGTATCCCCCATATATACACTACCATTCAAACGTTTGGGGTCACTTAGAAATGTCCTTGTTTTTGAAAGAAGAGCACATTTTTTGTCCATTAAAATGACATCAAATTGATCAGAAATACAGTGTAGACATTGTTAATGTTGTAAATGACAACGCTGTGTACTACTCCCTTCACAGAACAGCGCAAATTCACACTAACCAGAATAGAAAGAGGAGTGAAAGGCCCCGGTGCACAACTGAGCAAGAGGACAAGTACATTAGAGTATCTAGTTTGAGAAACAGACGCCTCACAAGTCCTCAACTGGCAGCTTCATTAAATAGTACGCGCAAAACGCCAGTCTCAATGTCAATAGTGAAGAGGCGACTCCGGGATGCTGGCTTTCTAGGCAGAGTTGCAAAGAAAAAGACATATCTCAGACTGGCCAATAAAAATAAAAGATTAAGGTGGGCCAAAGAACACAGACAGAAGAACTCTTGAACATAGGGTGAGACATCCTTACTAATCTGCTAGAAAACCAGTTTGGATTTAAGAATAACTTTTGTATGACTGAAGCCTTTAGTGAGAGGTCTAATGCATTTATATTTAATCATTTCTGCCCTCTGAATTTATATTCATTATATAAATAGGCTTGTTTAATTTTGTCTGGCTTGCCGTTTAAAATAAAATGGAATATTGTTTGCTTCTAAAATTTAAAAACAGGTTGCTAGGTGTAGGCAAAACCATAAGTAAATAGGTGAACAGGGATATGAGGTATTTTCCTTTCCATGGAAGCAAGATCTTATCTATTTTTGCTAACTTTCCATAAAAATGTATTGTTGTGAGATCATTTATTTCGTTCGGGATATGAATACCATGTATGTCCACATCACTATCAGACCGTTTTATTGGTAAACTACACAGTAATGTAAAATGTGTATTTTTTTGTGATCCAATACGTAATATTGTATACTTAATTATATCATAGTATATCATCATTTAATTGTAATCCAGAGAGGTTAGCAAAAGTATCTAGATCCTTGATGAGGCTGTGGAGCGATTCTAATTCTAAAAGTATCTAGATCCTCTATGAGGCTGTGGAGGGATTCTAATTCTAAAAGTATCTAGATCCTCCATGAGGCTGTGGAGGGATTCTAATTCTAAAAGTATCTAGATCCTCTATGAGGCTGTGGAGGGATCCAAATTGTGGATTTTAAACCCTGGATTTCTATCCCCTTGATATTAATGTTGGATCTGATTTTAATAGCTAACATTTTGATGGCCATAATAAATAGATATGCCGATAGTGGACAAACGTTTTTTTACTCCTCTTGACAGTTTAATACTTTCTGAGAAGTAGCCATTCTTTACTATTTTACACCTAGGGTTACTATGCATAACTTTTATCCATTATATAAGAGATTATCCAAAATTGAAATATTCCAGGCATTTATATATAAATTCCAGTCGTAGTTTATCAAAAGCCTTTTCAAAATCAGCTATGAGTACCAGGCCTGGTTTACCAGATTTTTCATAGTGTTCTATTGTTTCCAGTACTTGTCTTATACACTGCTCAAAAAAATAAAGGGAACACTTAAACAACACAATGTAACTCCAAGTCAATCACACTTCCGTGAAATCAAACTGTCCACTTAGGAAGCAACACTGATTGACAATAAATTTCACATGCTGTTGTGGAAATGGAATAGACAAAAGGTGGAAATTATAGGCAATTAGCAAGACACCCCCAATAAAGGAGTGGTTCTGCAGGTGGTGACCACAGACCACTTCTCAGATCCTATGCTTCCTGGCTGATGTTTTGGTCACTTTTGAATGCTGGCGGTGCTTTCACTCAAGTGGTAGCATGAGACGGAGTCTACAACCCACACAAGTGGCTCAGGTAGTGCAGCTCATCCAGGATGGCACATCAATGCGAGCTGTGGCAAGAAGGTTTGCTGTGTCTGTCAGCGTAGTGTCCAGAGCATGGAGGCGCTACCAGGAGACAGGCCAGTACATCAGGAGACGTGGAGGAGGCCGTAGGAGGGCAACAACCCAGCAGCAGGACCGCTACCTCCGCCTTTGTGCAAGGAGGAGCACTGCCAGAGCCCTGCAAAATGACCTCCAGCAGGCCACAAATGTGGAATTGTAGGTTGGGAACTCTGGCCTCTTTCTAGCGCTCCGACCTGAAGATCACTGACGTCATCATGATTCAACCTTGTTTTTTTTCTCCAGAGTTCCCAGTTGTCTTGAATGCACCATAAATCCAGGGAATTCCAGACTTTGATGACAAAATTTGCCCACTGTCACAGATCCCTCTGAAACTTTCATTACGGTCACCTGGCCCGTGTAAGTACCTGTGCTGTGTGCTTTGGCTTTTGTGCCATTGTGGATTGCGCAGATGATTACGGGTCTCGTCCCGTGTGTTAATTATTGTGAGCGTGTGTTATTTATTTGAGGTACTCCTCGCTCTTCTGTTTGGGTTTCTACCCTGTGTTTTGTAAAGTGTTTGTTTGGTCTTCGTCCCCATGCCTTTACACGACAATTTGGTTGAAATAAAAAAAACTATTACGCATTCCTGCGCCTGTCTCCCAAATCATTCATACCAGCGTGACAGAATAATCGACCATTAAGGGAGACAGCGGGAATGGCCCGTCCGACGACGCTGCGACTGGTCCGTCCGGCGCTGCCGCAACTTCAGCAGCTGCAACTGACCTGTCCGACGCCGCCACAACCGGTCCGTCCGACGCCACTGCAACTGGTCCATTCGACGACGCCGCTACTTCGGCAGCGGCAACTGGCCCGTCCGACGATGACACAACTTCGGCAGCTGCATCGGGTCCTGATCGACCCGCACTGGGTTCCTGTGATCGACCTCGAGGCCGGTGTTGTTGCGCTGCTAGCGAGGCACTCCTCGCTCTTTTGTTTGGGTTTCTACCCTGTGTTTTGTAAAGTGTTTGTTTGGTCTTCATCCACATGCCTTTACACGGCACGCCGTAATTTGGGTGAAATAAAAAAATCTATTACGCATTCCTGCGTCTGTCTCCCGAATCATTCATACCAGCGTGACACCCACTAAGGACCGTCGCGCCACCTTCCTGTTCAAGTGAGCACAGCAAGGCAAGGTGAGTCCAAAAATGTATTGTATTCTGCTGCATAAATTATGTAATATGCCCCAGACCTATGTATACTTGGGGCGGCAGGTAGCCTAGTGGTTAGAGCATTGGGCCAGCTCAAATCCCTGAGCTGACAAAGTACAAATCTGTCGTTCTGCCACTGAACAAGACAGGTAACCCACAGTTCCTAGGCCGTCATTGTAAATAATAATTTGTTCTTAACTAACTTGCCTAGTTACATTTTTTTAAATTAATTTTGCCTACTGTTCTGACTTGGTGGTGCACAGGTAGCCTATAGCCTGTTTTAGAGAAATGTAATCATCTAATATTGTAAGAGCTTTCATTGTCTGCTTATATGCCCCCTTTGTTTATCCTACAGTTCTGACTTGGTGTACAGGGAGAATGCTGTAAGAACAGCCCATGTCCTGAATTATGTCACTGTACATTTCAAAAGTGCTGAACAAATAGTTATATTGACTACGTCCGTCCTAGCTCAGTCATTAATGTCTTAATCGAAATTACGGATCGCATCTTATCGGCTCGTTGTCCCCTTATGCCATAGTTTGTACACCTCAATTGTCAGTAGAAACCACGTTTGTTTAAGCAAATCAGCCATATCAGTTATGTTTTTTTTTATGGCAGTAAATGAGGCTGAATGAACTGATTCGTTGCCAGACAAGGCTCCGCTGATAGCCAGTTGTAGCAGTGGTAAGGTATTGGGACTGCTGTTGAAATGTTAGCTGACATGGGCTAACTGAGTGACTGTCAGCGAGTGGAAACAAGAGGAAAACTGATGATGGGAAAACTTTGGTGCCCCCTAGCGGTCGTTTATGCTTAGAAACAGCACTGGTGAAGGAAGAGGAGCACCCAGTCTCCTGAAAAATGACTGGTGCCGCAAGAGGAGCACCCAGCCTCCTGAAAAATGACTGGTGCTGCAAGAGGAGCACCCAGCCTCCTGAACAATGCTACATTGTTTAATTTGATTGAACTAGCCATCAAATTTTTTAGGGGTGCTTTCTGAGAATTTGTTAGACGGCCTGGTTTTGGTTTTATAAGGCAGTCTTTTTTTCAACTCTCATCCAGACAGTGTTTTCCAGACCGATGAGGACACAAACAAACAAGTTCAATCAGCTACAAGTCATTAGTGTGTTCTGCATATACAGGTGAGCTGTCTGTAATGGGAGATGGCACATTATTTAATTTAGGCCAAGTATGGAGCTATTCCCTATCTTTCTCCTGTCGACACTATTCTACACTGTGTTGCTTCCAATTTAACCAACGGTACAACTGTTATCAGCACTGCAGGCAATTACAGGTATGAGCAATCAGCATTTCGACTTATGTAACAGTAATTGTAAACCGTATATTCCTCCTAGAGAGCTGGATTAAGGAACAATGTGAGTTCAGTTATATTCCAATCAAAATGTTGGGTGGTAGCAATCAGTGATAACAAACAAGCCAGATGTGTTCACAGATGGCCTGTATTTCACTACTCTTTTCGGAAATCCTGGGGTTATTATGCCTACATGTCTAAAACACCTCTACAGTTACATGTAAACGTGACATGTTTTCATTATCATGTGGACAGCTATTGCAAGAAAATCCTACTCAGACAGTTGCCACATTGACTTCTTGTCATACATAGAAAAATACACCTGTCTCTGTGAGAGAAGCCCTGTCCCAGGCTACATGGTGAGGCAGTGTAGTGGGAGCCTCCAGGTTTTAGAGTTTGGCCCCCTCTCTCCTCTCCTCATCCTCCTCTCCTCATCCCCCTCTCTGTTCCTCCTCTCCTCATCCCCCTCTCTGTTCCTCCTCTCCTCATCCCCCTCTCTGTTCCTCCTCTCTGTTCCTCCTCTCCTCATCCCCCTCTCTGTTCCCCCTCTCTGTTCCTCCCGGGCCGCTCTGGGATGCATCAGGCTTTTTAGAGAGTCACGTAGTCTCCTCATTAACACCCATCCGCCGCTCCCCGACACATCAGCTCCCAAATGAGCCGGCACATCACCGCTCTGCTCTGCTCTGCCTGTGATTCATCTTCCGCCATTCAGCAGCAAACTCCACTCTTCTCCCGCTCCTCTCCCGCTCTATCTGTCCCTGCACCACTCTGACATGTGCCATTTCATCTGCCATTCATTAATTTGTTCCCCCTTGGTTCTATTTTCATAGTTCTGTTCTCTGCTTGCTTTTCTCCATTCTATTGCATTTGATCTCCCTCCCACTTGTTGTTTATTCTCCCTCCCTAGTTGTGTACAGCAACACACAGTCCAAAGTTACAGTAACAAAGACTCTGCTCCATATACTCACATTATGTTCACTTCACATTGACAGTCAGAGACAGTTAAGTGGACACCTTCGGAGGAAAGCTGCTGTGGAAGACAAAACCATTCCCCCAGTGTATGTCAGTAAGTCAGGAGTTCTCTTCATAGCAACCGTCCTTTTCGGACCTGACAATGTTTGTGGTTTTGAGAGCTTGGGACTATAAGGTTCTATTGCAAATTTGTCCTGTTCAGTATTCTCTACCTATATAGTACTCTAAATACCCCAATTCACGATTACAATATAGAAATTGCTGATCCCATTCAAACCAATGAGGGTTCGGAACTTCCTTTTATTGCAGATAGAACCTTATAGTCCCAAGCCCTCGGTTTGGTAGGGTATACTGTAGAGCAAATGGTACCGTCCAGCTCCTTTTGAACTAAAACCTTGAGATGGGCCCTGTCTGCATTCCTTATCTCAGCTCCATTAGAGCCTGACCAATCTGGATGCTAGTTGCTTGTTGCATCAAGCCAACCTTGCCAGAGTGAACAGATGAGGAGAAGGAGAAAAAAATGATGTGAAAAGTAAGCTCCTCGTAGAGAGAACAATTGATCCTCTGAGATTTCCTATTTAGTTTTCTGAAATAAATAGCAGTTGTCAATTGACAATAACTATGGAGAAAGAGAGTCCAGAAGAGGCGAGAGAAAGGGAAGAGGGAGGGGGTTGGTTCTGCAGGTTACCATTCAGCCGAGAAAGGAGAGAGGCTCAACCTAATAGGAAATGGCTGTGTTGTCTCCCATCTCATTTGAAATGTGGCGCACTAGGACAGGTTTTAAAGTTGCATGCCATCTCCGTAAAGAGAAACCTCTTAACAGCTCTGTGCTTTTCTCTCCCCGCTCTGACCCAACCAATCCCAGGGAGAATAAATAAATGAATAAAATGTGGCGTGATTTCAGCAGAAAAATATTGAGGGTTAGGGAGAGAGAGAGGAGGAAGCCAGTGACAAATTGCAAATGCTTCCTCGCAGTGTGAGTGACAGGCCATCTTTATTCCACATCTGCAGGCAACGCCTCAGTGGGTGTTATTAATTGAAATGCGATTGCAGGGAAGTGTGGGAACAGCTCTCATATCTAATCCATATCAAACCAATTAATAAAAAACGTCCCTCTCCTCTCCTCCCCGCACAATTGATACATCCAATGGCAACCATGAATTAAAAAAGAGAAATTGAAAGTGCTATTTTGAAGAAAAAAAACTGCATTGAGATAGATTAATTTGCGCCCATTATTCAGCCTGGGAGGTTTGGGAAGTCTTTGGTTTGTATGTAAAAGTGTTTCTTTATGAGTCAGTGAGTTAGATTCTTTAACTCAGACCCCCAAAAATAAGATGGCTGTGAAACAATGAGATGTGAGTTAATTGAACCTCTTTAACCAGTGATCCCAACTGGGAGGCCTGGTGTGGATGGCCTGTCTCCCAGGTCAGGGGCCCTCCTGCAGGTCATGACTACTAGCCCATACCCTGGTGGTGTGGAGGGCCTGTCTCCCAGGTCAGGGGCCCTCCTGCAGGTCATGACTACTAGCCCATACCCTGGTGGTGTGGACGGCCTGTCTCCCAGGTCAGGGGCCCTCCTGCAGGTCATGACTACTAGCCCATACCCTGGTGGTGTGGACGGCCTGTCTCCCAGGTCAGGGGCCCTCCTGCAGGTCATGACTACTAGCCCATACCCTGGTGGTGTGGAGGGCCTGTCTCCCAGGTCAGGGGCCCTCCTGCAGGTCATGACTACTAGCCCATACCCTGGTGGTGTGGACGGCCTGTCTCCCAGGTCAGGGGCCCTCCTGCAGGTCATGACTACTAGCCCATACCCTGGTGGTGTGGAGGGCCTGTCTCCCAGGTCAGGGGCCCTCCTGCAGGTCATGACTACTAGCCCATACCCTGGTGGTGTGGACGGCCTGTCTCCCAGGTCAGGGGCCCTCCTGCAGGTCATGATTACTAGCCCATACCCTGGTGGTGTGGAGGGCCTGTCTCCCAGGTCAGGGGCCCTCCTGCAGGTCATGACTACTAGCCCATACCCTGGTGGTGTGGACGGCCTGTCTCCCAGGTCAGGGGCCCTCCTGCAGGTCATGACTACTAGCCCATACCCTGGTGGTGTGGAGGGCCTGTCTCCCAGGTCAGGGGCCCTCCTGCAGGTCATGACTACTAGCCCATACCCTGGTGGTGTGGACGGCCTGTCTCCCAGGTCAGGGGCCCTCCTGCAGGTCATGATTACTAGCCCATACCCTGGTGGTGTGGAGGGCCTGTCTCCCAGGTCAGGGGCCCTCCTGCAGGTCATGATTACTAGCCCATACCCTGGTGGTGTGGAGGGCCTGTCTCCCAGGTCAGGGGCCCTCCTTCAGGTCATGATTACTAGCCCATACCCTGGTGGTGTGGAGGGCCTGTCTCCCAGGTCAGGGGCCCTCCTGCAGGTCATGATTACTAGCCCATACCCTGGTGGTGTGGAGGGCCTGTCTCCCAGGTCAGGGGCCCTCCTGCAGGTCATGATTACTAGCCCATACCCTGGTGGTGTGGAGGGCCTGTCTCCCAGGTCAGGGGCCCTCCTGCAGGTCATGACTACTAGCCCATACCCTGGTGGTGTGGAGGGCCTGTCTCCCAGGTCAGGGGCCCTCCTGCAGGTCATGACTACTAGCCCATACCCTGGTGGTGTGGAGGGCCTGTCTCCCAGGTCAGGGGCCCTCCTGCAGGTCATGACTACTAGCCCATACCCTGGTGGTGTGGAGGGCCTGTCTCCCAGGTCAGGGGCCCTCCTGCAGGTCATGACTACTAGCCCATACCCTGGTGGTGTGGAGGGCCTGTCTCCCAGGTCAGGGGCCCTCCTGCAGGTCATGATTACTAGCCCATACCCTGGTGGTGTGGAGGGCCTGTCTCCCAGGTCAGGGGCCCTCCTGCAGGTCATGACTACTAGCCCATACCCTGGTGGTGTGGAGGGCCTGTCTCCCAGGTCAGGGGCCCTCCTGCAGGTCATGACTACTAGCCCATACCCTGGTGGTGTGGAGGGCCTGTCTCCCAGGTCAGGGGCCCTCCTGCAGGTCATGACTACTAGCCCATACCCTGGTGGTGTGGAGGGCCTGTCTCCCAGGTCAGGGGCCCTCCTGCAGGTCATGATTACTAGCCCATACCCTGGTGGTGTGGAGGGCCTGTCTCCCAGGTCAGGGGCCCTCCTGCAGGTCATGATTACTAGCCCATACCCTGGTGGTGTGGAGGGCCTGTCTCCCAGGTCAGGGGCCCTCCTGCAGGTCATGACTACTAGCCCATACCCTGGTGGTGTGGAGGGCCTGTCTCCCAGGTCAGGGGCCCTCCTGCAGGTCATGACTACTAGCCCATACCCTGGTGGTGTGGAGGGCCTGTCTCCCAGGTCAGGGGCCCTCCTGCAGGTCATGATTACTAGCCCATACCCTGGTGGTGTGGAGGGCCTGTCTCCCAGGTCAGGGGCCCTCCTGCAGGTCATGACTACTAGCCCATACCCTGGTGGTGTGGAGGGCCTGTCTCCCAGGTCATGACTACTAGCCCATACCCTGGTGGTGTGGAGGGCCTGTCTCCCAGGTCAGGGGCCCTCCTGCAGGTCATGACTACTAGCCCATACCCTGGTGGTGTGGAGGGCAAGCCATCCACACATTCCACACATTCATAATACAAAGTCTCTGAATAGAGCTTGCAGCAATCTTTTTGTTTGTTTTGTTGTCAATCATTTGGCTGCTGACGATTTGAGTAAATATGCTGTGGTTGCTCTACTTGAAATTGGGTCCCCGGAGAAGTTTGAGAAAACACTTTAAACAAATACTATCATTCTCCCTGCAGTCTCCTAACTTCGTTTGATCCCTAGATTGGGTTTAACTGCACTCCTGCCGTATGCTATTCAATGTTGGCATTCATCTAAAATTCTATCAATGATTTGATATGGTAGTCTTCAAACACAAGTTGTGAAATTGTGTTTGTTTTTTAATAGATTACAATAGGAACAAGAAGGGCCGTTTTGTTTATCAAAAAGAAGGCAGTTCTTCATTGCTTGCCCTCTTCTCTCACTGCCGTATCACTGGCATCCCTCTATGATGATCACTGTCCTGTAAACAACCCTGGATTTACAGTGTCCTCCGTAATTATTGGGACAATAATTCTTCTTTTGGCTCTATACTTCAAAAGTTTGGATTTGAAATCAAACAATGACCATGGGTTTAAAGTGCAGGGTATTTTCATCCATATCAGGTGAACCGTTTAAACATTACAGCACTTTTTGCAAAAGTATTGGGACAAATTGACCTACAGTATATTTGTATCTAAGTAGTAAAAGGTTAAGTATTTTTGGAATATTCATAGCATGCAATGACTACTTCAACCTTATGACTCTACAAATTTGTTGGATGCATATGCTGTTTGTTTTGGTTGTGTTTCAGATTATTTTGTTCCCAATATAAATGATTAGTAAATACTGTATTGTATCATTTTGGAGTCACTTTACTGTAAATAAGAAGATAGCATGTTTCTAAACACTTCTACGTGAATGTGGACGCTGCCATGATTACAGATCATCCTGAATGAATTGTGAATAATGATGAGTGAGAAAGTTACAAATATCATACCCCCCCCCTCTCCCCCCCAAATGCTAACCTCCCCTGTTATTGTAATGGTGAGAGTTAAGCATCTCATGGGGGTATGACATTTGTACATCTGTAACTTTCTCACTCATCATTATTCACAATTCATTCAGGAGGATCTGTAATCATGGTAGCATCCACATTCATGTAGAAGTGTTTAGAAACATATTCTACTCTTAGTTACAGTGGCAATTTTAGTATGTAAATCTTGGTGGGGCAAACAGCATGATGCATGCCACCAAAGCCACAACACAACACTAAACAATACATTAATAGCAATATAACGGTGACAAACCATGACCACATACTGTTAGGGCTGTCCCGACAGCGGAGCTTTCCTTTCAGCACCATTGAGTGAATCCTTAACATCGCTACACCTGGTTATCAGCGGGGCCTCGTCTGGCAGTGAAACAGTTAATTCAGCCTCATTTACTGACTTTTTAAAACCATAGCTGATATGGCTGACTTGCTTAAACAAATGTGGTTTCTAGTCGATAAGAACCTCATTGTCCTTCAATAATAACAAACTCCAATATGAGTTTGGACTTTTGAATCATATACTAAAATGTGTCCATTTATGTTTAGTAAATTCATGTTTGTTCTTTTTTTTTTACCCCCAATTTCGATCTTGTCTCATCGCTCAGGACGCAATGGTGGAGTCCTGCATCCTCCGAAACATGACCCGACTAACCGTGCTCCTTAACACCCGCCTGCTTAAACCGGAAACCAGCCGCACCAATGTGTCAGAAGAAACAGTGTTCAACTGGCTACCGGGGTCAGCCTGCAGGCACCCGGCTCGCCACAAGGAGTCGCTAGGGCACAATGAGCCAAGTAAAGCCCCCCCCCGGCCAAACCCTCCCCTAACCTGGACAACGCTGGGCCAATTGTGCACCGTTGTCACGGATCCCTCTGGAACTGTGTCATTACGCACACCTGGTCCCATTTCCTCAATGATTAGTAATTGTATAAGTGTGCCCTTTGGTTCACCATTGGGCGGTCAATTATTGTTCCAATGTCCGTTGGTCCTGAGAGGACCTGTGCTGTGTTGTTTTGGATGATTACGGGTCTCGCCCCGGTGTATTTATTCGAGGTACTTCTCTGTCTTTTGTTTGGGTTTCAACTCTGTGTTTTGTATGTTTGTTTGGTCTTCGTCCCCGTGCCTTTACATGGCGCTCTGGAATTTGGGTAAGTAAAAAACCCTATTACGCATTCCTGCACCAGTCTCCAGATTCCGTTATACCAGCGTGACAGCCGTCCTATGGGACTCCCGGCCATAGCCCAGGAATGAACCCGGGTCTGCGCCACTCAGGAGGTCCATACTGTTTGTTCTTGTATCCTTAACACTTAGCTCTAAGTATAAGCAAGCGCAAGCAAACAAGCTGCGACGAGGTAGGTCGATTCGTTCAGCACTTTCAAAATGGACACCGACAGAAATTCTGATAGATTCAGATAGAGAGAGAGATGCGGTTAGCCTACCATCTGAAGTATTTTATTAGGCCTATGTGGTCTAAAAAGGAAGAAAAATACAATGTCACTTTTATAGATAACATACCAACGCACAGACAGCGCATTGCACAAACAAAATAACTCTTGCAATATCAACTGGAATTACATGGGTCAATTACTGAACTTTTTGTTGAAAACAAATATTTTAATGGGAAGAGACTGTCACTAGCAAACGTGGTTATAGACACAACAACATTATATTGTATCCCCTCCTCGGGAAGAAAAGCAGATGATCAAATTTATGCAGCAGCATACAAGACATTTTTGGACTCACCGTTTTTGTGCTCACTTGAACAGGAAGGTGGCACGGCAGTCTTTCTTGTGGGCAAATTTTGTTATCAAAGGTGCTTTCAAGACTACTGGGAACTCTGAAAAAAACAAGGTTGAATCATGATGTGATCTTCAGGTCGGAGCTCTAGAAAGAGGCCAGAGTTTCCTGCTTGGAATTCTGAGTTGGATGACCGTTCAAAACGACAACGTTCCCAGTTGTCTTGAACTCATTGAAATCTGAGATTTCCCAGTTCTAAGTTTCCAGTTGTTTTGAACATGGTAGAATTCATGCTGGATTGACAGCATGGCCAATGTATTCAACCTTTTCTGGCCCATGGTGTTGCGAGTGAATGTTTATCCTTTTAAGCTTGGAAAAGAGCCAAAAGAAGAAAGAATATTTCACTGACCCAAAAATGACGGAGGGCACTGTTATCTTCTCACCCCACCAAGACTCCTTTTAATATCTGTTTGGATTTAAACATGATAAGTCAGAGTGCTGGCCAGCTCTCTCCAGTTCAGAGAAGGCAACCTGTACTGCTGATGGACTTGGCAGTAGAAGGCTGAGAGGAGATTGCATGTGAAAGGAGCAAGGAGAGAGTGAAGAGCAGTCTTAGAAATTGCAGTGATCAACCCAGCAGATGTTGTATCCAACGCGAAGGTGCACGGTGGAGCGACCAGCACAGTTGACTTTATGCTTACAGAGGCGAGAAGAGAAAAGCTATCTCCTTAAGGCCGAGTGGCTCTGCTCTTTATTAAAAAGAAACACATGTAGTGTCAGGGCGTTCAAGTATGAAATTCAATTCTCATCCCAAAACGGTGTTATTATTAAATCTGTGCTATCACACAAAGCAGACCAGGCTTGCTCAGCTGTACGGTACACAGTGTGGGATGGGGTGCAGGGCGGATGGGGCCTGAGGGGGAATTGGACAGGCATGAGCGAGGCCGCAGAGGCTTAAAACACCCAAAAGGTTACTCAGAATCTTATGCAATTTAGTATGGACTTGGTTGAGTTGTGTTGGGTTAGCGCCTCTACATAGACCAGTAGAATGTCAATTGCACAGTGGCCATACAATTATGATACTCTAGTTTGTAGGATGTTTTGTTAAGTAAAGCAAAGACCAACGAAAATGCACTGTTGTCCAGGACATTGCATATTGGTTTGATCATTACCCCAGTGGAAGACACCCTGTAAAGGGCCATTCTGATGGCACATTTTTAAGTGTTCATGTTTCACATCAGAGATTTAAACTGTGAGAAACACAACTTCCACATTTGGAGCCATGAATAGTATACTCCCAACAGTATGTACTGCTCATGTTAAGTGACCCTGTCTGTGCCTGTATAGAGAAAAGAAACAGCTTAGACTCTTCTGACAACTGCGCCCTTTCTGCACATGGGGAGAGGGTCATGGGAGGACACACCAAACAAGTGATGACAGTAACGTGGAAAAGACTCGGTGGTGTATTTATTATTCATTTTCTGGATCTGCTGATGTGGGTGGGTCAAGGCCAGAGCCTGTCAGCTTCAGACTGGCAGGCAGTACTGCTACTGTTACAGGCACGGCTACTGCAGTGTCTCTCCCACAGGCAGGCTGAGAGTCTGGAGAGGGAAAGCAGGGAGGGTGGCCCAAGTGGGTCAAACCGACCACCTGCATTGCAGACTCCTGTCCATGTCTGTCTGTTATGAGTTGGTACTCAGTGAAATAAGAATACTAGTCATTTAATAGGATCTCTATATTACTCAGAATGCATCAACTGTCTTCTGAATTCTGCTGAGATGGAAACACAGATTCAATGGAAACTCAGTGAAAGGAAAGACCATTGACATTGACATTGCAGTAGAAATATGTTGACAAAGGTGGAGACAAGTATATTTTATTTCCTTAGGTTGCAATAATAATCCTATTGACTATGACCCTGTCGCTCCTGGTGGTTAACAGTGACGGTAAATGTCAGAGATGTGGACATTTCTTTCATAAGAACTCTGACCCAGCAAAAGCAGGTTAACCTTATCTCTCTTGTGTCAGCATTACTCAGACAAGAGGCATTTTGGCAATCAGTTGGCAGTAATAAAAATAGTACACAAGTACGGTAGCTGTCCGTATGACAAATAAAGAAATTACAAAGAGATGTGAATACATGAAATGATAATATGCATTTATGTTCACGTGCCCGTCTATATGTACAGTAGAGGTCATGGTAAAAAATTGTTGCCACTAAGTGATTTTGTGCTGCTAAGAAAGATCCGTCATTTGACTGCTCCTCATATGCTCAGCTATAACTGTCAAGGGTTACAGGTTATAGTAGGTGCAGTGGAATGGAATGACATATGACACTGTTCCCCCAATGAAACCTAGAAATCTGCTGTCATCTCTTACCTTCCCTGAACAGCTCCATCTGAGTCCTCTCTGCTCTGCTGTTCAAAGGTCTCAGACTAAACCTTTTTCAACACATTAAGGGTGAAGATCACGTCCAGGGTACCTGGCTGCAGAGCGGAGCCCAGTTCATGCCATGCCTTAATTCTCCCAACCTGCCTCCTCAAAATCATCTCCTCTTTCATACGGCCTGGATTAATTCCACATGAAGTGAGGAGTAGCGAGGGAGATTTCCCCAGTGGCGTTTTAAACACCACGTGGCCTCAAAGAGTCTGATTAACGCAGCCCAAGGAAGGGGCTACAGGGAGGAAACTGGGGGGGGAAAGGGGGGCGTTTAGAGGAGCACTCCTCTCCTGGAACCTGGGCCTCTCTGAGTCAGAGGGGTGGGATTAATCAAGGCCCTCACTCCCCTCCTTGAGAATGTCATGATCTATCTCAGACCTCTGTGAGTAGAGGAAGATTGAGAGGAGGAGAGTGGTCCTATTTGGCTCAGTTGGTAGAGCATGGTGCTTGCTCTGCCAGAGCTGTGGGTTACATTCCTGGGGTCACCAATACGTAAAATGCATGACTATAAATTGCTTTGGCTAAAAGAGTCTGCTAAATGGCATATATTAGAGGACACCTCCCGGAGAAATCAGTTTTGCTAATGCCTGTCGCATGCTTCCAGTCAAAACCGGTCCTGCATATAGTATGATGACATTTGGTGTTTTTTTACATTTTGGTGTTCGGCAGGGCTTTTCGGCTGTTCAAGCACACACATTTTGTTCTTGAGGCAAGTCGAAGTTCGGTAGCGGAAGTCTGCACCCCTTCGTCGGTGATTGGTCAACAGTACTACTCTTAGTAGTACCAGGCTGCATCCAGGCTGCATCACATTCGGCCGTGGGGCAGCGCACAATAGGGTGGCGCACAATTGACCCAGTGTAGTCCGGGTTTGGCCGGGGTAAGCCATCATTGTAAATAACCATTTGTCCTTAACTGATTTGCCTAGTTAAATAAAGGTTCAAATTAAATAATAGGAGTGGGAACTATGAAGGGGATTCTTCAATTAAGTGTTTGCTGTCATTCAACAAGAGACGACTAGTTTTCATGCAAAAACATTCACATGAGAAATACTGCACCAAACATCTTAGTTAGATGTAAAATTGCTCGACTAAGACCTCTGCAAAAATGTCAAAATGAATGACAGATATCTTGATTTATCTTAGTATAATTCAAACTATTTTGAGGAAGTGTATACTGGCTATGTTGTTGCTACGGCGTCTCAAGAGGTTGTCTAGGTCTTAATTGAAAGGTAAAACCAAAAACCAGCAGACACTAGGCCCTCCATGGAATGAGTTTGACACCCCTGCTTTAACCTAACTCCTAACCTTAACCCTAACCTTAAACCTAACCCTTACCCATAGCCTAGCTAACATTAGCCAGGTAGCATTAGCCACAACAAATTGGAATTTGTAACATATCGTACGTTTTGCAAATTCGTAACATTTTGTACGTTTTGCAAAAACGTAACGTATCATACGAAATGGGTGATGGACATCCACAAATTAATACATACCATACGAAACGTAACAAATTATACTAAATGGAATGTCTCGGATTTAAATAAAATATTATACGAAATGCTCTGACACCAGGTTGCTTTAACGGGAGTATGCGAGGCACAGACACTTGCTTGTTATGCGGGCGCCTTAAGAAAGGGACAGTTGTATCGGCATTATCCTCTGACTGTGACATAGACTTATTCTGTTGTGCATGAATGGCAGGGTAACTGATGGCCTCTATAGGCATAAAATGATACCCTTTCAGACAGAGTTATGTACAGTATATGTGATGAATGGATTAAAGTAATGCTTTATGTCTCAGGAATGTTCCCCCACCTATTTCACACACTGTCTATCAAAGCAATGATTACCTGTTGCGAGCCTATTCACTGACCAAGGAGACGAGTTTCCCAATCATGATATGGTGATTTTACAATTTACAATTAGGCAGACCGTGTCAACACTGGCTCCTAGGAGAGTTGAGCGTTAGGAGCTGTGTGGAGAGATCCCAGCTCTGCCTGAAATGAGCAGATCCATCTGGAGGCAGGTGGTAGTGATGGGTTCTATAAGCCACCCAAGGCATCCTTGTCTGAACAGAGGGTCCCAGAGAACAGGCACTCTGCATGTGGAAAACAAAGATTAGACGAGGCCTTGTTTATGTTGACAAATAATAGGAAACAAATGGTAAAACAGTCTGTGTCCGATATGGCACCCTATTCGGAGAAAGCCCTATAGTGTCTCAACGGTAAGGTCTGCTGTCCTCTGTGGGGTAAAGTCAGCTGCTGCTGTGTGGTGTTGTGTAATCCAGCCTATGGTAAACCAGTGTACAGCCTCTAGCCTGCATGCTTCAGCCCCAGTAACAGGCTCTAGCCTCCAGCCTGAGGAAAACCAGTGAGGAGAGTGGATGTGGGTAAGCCCTGGAACCTTGGCAGGCTGATGGGCCCACCATGATGGCTGATATCACACATCCAGCCCCTGCCAGAGGCTCACCCCTCACCACCCAGGCATTAGACTGAATCAGAGCTCAGAGCTCAGAGATGTACTCCCTCTCTGCTGGTTATAGGGAGGTCTCAAGCTTGGATGGAAGAGTCAAGAGTGTGATGGGGAAGGAAGGAATTTGTTATGTGGTATTGTAATGGTGTGGTTGTATTTATGGTACAGTACGCCCTGAAGAGCAGTATTGAGTGGGAGAAAATGTATTCATGTAACACCTTAACCCCTGCATGGGAAAATGGCGAGAATTTAAACCTTGCACCTTTATGAATACCTTTGACATGTGTGTGCTCATATTTGTGTGTGTATTGCATAACCAGTCCTGTGCACGGAGGTGTATCATTTAATTCCCACTGCTTCGACCTCTATGTTGCTGTTAAACCCACATGCCAACCAGGGGCTAACAGAGAGTGAATTGTGCCTCGGCCTTCAAGCCAGAGTGCACTGTTCTCCTCAGACTCTAGGAAAGTGCCAGAATGTCTTTTCAGCCTGAGTGACTGTGATGCTCTGTGTCAACGCACCTGAACACCCACTTCCCTCAGTATGCTGAGAGAGGAAGAGTGATGTAGTGTCCTCTTCTATGAAAATACCAGCATCACTGGACATAAAAAGCTTCTTCCTTTCTTTCTCAAATAATATCCCAATTTTTATTTGGTTTAATGCACGTGTCAAACTCATTTCACGGAGAGCCGAGTGTCTGTGGGTTTTCGCTCCTCCCTTGTACTTGATTGATGAATTAAAGTCACTAATTAGTAAGGAACTCTCCTCACCTGGTTGTCTAGGTCTTAATTGAAAGGAAAAAACAAAAACCATCAGACACTCCATGGAATGAGCTTAAATATTTTATTGGTTTAAGTATCAATTTAAACTTAAATGAGCATGAAGTGAACAATGGTTAAACCACACAGATACATAGACAGGAAAGATTACTATCCAGCGTATTCCCTGCTGTACTCCACTTCCTATGATTTCCTAGCTTGTGCTCCATATAACCCAGTGAAAGTGCCATGGCCGCCAAGTCTTCTCTGGCAGATTGAGCTGAGCCTCTTCATGTTTCTCAAACTATGGTCACTGAGCGGGAAACAGCAAAATGTAAATCCCAGCATCTTTTTCACCATTAAGGGATTTGTCTGCAGACGTTTCTGCAGATGCAGTGATTTTCTCCCCCATGTATTGTTTCCTCTTTTCTTCCCTTAAATCCCACGTTTAGTCCAGGCTTCTCGCCGCTCATGCATGTAGCATTTACAGTTGGCTTATCCTAAGAAAGGACTCAGTGAATTCCCTTTCCTAATAGGCTTACAGGCGCAGCATGTTACACTCTGACCAATTCATAGGCTACAGTAGGAGCGATCACAATCATAATCCCTTCAGACAGGCAGCACAGCAGCACTGAGGAACAATACTCTAATTTACACTAGATGCTTTCTCAACATGGGAAAGGCCAGCGTGCGTTGTGTAAGAGAGGAGTAAACTGATCTGTTTTACAAATTGTAAAAGTAACTGCCAAAACAAAGGAAACACGTGAGTAAATGAGGGATACAAAGTACACTGAACAAAAATATAAATGCAAAATGCAACAATTTCTACGATTTTACTGAGTTACAGTTAATTTAAGGAAATCAGTCAATTTAAATATTTCATTGGGCCCTAATCTATGGATTTCACATGAATGAGAATACAGATATGCATCAGTTGGTCACAGATACCTTAAAATAAAAGTTAGGGGCGTGGATCAGAAAACCAGTCAGTATCTCGTGTGACCACCATTTGCCTCATGCAGCACGACACATCTCCTTTGCATAGAGTTGATCAGGCTGTTGATTGTGGCCTGTGGAATGTTGTCCCACTCCTCTTCAATGGATGTGCCAAGTTGCTGGATATTGGCAAGGACTGGAACACGCTGTCGTACAGCCGATTCAGAACATCCCAAACATTCTCAATGGGTGACATGTCTGATAATTCTGCAGGCCATAACAGAACTGGGACATTTTTCGCTTCCTGGAATTGTGTACAGATCCTTGTGACATGGGGCCATGCATTATCATACTGACACATGAACTGATGGTGGTGGATGAATGGCACAAAAATGGGCCTCAGGATCTCGTCAGGTATCTCTGTGCATTCAAATTGCCGTAGATAAAATGCAACTGTGTTCATTGTCCGTAGCTTATGCCTGCCCATACAATAACTCCACCACCACCACAGGGCACTCTGTTCACAACATTGACATCAGCAAACCGGTCGCCCACACAACACCATACACACTGTCTGCCATGTGCCCACTATAGTTGAGAACGGTTTCTCCAGTGTGCCAGTGGCCATCAAAGGTGAGCATTTTCCCACTGAAGTCGGTTATGACGCAGAACTACAGTCAGATCAAGACCCTGGTGAGGACGACGTGCACGCAGATGAGCTTCCCTGAGACTGTTTCTGACAGTTTGTGCAGAAATTCTTAGTTCGTGCAAACCCACAGTTTCATCAGCTGTCCATGTGGCTGGTCTCAGACAATCCTGCAGGTGAAGAAGTCGGATGTGGAGGTCCTGGGGTGGTCTGTGGTTGTCAGAAAAATTAACATTCAAATATCTGGCAACAGCTCTGGTGGACATTCCTGCAGTCAGCATGGCACACTCCCTCAAAATTGGAGACATCTGTGGCATTGTGTTGTGTGACAAACCTGCACATTTTAGAGTGGCCTTTTATTGTCCCCAGCACAAGGTGCACCTGTGTAATGATCATGCTGTTTAATCATTTTCTTGATATGCCACACCTGTCAGGTGGATGGATTATCTTGGTAAAGGAGATATGCTCACTAACAGGGATGTAAAGAAATGTGTGCACAACATTTGAGAGAAATAAGCTTTTTGTGCATCTGGAACATTTCTGGGATCTTTTATTTCAGCTCATGAAACACGGGACCAACACTTTACATGTTGCATTTATATTTTTGTTCAGTGTATACTGAAAGCAGGTTTTTCCACACAGGTGTGGTTCCTGAGTTAATTAAGCAATTAAAACATCCCATAATGCTTAGGGTTATGTATAAAATGACCAGTTACTCATTATTTTGGCTACCATGGCTAGAAGAGATCTCAGTGACTTTGAAAGAGGGGTCTCAAAGGAGCATGGGGGTTTAAAGTGTGTGTGTGTGTGTGTGTGTGTGTGTGTGTGTGTGTGTGTGTGTGTGTGTGTGTGTGTGTGTGTGTGTGTGTGTGTGTGTGTGTGTGTGTGTGTGTCTGTCTGTCTCAGTCACACCAATTGAACACTTATAGGAGATTCTGGAGCGACGCCTGAGACAGCATTTCCACCATCAACAAAACACCAAATTATGGAATTTCTTGCAGAAGAATGGTGTCGCATCCCTCCAATAGAGTTCCAGACACTTGTAGAATCTATGCCAAGGCACATTGAAGCTGGCAGCTTGTGGTGGCCTAACACCCTATTAAGACACTTTATGTTGGTGTTTCTTTTATTTTGGCAGTTACTTGTATGTGAGAAAAATAAATGACTTGTGAATATAACGATATGAGACTCATATCTTACTTTGTTAATTGATCCTGAGGGTCTTTGGCAAACGTCTCCCCCTTATATCTCTCTCTCTCTCTCTCTCTCTCTCTCTCTCTCTCTCTCTCTCTCTCTCTCTCTCTCTCTCTCTCTCTCTCTCTCTCTCTCTCTCTCTCTCTCTCTCTCTCTCTCTCTCTCTCTCTCTCTCTCTCTCTCTCTCTCTCTCTCTCTCTCTCTCTCTCTCTCTCTCTCTCTCTCTCTCTCTCCTGGCTGTATCTGCCTGTGAGAAAGTTGCAGATGCTGAACTCAAAGTGAGGGCTGAACTTTCTCCGACCCCAGCACCACATCAACTACGTACCAATTGGACTGCGCGGCTGTCCACACACAAGCCTGCCTAGTCAAACATACCAGCTGCGTCGCCAAAACAAGCTCTCACATTATTAGACTCTTCAAAATGAGAAGCACTCGCACCAGTGGACTGCTGGGAGTGCTGGGAGCATGGGCACAATTGTTTTGCTTACCGAGGCAGAAATCCCAAAAACGATTCAGCCCGATCAAGTTGTGATCTTCCATATGTTAACTCCACCTCCCCTTACAGAACTGGACTGAAAGCTGTAATATATCAAAAGTGATAACCTGGTTTCTGGGTCAGTCCCAAATAGCATTATTGAAATACAGCAAGAAAGCACTGAAGTCTCTATTCTGAGCTTCATATTTGGGTTGCTCTACTAAGCTTATAGTACCTCTGGGAGATAGAGTCTGTCTGCTTTCGCTAGCTACATGAATTTAATGTATTCTGATGAAATGTTGGTATAGTCCAGTGAATGAACAAACATAACAAACACATTCAGTATAAGGACTAGGATGTGCCTGCTGTGGCCCTAAAAACATCTGGGGTAATATTAATAATACAGCGTTCTCTTTTCCATGCTGGTCCCTTGCCGCTTCGCAGTTCCCTGATCCTGATGGAAATGGGGAGTGACTCAGGAACGGTCCGTGTGTCTCTTCCTGTCAATCACAGAAACATTAGCAGGCTGTGGGTCATACATGCCTTGATGCCACATACACGCAGCCTACCTCTGGAGAATGTAGTGGAGCAAGTCACAACACCCAGACCATACTGGATATTGGAAAGGCTGTGTGTTTCTGCATGTGTTTAAATAAGAGCATGTTGATACAATGTTGTAACTAGAGTCATTACAGTTGTATAGAGAAACCGTATGAAGTGTTACCCCTGCTTCTTTCCCATCTCCCACAAACCACCAACCATCTCTCTAGTAATGGTACAGAACCAGTCTCTCAGAGAGACAGACAGAAATCTATAGCCTTGTTCTGCTACAGCGGAGGAGGTGCACTGTTAGTCTTGGTGTTGTGATTTCTTCTTACTCCCCTCCACCGGTGTGTTCTGCTCTGCTCTGCTCTGTTCTGTTCTGTTCTCTGCTCTGCTCTACTCTGCGTACAGCCCCATCCTACCGTAGCACAGCTGGGGAACCTGGGAGTATAGCTATGCTATCTCTAGCGCCAGCAGGCACAGCCAAGCCAAGAGAGACAGACAGGGACAGTGGAGCTGACTGCACACCACCTGCAGGACCACAACACCCCACCCGCCAGGGTGACATGATCGACAGGTGAAGCTTTTATAAATGTTCTCCATATAATGAAGCTCACCATTGTGTGAACAGTGCACCTGAGGTGATATAAATTCACTGTAATGTGGAATGCTAACGCGTTCTCTCAGAGTGACCAGCCCTCTGTGTCACTGTCTGTGGAACAAACACAGGGCCAAACAATGACACCATTTCCCACTTAGGAGTAGCAGGTCCACCTGAATTATGCAGGTGAGTACCAATTTGCTACAGTCTCTCCTCTTCTTCGCAGACTGTGTGTGTATTTTGCACCAGGGCTACACAACCTGAGAACATACAGTTACATCAGTATATGATGAGGATTTTGATGATCTGATTTGCTCATTTGTGTCTGTACCGTATGTGTGTGTATAAGAGTGCATCATACTGGCAAATCTCCTGTGTGTCAGTGCATCAGGCCTATGATCTAATGGCTGGGCCAGCCCTGCATGGTGTGAGCACGGCTGGGGTGCATTGCCCCCCTCTGAGGCAGGACACCATGAATCATGTCACTGTGGATCTGTTGTAAAAAGAGGAGCCCTGTGCTGAACTCGAACAGACAGCCAGAACCTGCGCCAGCAGCACTAAATCACAGTGGTCATCACTTCTGTTTCATATGCGGAGCATGACAGACACAGATTTATGGAGGTGGCGCTGGCTGGTGTACTAAAGAGAGTAACAGGTGGGAGGGGCCAGGCAAGGCAGTCAACATGGCACACATGGTTGCACAACTAGAGAGTTTCTATGCCAGGGGTACCCACTGGGAACGGGTTGGATTGCTACAATGCCAGAGGGGTTATTGGTATGTACTGTATTGGTGTGTAGTAGCATTTTTCCTGGCTGTGCACCCTGTCAAGTCTTTTTTCCCGATTGTGCTTTTTCTAACAGCTAGTTCTAATGCTAGACTGTAATTGGCAGAGGATGCATCACTGTGAACATCAGTATCGTCAGCAAATATTGAGCACGCGGAGGTGTATGGATGTTTCTGTGTACATACACACCTCACAGCGTGTAATAATTCATAGCATCCCTTGATACATCCCACAGTACTTAAAAGTATTGTGTTGTGCATTTTTGATCTGATCTGAGGCAAGACCGTAGCCTTCCTCAAATATAAAGTCAAAGAGTGGCTTGGCTCCGATTGTATTATCAGCACACTCCGAGTACAAGACTGCCATCTATCGTTGTCAGAGGGTACCTCAAGCCCTTCACGGCAAAAACACAGGTACTTG
This sequence comes from Salvelinus alpinus, assembly GCF_045679555.1. Classification (NCBI taxonomy): domain Eukaryota; kingdom Metazoa; phylum Chordata; class Actinopteri; order Salmoniformes; family Salmonidae; genus Salvelinus; species Salvelinus alpinus. The sequence continues at coordinate 22,000,578 of NC_092113.1, forward strand.
TACAAGATAAATCACTGAGGAACAGATACAGCATATTTTATTCTGTGTATGTTAGTAAGAGTGTGTGGGTCCTATACTTGAGGCTCTGCAGTAATGAGCAGTTCAACCTGCTGTATACAGTGGGGAGAACAAGTATTTGATACACTGCCGATTTTGCAGGTTTTCCTACTTACAAAGCATGTAGAGGTCTGTCATTTTTATCATAGGTACACTTCAACTGTGAGAGATGGAATCTAAAACAAAAATCCAGAAAATCACATTGTATGATTTTTAAGTAATTCATTTGCATTTTATTGCATGACATAAGTATTTGATACATCAGAAAAGCAGAACTTAATATTTGGTACAGAAACCTTTGTTTGCAATTACAGAGATCATACGTTTCCTGTAGTTCTTGACCAGGTTTGCACACACTGCAGCAGGGATTTTGGCCCACTCCTCCATACAGACCTTCTCCAGATCCTTTCGGGGCTGTCGCTGGGCAGTACGGACTTTCAGCTCCCTTCAAAGATTTTCTATTGGGTTCAGGTCTGGAGACTGGCTAGGCCACTCCAGGACCTTGAGATGCTTCTTACAGAGCCACTCCTTAGTTGCCCTGGCTGTGTGTTTTGGGTTGTTGTCATGCTGGAAGACCCAGCCACGACCCATCTTCAATGCTCTTACTGAAGGAAGGAGGTTGTTGGCCAAGATCTCGCGATACATGGCCCCATCCATCCTCCCCTCAATACGGTGCAGTCGTCCTGTCCCATTTGCAGAAAAGCATCCCCAAAGAATGATGTTTCCACCTCCATGCTTCACGGTTGGGATGGTGTTCTTGGGGTTGTACTCATCCTTCTTCTTCCTCCAAACACGGCGAGTGGAGTTTAGACCAAAAAGCTCTATTTTTGTCTCATCAGACCACATGACCTTCTCCCATTCCTCCTCTGGATCATCCAGATGGTCATTGGCAAACTTCAGACAGGCCTGGACATGCGCTGGCTTGAGCAGGGGGACCTTGTGTGCGCTGCAGGATTTTAATCCATGACGGCGTAGTGTGTTACTAATGGTTTTCTTTGAGACTGTGGTCCCAGCTCTCTTCAGGTCATTGACCAGGTCCTGCCGTGTAGTTCTGGGCTGATCCCTCACCTTCCTCATGATCATTGATGCCCCACGAGGTGACATCTTGCATGGAGCCCCAGACCGAGGGTGATTGACCGTCATCTTGAACTTCTTCCATTTTCTAATAATTGCGCCAACAGTTGTTTCCTTCTCACCAAGCTGCTTGCCTATTGTCCTGTAGCCCATCCCAGCCTTGTGCAGGTCTACAATTTTATCCCTGATGTCCTTACACAGCTCTCTGGTCTTGGCCATTGTGGAGAGGTTGGAGTCTGTTTGATTGAGTGTGTGGACAGGTGTCTTTTATACAGGTAACGAGTTCACACAGGTGCAGTTAATACAGATAATGAGTGGGGAACAGGAGGGCTTCTTAAAGAAAAACTAACAGGTCTGTGAGAGCCGGAATTCTTACTGGTTGGTAGGTGATCAAATACTTATGTCATGCAATAAAACGAAAATGAATTACTTAAAAATCATACAATGTGATTTTCTGGATTTTTGTTTTAGATTCCACCTCTCACAGTTGAAGTGTACCTATGATAAAAATTACAGACCTCTACATGCTTTGTAAGTAGGAAAACCTGCAAAATCGGCAGTGTATCAAATACTTGTTCTCCCCACTGTACATGTTGAGAAATAACTTACTGTTAGCTTAGAACGTTTTCTTCTCTCCAATTGGTTTCTTACCACCCACTGAGGAGAATACTGTGTTAAACATGGTACCATAGCAACCACCTGTTAGCAGTATGGGAAAAGTGTGTCCAGCACCACCAAACCATCAACAGCTACATGTATATGTACAGTATAATAAGCTGTCAGGATGATAAACCACTGAAGGAAGCGGATAACAGGGCTTACTAAAGAGTATACATAGACCAGGGGCACATAACGAGCAGTTGGATTTATAGAATATAGTGGGTTTCACAGTATGCTTGGCCAATAGGAGAGCTGAACTAGGTGGTGGGCTACCAATCAAGACATCATCAATGCCGTTTCTAGGCAGAACTCCATGTCATTATCTAGTTTGATTTGACAGGCTGTTGACACACATTCCTCTCCAACACTGATGATTTCGAACAACCACTTGTTTTCAAGGTAAATATGCAGCAGAATGAACGTTGATGGACAACTGGATTATCATGGAATAATACATGGTCTATTGTGTCAGATGCTTGTTACTGAAGAGCATCGCAAGTTAATGATGAATAATGAACAACAACAAATATTACTTTTATCAACAGTGATCATTTCCTCTTAGCCACATGACCAGAGGAGCGGGAAGGAAGTGCTGTCGGCCAGAGCGAGACTCTATGGTAGAAAACTGAATATGGGCTCCCGCTGCTGGAACAGGAACTCTCACGATAAAGGAAGAAATCCACCATAATGAAGCACTAAGCCACTTCGCAGGGACCATTATGGGCGAAAGAAAGGGAGGAAAAAGGAAATGCGGCCCGGAGTAAAAAGATGAGCGATAAAAGGAAGACGGTGGTGTAATCCTAATTCCTAAAGAAGGATTAAATTGTGCGCTCGCTCTTCAATTGATGTAGTCCTCAAACGATAGGGTTAAGCATGCCAACCTCTCCCCTCCTCTCCTCTCCGGTCTAATGGCATTACAGAGATGTGGAACTCTTTTATCCGGAGGTGTAATGTCATAAGGGTGAAGTCTTTAGCTGTATATAGGCTTGTCAGGGACCAGTCCATTCTTCTGTCTAATCAGATGGAGGAGGTGATAAAACCGCTCTATGCTCTGAGCTGATTTCCCCTGGGGACGACTGGACAAGAGGACGCACTCGCAGGCGTACGCAGACACAGACTATCAGCCCAGGCACACAGGCAGTCAATATGATACAGAGGAGGATGATATTAATAACCACGACAAGAGTGGGTTGATAATCACAATAATGGCAATACTATAAGGGCAACAGCTTATGTGGGTCTGATTAGTCATCACATACTATACACAGTCAGCCTACACTTTCCAGATCTACATGGTTCCTCAAGGAACCCCCCTGAAAATGGTATTCGAGGAACCCCTGTTTGAAGGTTCAAACCGGAAACTTTTTGTGAGGGGAAGGGTTCAATTCTGAACCTTTTTAATAATAATATTGTAGAGGTGGCAGCATATCAGATTGGTGGTGTTGCTTTCAGAGAGTTGGTTTTGGCCTTCCGTTAGCATGCATTCCTGTTCATCATGTTAAGTTCGTACACTGCAAATTTCATTTACCTTGAATATTTATGCATATTGCATATTCTAATAGAACATTAACATTGCTGATTACATATAGTAATGACGTGGTAACTCTTCCAACTTTGGGATTTGCACAGTCTCTTGATGAACTCATACACCCCTGTTAGCCTCAGTGAAGCTTTTTCTTGCGCTGTACCCAATGATCTATGAAAACTTGCTTGGTAGGTCGATGTCCTCATTGTGGTTTTACAGACGTGTTTAATACGTTTTATAAACACTTTATTTGAATATTTATGAAATGCATATTGTTATATTTGGTAGCACTTATTTGTTTTCTCTCGACTCCAACCCCATTCGATCCGTGGAACGGATGTGGGTGGGGCTAAGTCTACATAAGGGTGCTAATTTAAAAAACTCACAAAAGCTCTGACGAAGGCCTTTCGTCTGATACATAAAGATTATTAAAGAGCAGTGATACTATCAAGAGCAGTATGCGGGTTCCTTATTTTTTCCCAGCCTCAGTGAAGCTACAAATCTGTCACTGTTCAACCTTAACATGTAACGACAATACAATAGAACAGATGAACAGAAATGACAATTACTGGCCCAAAAAAGATATATCTTAAAGCCACACCCTCACTAAGAAACGCCTCCACTCAAGGCTTCTTCAAGGAGCCTGTTGCTACATTGAACCATTAAAGGTTACTCCAAGAACCCCTCAAACTAACCCACGGTGCAAATATTAACTATTGACTAGCAACGGTTCTTTGAAGATCTCCAGGGTTCCTCGAGTCACCACTAATTCAAAACGTGTATACTAAAAGTTGTTGAGTGCCCAGGTTAATATGGGGAGATGGGTTTACAGGTAAACTAAGGTTTCAGAGAGGGGTGCCTCCTGTTGTCCTCCCAAAGAAGTGCTGGGTGTGTAGGAGAGAGCTGGTGTGTGTGAGAGAGAAGCAGAGCCACTGAGTGTGATTTTAATGAGTGTGTGCTGTGCCACAGTACCAAGGCCTGCTGTGTGTGCTGTAATGCCAAAGGGCAGTCAGGGGAGGCAAGGCAACCACCCACCACGAGGAGAGATAGAGGGGAGGGTGTGTTGGAGTGGGAAGAACTGAAAGTAAAGTAAAAATAATAAGGAAAGTTCACTGCGTAGCATAGTGACAAATCAATGATGAGAGTTTTTATTGTCACACTCCTCTAAAGTAGTGGTTCCCAAACTGTAGGGCGAGGTGTCTGCAGGAGGGGGCGCAGGGGTTTCAAAGCAAAACCTCTATCCATTTTGCCATGTCTAATGTGTATTCATGTGATATTTGAGTGACACAAAAATTACAACTATGGGCTACATAAAAGAACGTTAGCTGACATGGGCTGGCTGATCTGGACGTTTCTGACAAGTTATAAATATCTCTCTAAGGTATGTAATGATCGACATGACAAGAGGAACTGATGATGCACTACCCAACTTCTAAATGGCACCTTGTGCATTCTACTATTACAACTTTCAAGAGTACGTTTAAAGCCGGACTTGTCACAACACAACTGATTGGCTCAAATGCATTAAGAAGGAAAGAAATTCCACATTCCAGGTGACTACCTCATGAAGCTGGTTGAGAGAATGTCAAGAGTGTGCAAAGCTGTCATCAAGGCAAATGATGACTACTTTGAAGAATCACAAATATAAAATATATTTTGATTTGTTTAACACTTTTTTGGTTACTACGATTCCATATGTGTTATTTTATAGTTTTGATGTCTTCACTATTATTCTACAATGTAGAAAATAGTACAAATAAAGAAAAACCCTTGAATGAGTAGGTGATTTAAAGGAACTCAGTCCGGCTTTAAACGTACTCTTGAAAGTTGTAATAGTAGAATGCACAAGGTGCCATTTAGAAGTTGGGTAGTGCATCATCAGTTCCTCTTGTCATGTCGATCATTGTACACCTTAGAGAGATATTTATAACTTGTCAGAAACGTCCAGATTAGCCAGCCCATGTCAGCTAACGTTCTTTTATGTAGCCCATTGATATTGTTGTCATTTTTGTCACTCAAATATTTTTGTGTCACTCTAGCCTTGGTGATGAGAAACTGCTAATTCCAACCAGTGTATCAGCATTCTCCCCAACCACTGCCTTTCTTCCTTAGCAATCCCTGATCCAGGCTGGGCGAGAAGAGGCGGACTAACCAGGTCTTATTCAATTAGAATAGGACTGGTTCCGCTCTGCATTAACCACTGGGGCTAAGATGGGAGTGGATTGAATTAGTCGTGAAGCGGCTGTGAAGCTGGTAGCAGGGATTGTGTGGAGCTGTTATGTAGAGCAGGACATGCTGGAGCAGAATAGAGGCTGTCAGACAGAGGCACGCTCTAATTAAGGACCATTGTCAGAGTACTGCTCTCCTAGTGAGCTGGCTTATGTAGGAGCCTGGGAGGAGGGAGAACCACTGTTTGGAGACTACAGAGAGAGATGTTAGTCTACACCGCAGCATGGGAGGGGAGAGTGGGTTGGTGGTAGAAACAGTTGGTGGTCCATGTTCAGTCCATAACATTTACCAAGCATGTGTAAAGTAATTGTCCTGTACTTTGAGCCTTACATACCGTATCTTCATGTGCCATTATTTCCCCCTTTTCTCTTCAGGTGCGAGGATCTCTGCTGCATGAGATGCTAAATGGGTTTTAAATGTAAGTAGAGAGGAGGTAAAGCCAGCGGTGTATGAAGAATAATAGGAGGTGTACAGTAGACCTGTGAATGCAAGCAGAGACTGCAGAAAATCTCATCCCCAACTAACACCATTCCATCACACTTACAAGTTGGCATGCAAGGGAATTCAATTAAATGCTTTCAGTACAATTTCGATATCACTATAATGTGTTTATCCCTGGAATAATGTATATACAGAGTGTATAAAACATTAGGAACACCTTCCTAATATTGAGTTGCCACCCCTTGTTGGAAGCATGGACTCTAGAAGGTGTCGGAAGCGTTCCACAGTGATGCTGGCACATTTTGACCTCCGATGCTTCCCACAGTTGTGTCAAGTTGGGTGGATGTCCTTTGGGTGGTGGACCATTCTTGATACGAACGGGAAACTATTGAGCGTGAAAAACCCAGCAGTGTTGCAATCCTTGACACACTCAAATCGGTGCACCTGGCACCTACTGCCATACCCCGTTCAAAGGTACTTAAATCTTCACACAATTCACACAATCCATGTTTCAATTGTCTCAAGGCTTAAAAATCCGTCTTTAACCTATCTCCTCCCCTTTGTCTACACTGATTGAAGTGAATTTAACAAGTGACATCATTAAGGGATCATAACTTTCACCTGGTCTCTCTATGTCATGGAAAGAGCAGGTGTTCCTAATGTTTTGTACACTCAGTGTATAATAAGGATCCACCCCCCTTTTCAATTTTCTCTTAAAATGACATACCCAAATCTAACTGCCTGTAGCTCAGGCCCTGACGCAAGGATATGCATATTCTTGGTACCATTTGAAATGAAACACGTTGATGTTTGTGGAAATGTGAAAGGAATGTAGGAGAATATAACACAATAGATCTGGTAAAAGATCATACAAAGAAAAAACCAACCGTTCTTTTGTATTTTTTTTGTACCATCATCTTTGAAATGCAAGAGAAAGGCCATAATGTATTATTCCAGCCCAGGTGCAATTTTGGCCGCTAGATGGCAGCAGTGTATGTGAAAAGATTTAGACTGATCCAATGAACCATTGTATTTCTGTTCAAAATGTGGTATCAAGACTGCTCAAATGTGCCTAATTTGTTTATTAATAACTTTTCATGTTCAAAATTGTGCACTCTCCTCAAACAATAGCATGGTATTCTTTCACTGTAATAGCTACTGTAAATTGGACAGTGCAGTTAGATTAACAAGAATTTAAGCTTTCTTCCCATATCAGATATGTCTATGTCCTGGGAAATGTTCTTGTTACTTACAACCTCATGCTAATTGCATTAGCCTACGTTAGCTCAACCGTCCCGTAGACGGAACACTGATCCCGAATAACTTAGTTATGAACAAGCCTGTTTACAAAAGTCACACTCTGTTAGTCCCAAGTGCAACAGCAAGAGACTATTCGCGGACATTAAATGGAATGGATATGAAATGAATATGAATGGATATGAAAAGAACGTGCTTCACAGTGTCGTACTGTGCTTCCTGAGATGCATCCGTGGGTGTTAAGCGTACGTGTTCACATTTAAAAGGAGGCTTTCAGCAGGCTGAATGGAACACATCTGCAGCGATGGCTCCTGTGGTAATTGGTTGAGACATGGGATCAACAGAAGACGCATTTGAATGCAGAGGATGTCATTTTCTAACCTGGTGCCTTAAAACTCATCTCTCAAGGCATTCAGGCAGCGGTTACCGTGGCAACTTCTACGTGACCGCATCACGTCATCTTTTATTTAGATTGCCTGCCAGCAGCTTCCTATAATGCTACATTTCTATGTATTGAGACCAATTAGGTGGTCTCTCAGTACTGTAAAGCTGCTTTTCATATGAAATTACTCTCTAGCTAAAAAACACTACTCTTAGAATTCCTTCAAGTTTTTCTCAGGAAAATAGTTCCAAAGCAGCATTCAAAGTCAGAATGTGTCACCTGAACATTCTTTGCATGATCAGCTGAGATTGAGACAGGAGAGGGAGTTCAAATGATACAACATCATATAGTATGCAGCAGCTGTTCTTCCTGTCTTTGTTGATTGAGAGGGTGTGTGCGCTTGTGTGAGCCGCGTTTCCATGCTCATGGGGGGTCATGAAATTGTTGCAACCCCTATGACTAGCTTGTTCGACCTCTCCTATTGTCTGAGATCCCCAAAGATTGGAAAGCTGCCGCGGTCATCCCCCTCTTCAGAGGGGGAGACACTCTAGACCCAAACTGCTACAGACCTATATCTATCCTACCCTGCCTTTCTAAGGTCTTCGAAAGCCAAGTTAACAAACAGATCACCGACAATTTCGAACCCCACCGTACCTTCTCCACTATGCAATCTGGTTTCAGAGCTGGTCATGGGTGCACCTCAGCCACGCTCAAGGTCCTAAACGACATCATAACCTCCATCGATAAGAGACAATACTGTGCAGTTGTATTCATCGACCTGGCCAAGGCTTTCGACTCTGTCAATCACCACAATCTTATCGGCAGACTCAACAGCTTGGTTTCTCAAATGACTGCCTCGCCTGGTTCACCAACTACTTCTCTGACAGAGTTCAGTGTGTCAAAACGGAGGGCCTGTTTTCCGGACCTCTGGCAGTCTCTATGGGGGTGCCACAGGGTTCCATCCTCGGGCCGACTCTTTTCTCTGTATACATCAATGATGTCGCTCTTGCTGCTGGTGATTCTCTGATCCACCTCTACGCATAAAACACCATTCTGTATACTTCTGGCCCTTCTTTGGACAGTGTGTTCACTAACCTCCAGACAAGCTTCAATGCCATATAACTCTCCTTCCGTGGCCTCCAACTGCTCTTAAATGCAAGCAAAACTAAATGCATGCTCTTCAACCGATCGCTGCCCACACCTACCCACCCGTCCAGCATCACTACTCTGGACGGTACTGACTTAGAATACGTGGACAACTACAAATACCTAGGTGTCTGGTTAGACTGTAAACTCTCCTTCCAGACTCACATTAAGCATCTCCAATCCAAAATGAAATCTAGAATCCGCTTCCTATATCGCAACAAAGCATCATTCACTCATGCTGCTAAACATACCCTTGTAAAACTGACTATCCTACCGATCCTTGACTTCGGCGATGTCATTTACAAAATAGCCTCCAACACTCTACTCAGCAAATTGGATGCAGTCTATCACAGTGCCATCCGTTTTGTCACCAAAGCCCCATAAACTACCCACCACTGCGATCTGTATGCTCTTGTTGGCTGGCCCTCGCTTCATATCGTTGCTAGGTAATGCCCCACCTTATCTCAGCTCACTGGTCACCATAGCAGCACCCACCCGCAGCACGTGCTCCAGCAGGTATATTTCACTGGTCATCCCCAAAAACAATTCCTCCTTCGGCCGCCTTTCCTTCCAGTTCTCTGCTGCCAATGACTGGAACGAACTGCAAAAATCACTGAAGCTGGAGACTCATATCTCCCTCACTAGCTTTAAGCACCAGCTGTCAGAGCAGCTCACAGATCACTGCACCTGTACATAGCCCATCTGTAAATAGCCCATCTGTAAGTAGCCCATCCAACTACCTCATCACCATATTGTTATTTTTTTTGCTCCTTTACACCCCAGTACCACTACTTGCACACTCATCTTCTGCACATCTATCACCCCAGTGTTTAATTTGCCATACTGTAATAATTTCGCCACTATGGCCTATTTATTGCCTCACCCCCTTTATCCAACATCATTTGCACATGCTGTATATAGACTTTCTCTATTGTGTTATTGACTGTATGTTTGTTTATTCCATGTGTAACTCTGTGTTGTTTGTGTCACACTGCTTTGCTTTATCTTGGCCAGGTCTCAGTTGTAAATGAGAACTTATTCTCAACTACCCTACCTGGTTAAATAAAGGTGAAATAAATACATTTAAAAAAATGAAGGATGGTGTTCCTTACTTACACCACTTGACATGCGATGACTCCAGCAGAATGCAAAAAGCAATAAAGCAGATATCTGACCGTCCGAACCTACACACTGCTGTAATTATTCTCCTCTTGACACACAGAGCAAGCAGAAGAAGAGCTAATAAGTGAACGGGGGGGGGGGGGGGGGGCTGTGTAGCCTGGTATTTGAGGATAAATGTCAGCTGGGTGTGCCTAGCCTCCGTGGACTCCTCCTCCCAGCAGCCCCAGTGATATGACTGGATAAGCCAGTGCTCCTCTAATAACACAGCCCACCACCTCCCACATTGTTTGCCCAAAGGGTTATCATCCTCAAAATGTCAGAGGCACATGTGGGGGTGTCCAAGACAATAGTACTACTGTTGTCACAAGGTTATTATGATGGCCTTAGATCCTCTCTCTCCATTTTCTCTACAGGGTTGTGTGTGAGGTCGCTTTACCCTGTCACTCCTCACAGCACTCTGATTGAGAACCTTATGAAAGGCAGCGTTCCTCATAAGAGACGCATGGCAGAAAGATTGAGGCTCCGTCGTCCTGTTCTGCGTCTGTTATACACCCATCCACCCCTGCATGTCAGGCTACAAATTCTGTTTCACCACGGCTTGACGTGAAACCCCCCCCTGCTCTGAGATCAATCACAGCCTCCTCTCCTAGGAGTACAGACAGTATTCCCCTCAGAAGTATGACTGTTAGCAGTGCTTTAATGAATTGGGCCAATAGGAAACACCACTTGATCTTTGTGATGACAGCCAAATGGGGATGGGTGCTTCTGTGGTTGAGGCACTTTCCAGTTGTTTAAACCACTGGTGAGGTGTAACACCACTTCTTCTTGACCACATCTCATCTCTGTCATACCAAAATTAAACTGCCTTGATGTTTTCGCCTTTGAATAGAGAGGAGAGCGTCTCCGGTGGGCTAGATAACATGCTCCCAGGCAGCTCAAACACCTGTATGAGCTGGTCTTTCCAACAGACAACCAGGGTTATCATCTACTACCCACCCTCACTCTCCTGTTGCCATGGCAACCCCAGAAACACATCTATCACAGGATGACATATTTTCTCTATGAATAAAACTCCAAGAAACAGAATAAATGTCAAGAAACAGAACGAGAATAAATATTAAAAAAGAGAACAAGAATAAATGCCAAGAAACAGAACGAGAATAAACACCAAGAAACAGAACGAGAATAAATGTCAAGAGAAAAGAGAATGAATGACCAAGAAGAAATGTGTTGCTTTCTACGTGCGTTCTGAGTTTTACAAAGAAACAGAAGAAAGTGGTTCAATATAGCCACTTACAAGTACTATACAGGCATAGCTATAGCCAAACCAAGAACCAGACAGACATCAGCATAGGGATACGGTTTAATTGATGAAATAATGGAATGGATATGATAGAAACCTGATAAATGGTCAGGAAGTCCTGAGTATATTGTTAAAAAATACAAAACAGAATACAACTTAAAACCATCTTCAGTCAGTCCTCTTTCAAATATCTATTTTACCCTGTAAAAATGTACAGAAGCGTCTACGTAGTGCAACTTCAAAATGAAGATAAAATGATTAAAACAATGTATAAAAGGCATTATGCTAACACCAAAGCAGCTCTTTGCCCCTAAATATGAATCAGCGAGACATTTGGAAGTGCCAGTCATGTGCTGCAGTAAAACTGTTCCTGGACATTAGTTTCATTCAGCCTTTTCCACTGCTCTTCATCCACGGTTTACCAGCAGGTTCTGAAAACAAGGAGAGGACCATGTCAAATCACCAATACTTCAGATCAATACACAGCCCAACCACACACACGTCTTCAAACTCACTTCAGCTCAATTGTTAACAAAATGTCTACCAAGCCCCTGACCCCCTTCGGTCTTGTAAGGCGAGCACCATGATTTCCACTCCTCTGTCAGACCTGTCCATTAGATAATACCGTCTGCCCCGCCCCCTGACCTTAGTGCTGTGACGCTTAGGTCAGGGGTGTGAATAGTATGTGTGACTAGGGAAAGGAGTCTCTCTTCTAATCAGCACCCACCAAAAGTCAGCCCGAATAATGTCTATGGTCAGGTCAGGTAATTGTAGTGATTCTCTCGGTGGGGCGGAACCACAGGCACTTTCATAGAGAGTACTCATAGATTACTGTTGGAGAAGACCTCTTCATCTCTGACAACAACAAAGAAGCATACTGTACAGCCACAGTTTGTCCATTCATTCAGAGAAAGAAGCAAAGATGATGGAAAGAAATTGGAAAGAAATCATTAGCTTGTCAGTGATGGCCTTAGTCTTTAAAAACGTTTCTAGAATGTACCCACTGGGCAAAAACGGGTTAAATGAAATCAATGTTGTTTCCAGACCATTTAAAAAATAAATCTATGTGAATCCAATGACATGGTGACATTTTGGTTGATTTCACATTGAATTGATGCAAATGTAAATCAAACCTAAACGTTGAACAGAAGTCTGTGCCCAGTGGGTACTGTAGGCTCTGACAGCATCATAACTAGATTTGGTGCACAAATTGGTTCCAGGTGATTCATAGAGCACTTCCTGCATCCTCATGTATTAATTTGGCCAGAGCTCTGAAAGCATCCAGACACTCAACAGAACGACAGGGCCAAGCATGGAGAGCAAAGTGCTGCTGCAGAGGGGGCAGGAATAACGGCATGTTACAGTGGTTCATCTGGAACAACGTTCGGAACCTTGGCAGGCCAGGCAGGATCCAGACAGGATGCAAAATGGGATATTGACCTGCAGCATGAGGTTAGTACACACTGAGAAGCCTGCTGAGACACACAGCCAATCAGAGAGCAGCAGAATCAATACGCCTTACGTCACGACCAAGACCACAACACATCCCATCAGAGCAGTGTGAGGGACGTGGCTGCTCGCCACAAACCAACGCCTCCACCTGCAGGGAAAGTATGTGTGTGTGTGTGTGTGTGTGTTAGGGAGAGACTTGCAGAGCTTGCCAATTAAGTTCCCAGTGTGAATACCTGCTCTGCAAGTGCGCACTTGTTTCACTTTATCTGGGGGGGATATCTATTGACTAACTCTAACTCCAGTCAGAGTCAACACAATACCGTTAAACACACTTACAGACAAACAGACACACACACACCTTTAAAAATGTAATAGGTTCCCCTATAGCTCTCGTGGGAGCTATAGTAGTGTTTGAGCTTTAGTAGGGTCAGTCTTGATTAGCTAAGAGGTTTTCCTCAGCAGGAAGCTCTGACCACTGGGGTCAGACAACAGCATGTTGACCGCTGACTTCTAAATAATCACCACAGTGATGAGAGGTCAACCCAGAAGAGAACATACAGTGGCAAGAAAAAGTATGTGAACCCTTTGGAGATTCCTGGATTTCTCTGCATAAACTGGTCATAAAATTTGATCTGATCTTCATCTAGGTCACAACAAGAGACAAACACAGTCTGCTTAAACTAATAACACACAAACAATTATACGTTTTCATGTCTTTATTGAACACACCGTGTAAACATTCACAGTGCAAAAAAAAGTATGTGAACCCTTGGATTTAATAACTGGTTGACCCTCCTTTGGCAGCAATAACCTCAATCAAACGTTTTCTGTAGTTACAGAACAGACATGACAATAGTCATGAGGAATTCTGGACCATTCCTCTTCACAAAACTGTTTCAGTTCAGCAATATTCTTGGGATGTCTGGTGTGAACCGCTCTCTTGAGGTCATGCCACAACATCTCAAATCGGGTTGAGGTCAGGACTCTGACTGGACCACACCAGAAGGTGTATTTTCTTCTGTTGAGGCCATTCTGTTGTTGAGCTTAAATAGGCGGACAGATATTCTTACATTCTCCTGCAAAATGTCTTGATAAACTTGGGAATTCATTTTTCCGTCGATGATAGCAAGCTGTCCAGGCCCCGAGGCAGCAAAGCAGCCCCAAACCATGATGCTCCCTCCACCATACTTTACAGTTAGGATGAGGTTTTAATGTTGGTGTGCTGTGCCTTTTTTTTCTCCACACATAGTGTTGTGTGTTCCTTCCAAACAACTCTACTGTAGTTTCATCTGTCCACAGAATATTTTGCAAGTTGCACTGTGGAATATCCAGGTACACTTTTGCAAACTTCAGACCTGCAGCAATGTTTTTTTTTGGACAGCAGTGGCTTCTTCCGTGGTGTCCTCCTATGAACATCATTCTTGTTTAGTGTTTACGTATCGTAGATTCGTCAATAGAGATGTTAGCATGTTCCAGAGATTTCTGTAAGTCTTTAGCTGACACTGTAGGATTCTTCTTAACCTCATTGAGCATTCTGCACTGTGCTCTTGCAGTCATCTTAGCAGGACGGACATTCCTAGGGAGAGTAGCAACAGTGCTGACTTTTCTCCATTTATAGACAATTTGTTTTACCATGAACTGATGAACATCAAGGCTTTTAGAGATACTTTTGTAAACCTTTCCAGCTTTATGCAAGTCAACAATTCTTAATCTTAGGTCTTCTGAGATCTCTTTTGTTCGAGGCATGGTTCATATCAGGCAATGCTTCTTGTGAATAGCAAACTCAAATTTTGTGAGTGTTTTTTACAGGGCAAGGCAGCTCTAACCAACATCTCCAATCTCGTCTCATTGATTGGACTCCAGGTTAGCGTACTCATGACTCCAATTAGCTTTTGGAGAAGTCATTAGCCTAGGGGTTCACATATATTTTCCAACCTACAAGAAGAATACAATAATTTGTGCGTTATTAGTTTAAGCACACTATGTTTGTCTATTGTTGTGACTTGGATCAAATTTGATGACCAATTTATGCAGAAATCCAGATAATTCGAAAGGGTTCACATACTTTTTCTTGCCACTGTATATGCGAACTATGACCTCTCTGACTGTGTCTGGGAGTGATGTCAAATCGGTCTGATGCTGTTCTGTGTCCTAGAGGCAGAACTGAGCGATTTCCCCTTGGATAGGCCAGCTGCAAAGTCAAAATTGTCTATATTGCAAAAGTTTATGAAAACAAAAATGTGTTTTTGGTCTTAATTTATGGTTAGGGTTAGGCATTAAGGTTAGCAGTGTGGTTAGGGTTAAAGTTAGGTTTAAAATCAGATTGTATGACTTTGTGGCTGTGCCAGCTAGTGACCACTCTGCAGAGCTGCCTCCAGAACAAGATTCATGCCAAAAAAGGCTAACCCGCGTGTCCAGACAGAGCCATCTAACCAGCTGAAGGTAGAGAATGAAAAGGAGTGTCTGTACATTATTGATGATTAGACTCTTCTTTTCTTTCATCTTTATCAATTAAAAATAAATAATTATTTTGTAACTTCCATACTTAATTTGTGGAAAGTGAATTTATGCTGTATGTCACCGATACTCATTCAGTTTAGAAAGCAGTCCATTTTTACCACCAGGAACACATCTCAACCATCTGGTGACAACATTCCATCTGAGAGGCAAGTTATACTAGCCTGATTCCTCCATGGCAGTGGCAATGGCATTTATTCTCTGCTCAGATAGTTTTGGGGCATAAAGGAAAAGAACCGAGCACTCGTCCTTTCTCCATGGCCAAGGCTTAGCTCAATTGGAAATTCATCTTATCTGATGACTGGCAGGCAATTGGAATTCCTGGGCGATAACCTCCACTCCGCCACAGAGACAGGCAGGCAAGGACATTTTTTCCCAGAGATGTGATGCAAGTGCCTGTTTTTCCACTAAGAGCTTTCCTGTGTGGAGAGATAGCTGCTCCTAGCCCCTGATGTATTATTTACTATTTTCCATGTATTATTTCTGATGATTGTATTGACGAGGAGAGGGATCAATTGCTTTGAAGTTGCACATGAAAGTGAGCACATCAACCCAGCCTTGAGTGGGAAAGTCAGGATGCCAAAAAAAAACAACCAACACGTTTATTTTATTCAAACATTTTAGAAAAGGGGAGAAATTGAACTCTTTTGCCCCCCCCCCCCCAGATTATTTATCTCAGCTGGGGGCCTTACACAGCCTTTCACCCACGGGGATAAAACAGGGCCCAGCCCCAGGCACAGGCGTTCTGTGAAATGCGCTACAGAAAAGCCAGTGTGACAATTGTTCTGCATTTGAGGTGGCTTTCAACTCCAACATACGTGGACCCTGGACCTGTGTTATGATCTGATCTATCACACAGAGCGACAGAGAGAGAGAGACAGACAGAGAAAGAGAGAGGCTGGTGGCGCAATGAGGAGAGGTTCTGTGGAAAGGTCAGCCACAACCCCTGGAGCCCATTGTGTCCATCCCTTCACTGATGGACGTTTGAAAGCTTTGTGTTGACGGTGCCGCCTGGGCCACAGCGCTAATGAAAGCCCAAAATGGTGGCTTTGGATTCATCTTGATGTGCTGTTCGATAGCACTCAGTGAAACAACAAAAGAGATGGAGGATAGAAAAGGGAAAGAGAGAGAGATAGAGAGGGGAAGGGGTAGAGCAAGACAATGTTTAACACATCACTGTTAATGCTAGACCACTTTGCCGTACCGTGGTAGAAACTACTCAAGAGGTGAGATATAGCTTTATCAATCGTCAATGTATTCTGGAAGGCATTCGGAAAGTATTCAGAACCTTGACATTTTCCATATTTTGTTACGTTACAGCCTTATTCTAAAATGTATTAAATTGTTTTTGTTCCACATTAATCTACACACAATAACAAAGTGCCCCTGAACAAGGCAGTTAACCCACTGTTCCCCGGAAGGCTGTCATTGTAAATAAGAATTTGTTCTTAACTGACTTGCCTAGTTAAATAAAGGTTAAAAATAAATAAAGTAAAAATAGTTTGTTGAAGCACCATTGGCAGCGATTACAGCCTTGAGTCTTCCTGGGTACGACGCTACAAGCTTGGCACACCTGTTTTTGGGGAGTTTCTCCCATTCTTCTCGGCAGAACCTCTTAGGCTCTGTCAGGTTGGATGGGGTTCGTTGCGGCACAACTATTTTCAGGTCTATCCAGAGATGTTCGATCGGGTTAAAGTCTTGGCTCTGGCTGCGCAACTCAAGGATATTCAGAGACTTCCCGAAGCCACCTGCGTCGTCTTGGCTGTGTGCTTAGGGTCGTTGTTCTGTTGGAAGGTGACGCTTCACCCCAGTCTGAGGTTCTGAGCGCTCTGGAGCAGGATTTCATCAAAGATCTCGCTATACTTTGCTCTGTTAATCTTTCCCTTGATCCTGACTAGTCTCCCAGTCCGTGCCGCTGAAAAACATCCCCACAGCATGATGCTGCCACAACAACACTTCACCGTAGCGATGGTGCCAGGTTTCCTCCAGACGTGACACTTGGCATTCAGGCCAAAGAGTTCAATCTTGGTTTCATCAGACTCTTGTTTCTCATGGTCTGAGAGTCCTTTAGGTGCCTTTTGGTGCCAACTCCAAGCGGGCTGTCATGTGCCTTTACCTGAGGAGTGGCTTCCGTCTAGTCAATCTACCATAAAGGCCTGATTGGTTGAGTGCTGCAGAGATGGTTGTCCTTCTGGAAGGTTCTCCCATCTCCACAGAGGAATTCTGGAGCTCTGTCAGAGTGACCATAAGGTTCTTGTCACCACCATGACCAAGGCCCTTCTCCCCCAATTGCTCAGTTTGGCCGGGCGGCCAGCTTCAGGAAGAGTCTTGGTGGTTCCAAACTTCTTCCATTTAAGAATGATGGAGGCCCCTGTGTTCTTGGGTACCTTCAATGCTGCAGACATTTTTTGGTACACTTCCCCAGATCTGTGCCTCGACACAATCCTGTCTTGGAGCTCTACGGATAATTCCTTCAACGTCATGGCTTGGTTTTTGCTCTGACATGCACTGTCAACTGTCATGCACTGTCAACTGGGACCTTATATAGACAGGTGTGTGCCTTTCCAAATCATGTCCAATCAATTGAATTTACCACAGGTGGACTCCAATCAAGTTCTTGAAACATTTACATTTACATTTAAGTCATTTAGCAGACGCTCTTATCCAGAGCGACTTACAAATTGGAAAGTTCATACATATTCATCCTGGTCCCCCCGTGGGGAATGAACCCACAACCCTGGCGTTGCAAGCGCCATGCTCTACCAACTGAGCCACACGGGACCAAACATCTCAAAGATGATCAATGCAAACAGGATAAGCTCAATTTCGAATCTCATAGCAAAGGGTCTGAATACTTATGTAAATAAGGTATTTCCTTCTTTTATTTTTAATACATTTCTAAAAACTTGTTTTCACTTTGTCATTATGGGTTATAACCACTAGGTAGTGGTTAGAGCGTTGGGCCAGTAACCGAAAGGTTGCTGGATCGAATATCCAAGCTGACAAGGTCAAATCTGTCATTCTTCCCCTGAACAAGGCAGTTAACCCACTGTCCCCAGTAGGCCGTCATTGTAAATAAGAATTTGTTCTTAACTGACTTGCCTAGTTAAATAAAAGTTAAATAAAATAAAGATTGATGAGGATTTTTTTTTTATTTAATCCATTTTAGAATAAGGCTGTAATGTAACAAAATGTGGAAAAAGGGAAGGGGTCTGAATACTTTCCAAATGCGCTGCGGGTGCCAGCTTGACAGTACTAGAGGTTGGGAAGACCATACAGTATGTGAGACGTGGGGCTTTCTCTGGTCCTAACAAGGGGCTTAGCAGCTAATGGGCAGGTGAGGTGAAGCTGAATAAATTAATGTGGGCTGAGAAAGCGAAAGAAACAGAGTGAGAAATGAGAAAGACGGAGACTGAAATAAGACAGGGAGATAAAGAAACAGAGAACACACCCTCTCTGTCACCAGTAAATGTAATCTCACAACGCCAAGCAGAACATTTTGAATAATCCATAGCGACAAAACAGAGTGCAAAAATGAGTGCTTATAATTCCCATTATAGTAGTGCTACTGTAGTGCACTGCACAGCCTAACAGGCCCAGCAAATTACAGTACAGAAATACAAAAGACAGACTCGTTCATGAACGGCAGGGGAGACACTTTACATCAGTGGCTGGGTGAAGAGGTTAACATTGTGATTGTGATGGAGGCAGGTGTCATGACGCTAGCCCGTTCAGTGAGTTGGCTAGCAGAGATGTGAACAACCCCCCTCTCCTGTTAGGAGGGGGGACAGTTTTATAACTTAACCCCCACATCATAAATTCCGTAAAGAGACTCTCCCTGGCCATGCAGTATCGAGGGAGAGTGTTTCAAAGTAGAACAAAGGAACTCCCGCCAAATTCTACTACATTCCAGAATTTGAGAATTTAACAATATCCATATTTTGGAGAATGTGTAAACGGTCGGTGGAGAAGCCAGCTACGACCCAGTCCGTTTTGTTTCATGTTTGTGACCTCATGAAAGACAATACAGCCTCATTACCCTAATTCTGTTTATACAGGTTCCTCATTTATGAGGCTTGCATCTAATTATTGTATAACATGAATGAGTAAAGATGAAACTACTTGTGAAATTATGTACTGTGATGTTAACCTTCTAAAATGAGAGAATTTGCCTTCATTGTAAAGTTTAACTGTCAGGAGCCACACCCCAAGTGAATAGGCATTGGTTGTAAATTATGAACCAACCCCTTTTCTAAATTTCTATAAAAGCCCCCGTGACCCAAAGTCACCTAAATTCCAAATATGGGAGGACTTGTCCTCACTTTTAAAAAGGGCTCATTCTAATTTCAACCCTACAGGCCAGGAAACGCGACAGCTTGTGCTACATGTGAAAAATGGTATGAAACCTGAACTATTGATCACCCAAGAAGAAGTGAGTCCTAGATGACAGCCTAACAGACTGCAGCTGGAAAGGTAGCAAATCTAGTGCGAGAACACTGATCGACGTGGACGAATCTCCAGAGTGAGATGAACCTCTCAGACCACGCATACCTCGGTGTAAGCTGAGGTGGTACAGGTTTGAGCACCAAAACTAGAAAACAATATACTACGTGGAGCATTGGCTACACGGCTGGAAATGGTTAAACTCTGAGACTATCGATCCCTACAGAATAAGAACAAATCTTAGATACTAATTACTAGTCTGCAGCTAGAAATGATGTAAACCTGGGATGTGAATACCGACAACCGCCGAAACATCTACTCTAAGAACCATGGACGCCTGACGTATCCATACAACAGACAGTATCAGGAGACGCCACCATGAGTAGCCAGAGACTCTCTGATGAACTGACCGATGATTCCAACAGAAAAGACAACTACATAATGGCATAAATATATTGATTGTAATTATTCCCGAATGCGCGAGCGTTCATGTGCAAAGGATTAGCATTTCAACAAATATAATTATCCACTGTGTGTAGTGATCCATTTTGTCTTTCCAGCTCTCTCAGTCCACACCCCCTTCCCTTTGTCCACCAAGCCGTCATATCGGTTTAGCCCACAAGGGGATCTTCCCTATCATTGTTAGTAACCAATATCTACTGTTAATTTGTTATGCATTTCTGTGATTATTTAGTTAGTTAGTAAATAAATGATTAAGCCAATTGGTGTATAGATGATTCATAGTTTAGGCTGGGTTCGTGCAGATAACCAACAATTTACGATGTTTGAAATGAGACTGACGAGATAAAGAATAATTCATTAATAGAAGACTAATTGATCAGATATTAAAATATCTGAAAAGTTATATTTGGAAAATTATAACTTTGTAATCTGAAGATTTTCCGTGGTAACCCGACTTTCTAGTTAATTAAATTTACATGATTAGTTTAATCACGTAATAATATTTACAGAGAATTGATTTGATAAAATAACAGTCTTCACTTTTAATGAGGCCAAAGACACGACACAGGTTATGAACCAAATGAAGAGGCCGGGTTTTAAGTTGGAAGACCTTAGTGACAGAGATACATTGATCGTTTTTACTCCAAACAGGCAGAGATGCGCACAACGTCTTGTATTGTGATGGAGAAAACAAATCGATCCACTTGTACATTTACCTCACTGTTTTTGTCAGTGGAAGAAAAACATGATTGTGACTTGCCTTGCTCTAGAATACCATTATAACAGAGATGTTCCAGTATACCCTTTCCTTGAACAACACTTAGGCCCTGAAACCAAACTATCATTATAAAACACACATTACATAAACCTTTACAATTGTTGGGACTAAATTGGAAACAAATTTCCCTCCGATGTGCCGTGCTATTCACTAGTCAAGTGTGCCGTTATTGCATGTTGTGTTGTCTGAAAACAATGTGCCAAATAGCAAGGTGACGCCAGAGAGATAATGGTCTTGGATCTGATTGGCTGCTTCTCCGAGCCTGGATCAATTCATGTCTGAAAGGAGGGAAAGGCTTTTTATGACGACGCCTCAGACAATAAGACATTAAACCAGTGAATCCACTGTGAAAGAAAGAACGAGGAAGAAACATAAAAGAGATATACAGGGAGGTCAAACACAATTACAGTCTCTCTCTCTCTCTCTCTCTCTCTCTCTCTCTCTCTCTCTCTCTCTCTCTCTCTCTCTCTCTCTCTCTCTCTCTCTCTCTCTCTCTCTCTCTCTCTCTCTCTCTCTCTCTCTCTCTCTCGGGGAGAACAAGTATTTGATACACTGCCGATTTTCCAGGTTTTCCTACTTACAAAGCATGTAGAGGTCTGTAATTTTTATCATAGGTACACTTCAACTGTGAGAGACGGAATCTAAAACAAAAATCCAGAAAATCACATTGTATGATTTTTAAGTAATTAATTTGCATTTTGTGTTGCTACCTGTGTTGCTGATATTTAGTCCTAGATATGTGTAGTTTTTGGTGTGTTCTAATAGAACTGTGTCCAAATAGAATTTATATTTGTCATCCTTATTTCCGGACCTTTTTTGGAATATCATTATATTAGTTTTTTTTAGGTTAATGGTCAGAGCCCAGGTCTGACAGAACCTGTGCACCAGGTCATCTGCGTACAGCAGACACATGATTTCAGTGTTGTGTAGGGTGATACCAGGTGCTGCCGATTCTTCGAATGCTTTTGCCAATTCATTAATGTAGATGTTAAATAGTGTTGGACTTATTGGACAGCCCTGTTTCACTCCCCGTCCCTGAGAGAAGAAGTCTGTTTGCTTGTTGCCAATTTTAACCGCACATTTGTTTTTACTGTACATTGATTTAATAAAATCATGTTTTCCCTCCAATACCACTTTCTATTAGTTTATAAAAAAGACCTTTGTGCCAAATTGAAACAAATGCTTTCTTGAAATCTACAAAACACGAGTAGATCTTTCCTTTGTTTTGGTTTACTTGTTTATCAATTACAGTGTGGAGGGTGTAAATGTGGTCTGTTGTACGATCATTTTTTAGAAATCCAATCTGGCTTCTGCTCAGGACGTTGTGTTCGTCAAGGAAATGATGTAGTCTGCTATTTATAATACTGCAGAGAATTTCCCCCAAGTTGCTGTTAATGCAAATTCTTCTGTAATTATTTGGGTCAAATTTGTCTCCATTTTTATAGATTGGTGTGATCAATCCCTGATTCCAAATATCGGGGAAAATACCTGCAGTGAGGATAATGTTGAAGAGTTTGAGTGTAGCCAATTTGAATTTGTGGTCTGTATATTTGATCATTTCATTTAAAATACCATCAGCACCACAGGACTTTTTGGGTTGGAGAGTGCATAGTTTTCCCAATAATTATTCTTCTGTAATTGGGGTATCCACAGGATTCTGATAGTCTTTGACTGCTGATTCAAGGATGTGTAATTTTTCTTGTATATCTTTTTGTTCTGGGCTCTTTGTTATATTGCTGTAGAGGTTTGCAAAGTGATTTCTCCACATATCCCCATTTTGGATAGCCAATTCCTCATGATGAGGTTTGTTTAATTTATTCCAATTCTCCCAGAAGTGGTTTGATTCTATGGATTCTTCAATTACATCCAGCTGATTTCTAATGTGCTGTTCCTTTTTTGTTCTTAGGGTGTGTTTGTATTGCTTCAGTGTTTCCCCATATTGAAGGCGTATATTTTTGTTGTCTGGTTCTCTGTGTTTTTGATTAGATATATTTCTCAATGACTTTCTTAGATTTTTGCAATCATTATCAAACCATTTTTCATTATCTGTTATTTCTGGTTTGCTCTTATGCTTCTTTAAATTAGCCAAGGAGGCTAATTTGTCAAATATAAAGTGTATGTTCCAAACAGCCAAATTTACACCTTCATTGCTGAAGGAGAATGTTAAGGCTAAAATGTTGTCCAGGAGAGATTGTATTTTTTGGCTACTAATTGCTTTTTGGTAGATGTCTGTACTGTTTGCACTCCATCTATAGGCCTGTTTAGTACCATGTAATTTATTGGGCCGTGATGCTTCATGGTTGGGTTTTGCTCTTCTCAGATACACTGTGATTTTACTGTGGTCTGAGAGAGGTGTTAGTGGGCTGACTGTGAAGGCTCTGAGAGACTCTGGGTTTAGGTCGGTAAGGAAGTAGTCTACAGTGCTGCTGCCAAGGGATGAGCTGTAGGTGTACCTACCAAAAGAGTCCCCTCTCAGCCTACCATTGACTATGTACAGACCCAGTGTTCGACAGAGCTTCACGAGCTGTACTCCGTTTTTGTTTTCACTTTGTCATAGTTGTTTCTGTGGGGATATGTGAGGAGGGAAAGGTTGTTGCTTCCAGGTAGGTGTTTATCCCCATGACTGTTAATAGTGTCTTGTTCTTCTGCTGTTCTAGCATTCAGGTCTCCACAGACCAGTACGTTGCCTTGGGCCTGAAAGTGACTAATTTCCCCCTTTAGAATGGAGAAACTCTATTCATTGAAGTAGGGTGACTGAGGGGGGAATGTATGTGGCACAGAGGAAGACGTTTTTATCTGTCAAGATAGCCTCCTTGTTGATTTTTAACCATATAAAGAATTCTCCTGTTTTGATCAATTTGATTGAATTAATTAGTTCAGATTTATACCATATTAGCATTCCCCCTGAGTCTCTGCCCTGTTTGATTCCTTTTAATTTAGTGGATGGTATGATTATCTCCCTATAACCTAGTGGACAGCCAGTGGAAACATCACCTCTGCACCATGTTTCCTGTAGTACTACAATATCAACATCATCAATTTCTTTCAGGAAGTCTGCGTTTCTGCTCTTTAGCCCAAAAGCAGAGGACTTCAATCCTTGTAAATTCCAACATGCAACGTAAAAAGATTTCATAACTTATTTTTCTTTACCTTCAAAATGAGACAAACACTCACAATCCAACAAGAACTATTAAAATAGGATTTTTCAATTAAAGTAAACTCTTATTATGCAAATGTAATTTGTTTATCATTTAAGATAGAATTTGTGTCATGCCACTTGGGTGGATGTAGTGTGAGGATGGTGGAGTTCTTGTGCTCATCTTACCATGACCCTCGGCCTATCACATGTGAGCATAGTAGACTCAGCATTTGTTTAATGTCACTCATGTGGTTGGTGGGGCTGGGTCAGTTGCTCCTCTAACAGCCTGTGCATAGCTCTGCCTGCTGGGCTGTGGCTCCTCCAAGTGTGGGTCTGCGGTGGGGGGCAGGGGGTGGGAGGCCTCGTCTGGGTGGCTCTGAAGCTGGGCTGGGGTGGTCTGTGCTGTACTGGCTGTGGTGGCCATTGAGGTTGGTGGTGCTGTGGTCGTGGCTGGGGGTTCCAGGGTGCTGGTCCGGGGTGTTGTGGAGATTGCTCCGCTGTTCCTGGGTGGAGAGGTCGGGCTGTGGTTTAAAGCGACGTCCTTGAGAGTCTTGGCAAGGATGGGGACTGACTCCCTGTACAGGTGAACATGGTCATAGAGACAGTCCAGATCGAGGGTGGGATGGTGGGCCAGGTGTACATTGGGTCGCAGGGCACAGTCCCGGGATAGGCTGGCGTTTATTCTTTGGATTGTGGCAGGGTGGAAGTCCTTCCTCTGTAGAAGGGTTGACACCACGATTCTTGAGTTGGGGAAGATTGCGGAGGCCTTCTCGATCACTCCCCATAGTGAAGTAACCACCCTCTCCTGCTGAGCACGCAGGTCGTTGCTTCCGGTATGTATGATTATGTGGCTTGGCGACCCGAGATGGGCCTCAAGCAGCTCCATGGCACTCTGCGTTGTTGGCCACCACACCTTTCTCGTTTTGTGTCTAGGGAAAAGTTTATTCTCCTGAACAAACTTCCCATTTGAGTCCATCAACAGGACGATGTCAGCCAGTGTTTCTTCTGGACCGGAGGGGGCAGAGGGGGGGCTGGTGTGTGTTGGAGCTGGGGTGTGGCTGGTCTGTGCCGGTGCCGCTGTCAGTGGGAGGCTGTTCTGTGGGTTGGGGAGGAGGGGTGCAGCAGCCAGGGCTGGGGAAGCCTGGCTGGTTGAGCTGGGCTCCTCTGCTGTGTGAGGGCAGGTCATAGAGTGGTGATCTAGCTGCTCCTGCAGCCTGTCCTCTGTTCTCTTTCTCTCCTGCAGCTCCTCTCTTATTGTGGTCAGATCGTTATTACTGCTCTGCCTGTCTTTTTGGAGCTCTCTCACCTCCTTTGTTAGATCAGCCAGCTCTCTCTTGAGTCCGTCTCTCTCTTGCTGAACCTCATTCAGCTGTGTTGCAAGGCTGCTGTCCTGCTCTGTCCTCTAAGGTGTGGAGCTCCTCTAAGGTGTGGTTGTCTGGTTGCTGTTTGCTCACGCTCTCCCTGAGCAGGACCACCTCCCCCTCCAGTTTGGTGAACTCATCCCTCATGGCAGCCATGGTGGTGAGGAGGGCCTGAGCCTGCTCTGCACTGAGGGGGTCGCTCTCCTCCTGGGGCGTGTCCTCCACTATGGTGGGAAGAGAGGTGCTGGATGTGCCTTTTTGGGTGGGGAGAGTAGGGGTGAGGGTGGTGCTGGTGGAGTTTGTCTTGTGGGAGGGCATGTCACTGGTGGTGTTCTTCTCTCTCTCCGCTCTCTCCTTAATGGTCTGAAAGTCTGTTTCAAACAGCCTAATGTTACCTTGCACCATGACAGTCCCAGTCTTGTAGAGGTTGATTGTTATCATGGTGCTGTCAGGGTCGTCTGTCTCTTTGATTTTCAGCTTCCACCCATTACAGATTCCCTCTTTCTTTATGGATGGGTAGTGAGAGCACACTGCTGAGCGCCATGCATTTGGCTGGTCAGTGAGGAAGATGAGATTACTCATGTCACCGTTTTTGTAGAGGTCTGCAAAAAGGGTTTCTGGCCTCCCCTTTAGTAGTTTCTGTTTAAAAGCTTTCCTCGTTGTGTCATTTTTGGCCTCTTTAGGGTAGAGAATGGATTCTGCGCTGAGGGGGAGTGGGAACATGGTGCCTGTGGGCTCTGCTACTACCGCTGCTCTGTTCTGCTGCCCCGTTGCCATGGCAACCAATTTGTTCATCTGCTGCTGTTGCTAGCTAGCGTCAGTTTGGTCGTTTGATGTAGTTGTATTAACTCCCCTTGCTAGGTTTGTTCTAGCTCGTTTCTTCGGGCTAGCTTGTTAGTCTGCTGGCTAGGTCTTTGTTGTGTAGCTAGCTAGCTAGAGTCAAAACTTCTTGCTTTTTTTCTATTCTGAATGAATAGAGTTGTTGTTCATCACTTCTTGTCTGGAATTCTTTTTCGATTAGAGTGTTTATCTCATTCTAAAAACAAAAAAATATGAAATATATCAGGAGCTCATGTTGAGCATTACACACACTCTCTCACTCTCTCTCTCTCTCTCTTTCTTTCTCTCTCTCTCATATCACACAAGTGGAGAGAGCGAGGCCAAAGTTTCCAACCTCCGACTGCCGTGTTTGACTTCACACACCAGTGTGCTCGCCGCGCTGGGGATTCACATTGAAATAATTGGAATGATTCTCCACTGCAGGCCTGCTTGACTATGCCTCTACTGTGTGTGTTGCTGTGTGTTCTGGGCTGCAGTCAGATAGATAACTAGTGATTAGGGCCAGTCCCTCCCCAGCCTGGCTCCTGCCTCTTTAATGAGGCTTTGCTGAGGGCCACAGAGAGCAGAGAGGGGGCTCTTCAGTCTAACACACTGGACTGGCTCTCTCTCACAGGGTGATGGTCTGGCTGTCACCACTGTCACCCTCTTCACTGGACACTGACTGAATCACAAGAGGTCATAGAGCTGTGACAGCCTCTTCACCCTACACATGGATGGAACACTAACCTATGTAATTGCCAAAGAAGAAAACTAAGTGAAGAAAGTAAAGTGCCACTAGACAGGGAAACTTTGTTGTACAACTTGTCTTGTTGTCCTACTTATGCTCTTGAAGTTTTGCATCTGGCAAAAGTTTTACTAGTGTGAATTTAGACATACGTCTGCAAGTTATAACATACTGTATGTGAAGAGTATTGATGATTAGTTGATTTGGCTTTGGCTGTAGAATTGTAGTTACTTATCTGGATTCAGCTATAGAAGTGTAGCTACTGGTCTGGTCCATATTCAGCTGTGTGTGGAGCAGTGATTACTGCAGTGTGACAGTCTGGTTGGACAGAAGCCTGCGGTCTGTATAGGCCCTGTGCAGCCAGGAACACATTGCTCTTCATTAAGACTGAGTGATGAGGGACCTGGACTGGCATCCCTCTCCTCTCCGCGTCCCTCTGCTGTCCATCTCTCTTCACCTCCTTAAATAGCACTCCTCTCTCTCACTCCCAGCTCCTCCATCTCATGCCTTAAGAGACCTAGTGCATATATGTATTCTCTTTCCCGCTCTGTTTCTTACCTGTTGTTTTAATTCCTATATTTCTTCTCATCTCTCTGTTGACAGGGTGCTAACAGTGTAATATCTGCCCTGCAGCATAAGTTCAATCTAAAACATAGATCAATAGGTTTTTCCTCACTTGTACTTTGGTTGTCTGACTGAAAAACATCAGCTCCTTCAGATCTACTGTAGAACCATACTTACGTTATCCTGAGGAAATACGGAGTTCATTTGCCTTGACTTGATCTGTTCACACATCATTAAAGCCTCAGATACAGCATACACTCCCATTAATCATGTTATTAACAGCCCTCGATCACTGGGGCCCGCCCAAGGCTACAAAGCAGATAGATACCACTTGTGGTTGACCTGCCGGCCTGCTGTTGTGGTCTCTCTACTTCCATAAACCAGGAAGGGACCAACAGCTTGGGTAGTTAACCAAGCTGCTGGGAATATTCTGCCCTTGCCAACGGACTGAGTGGATCGAACATAATGCACTCAGTAAATCTACAAAGTGTGTCCTGATGGACAGTGGAGCTGACGGCTGATGGCGAAGAGCAGGTTTGGATGCGTGCGTACTAGAGAGAGAAAGTGAATGAGTGTGTTTGTGAGGCTGACAGGATTAGAGTAGTGCTGGCAGAGGAGCTTGTGTGTCTCAGAGACCTATGACAGGCAGGGGAGAAGACGGTGACCCCAGGGTCTGAAATGAAAATAAACTTGCCGCATCGACAACAGCGCAGGGCAGCCAATCAGAGCGCTGAGGCTGCAGAATTGTCAACATCAGGAGCTCAGGTAGGTTAAGACATGAGGTGGCAGCTTCAGTACAGCACAGGGACAGGTCAGAACTGAGCTGCACACCGTTAGAAAAAGGCAGACACAATCTCAGCAACAAATATAGACTGTCCTATAGGCCAGGGGTTCCCAAACCTTTTGCTTCGTGAACCACCAATGAAAACATACCCAGACCAAAAGAATAGGTAAAGAATTGATTTATAAAAACTTCTGATTGAAAACATTTAACTGATGATAAATTTTCCTGTGACCGATTTTAAGAAATGTAATGTATAATAATGAAATTACTAAATGACATCCAGCGACCCAGTTTGGGACCCACTGTACACAAAATAACTGCAGTTCTATAAAACATAAAAGGTGGTGAATATTACTCCATGTGGGTACATTAGCTTCTGGAAAAAGACGCACAAATATACAGTTAAAGTCAGAAGTTTACATACACTTAGGTTGGAGTCATTAAAACTCGTTTTTCAACCACTCCACAAATTTCTTGTCAACAAACTATAGTTTTGGCAAGTCGGTTAGGACATCTACTTTGAGCATGACACAAGTCATTTTTCCAACAATTGTTTACAGACAAATTATTTCACTTATAATTCAATGTATCACACTTCCAGTGGGTCAGAAGTTTACATACACTAAGTTGACTGTGCCTTTAAACAGCTTGGAAAATTCCAGAAAATTATGTCATGGCTTTAGAAGCTTCTGATAGGCTAATTGACATAATTTGAGTCAATTGGAGGTGTACCCCTGGAGGTATTTCAAGGGCTACCTTCAAACTCCGTGCCTCTTCGCTTGACATCATGGGAAAATCAAAAGAAATCAGCCAAGATCTCAGAAAAAAAACTGTAGACCTCCACAAGTCTGGTTCATCATTGGGAGCAATTTCCAAACGCCTGAAGGTACCACGTTCATCTGTACAAACAATAGTACGCAAGTATAAACACCATGGGACCATGCAGCCGTCATACCGCTCAGGAAGGAGACGCCTTCTGTCTCCTAGAGATGAACGTACTTTGGTGCGAAAAGTGCAAATCGATCCCAGAACAACAGCAGAGGACCTTGTGAAGATGCTGGAGGAAACAGGTACAAAAGTATCTATATCCACAGTAAAACGAGTCCTATATCGACATAACCTGAAAGGCCGATCAGCAAGGAAGAAGCCACTGCTCCAAAACCGCCATAATTAAAGCCAGACTACGATTTGCAACTGCACATGGGGACAAAGATCGTACTTTTTGGAGAAATGTTCTCTGGTCTGATGAAACAAAAATATAACTGTTTGGCCATAATGACCATTGTTATGTTTGGAGGTAAAAGGGGGAGAATTGCAAGCCGAAGAACACCATCCCAACCGTGAAGCACGGAGGGGGCAGAATTATGTTGTGTGGGTGCTTTGCTGCAGGAGGGACTGGTGCACTTCACAAAATAGATGGCATCATGAAGATGGAAAATTATGTGGATATATTGAAGCAACATCTCAAGACATCAGTCAGGAAGTTAAAGCTTGGTCGCAAATGGGTCTTCCAAATGGACAATGACCCCAAGCATACTTCCAAAGTTGTGGCAAAATGGCTTAAGGACAACAAAGTCAAGGTATTGGAGTGGCCATCGCAAAGCTCTGACCTCAATCCTATAGAACATTTGTGGGCAGAACTGAAAAAGCGTGTGCAAGCAAGTAGGCCTACAGACCTGAGTTACACCAGCTCTGTCAGGAGGAATGGGCAAACATTCACCCAACTTGTTGTGGGAAGCTTGCGGAAGGCTACCCGAAACATTTGACCCAAGTTAAACAATTTAAAAGGCAATGCTACCAAATACTAATTAAGTGTATGTAAACTTCTGACCCACTGGGAATGTGATGAAAGAAATAAAAGCTGAAATAAATCATCCTCTCTACTATAATTCTGACATTTCACATTCTTAAAATAAAGTGCTGATCCTAACTGACCTAAGACAGGGAATCTTTACTAGGATTAAATGTCGGGAATTGTGAAAAACTGAGTTGAAATGTATTTGGCTAACGTGTATGTAAACATCCGACTTCAACTGTACCTAATACATTTGGGGTGGGCAATAGACACTGGCGCATTTACTGTAAAGGGAAAGTCTGCATGAAGCAGTCCAACACATTCAACACAGGCTGGAGGTGTAAACTGCTGCAGGACAGGTGGAGGCCAGAGGGAGGGTTGAATGTTCACTTACTCTTTACCAAGTCTGACAGTGGGGCTTTGGGAATAATGCCCAGACTTTAACACAAAAGCTTCCATTGGCGGTCTATGCCAAGTCTGGGCTACAGGGAAGGGAGCGCACAGGGAGAAAACAGCATTAAAAGCTAAAACCGACCCTGGTCGTACTGCAACATCAATCCGGCATCAGACACGCTACCCTAACCAGCGCATTCTCATCGCTCCCTGTCTCTTTCTCTCTCTCTTTCTACCTCCAACCTTTTTCTTTTGTGCTAAATGCAGGAAAGCTCAAAACATCTATCACCATCAAAGTCAGGGCATCTCTCTCTCTCTCTGTAAATTACTTGAGAATCCAGCGGAGCGTGGAGACGTATCAGGCAATCTCAACTCATTATCCGAGACAGGGACGATGGTGGGCGCCTCCCAGCCTCCTCCCAGCCTCCTCCTAGCCTCACGCGCTCCCCTCCCCAGACGCCACCTCACTGGCTCCGCTCTGGCCTCAGACATCCCCTCTCTAATAAGGCCTGCCTCTGTTCCTCCCCTCTAACCATCACCTTAACCCAAGCCCATCTTCACCAAACAGAGGGGGAGATACACAACACACACACCTGAAGATGCCTTTTCTTTCTGAGCATTAATAAGGCAGTGTGTGAGGTCTGCAGTGGGTCTGGTCTGTCAGCCTCCTCCTACACTAACTTCAATGAAATCATACAGTAACTAGACTACACCCATTTCAGACCTGCAAAAAATATGTTGATATGACCCCCTTTTAAACAAACCCTTATTGACCACTTATTTGCAGGTATACCCCGTTTATACATATCAGTGTGTAACTGGCAAATTGGGAGGGGCGGGGTGTTGTTAAACCATGGGGGCTGTTTGCATTTCTATTTAGGGAAGTGATTATTAATTTACTTGCAAAAAAATTCAGAGAACCAGTCCCGCAGAAACGATAGCTATATTTTGGTTACAGGGTCTGTAAAAATCCTACACCTTTCAGATGGACAGAAAAGCTGGTATAAAAATGCAGCCATGGTAAATTAGTGGGATTTTGGTCTGTGTATGAAAGGGATACCAGCATTTCACGGGAAAGTCTTCTGGTTCCACACCATGTTTACATCAAACTGGCCTCAGACATGGATAGAAAACACTCCATGATGATGATGTTCACTGCTCTGTAAATTCAATATACTTTAAAATGACTCCGCCATATGCACAAGTGTCCCAAAGCTGAGGGAGTGAAAATTATGGAAGGTTTAGGGGCTTATTAGACCCTCCTATTGCCACTTTGACCGAGCCAGCTACTCCGCCGGCTTCAGAGTGAAGTGGTATCCCATAACCACCTTGTTTTTTAGATTGCGGAATTTCACACAAAATAATGGAGGCATGCCTAATTATAAACCACCTGTATTTGTTTGTGTCTGATTTCAAGGCTTGACACATATGAAATACCTCCCAAATTAAATGTTCAACTGTTACTGGTTCTTCTCTAGGTTACTGCCTTTCTAGGGAGTTTTTCCTAAACACCGTGCTTCTACATCTGCATTGCTTGCTCTTTGGGGATTTAGGCTGGTTTTCTGTATAAGCACTTTGTGACATCTGCTGATGTAAAAAGGGCTTCATAAATACATTTTATTGATTGATGCTAGAGGTTTATATATCTTGTAAAACGATAGGGGATATTTTTTCATTAGAATTTCATGGTCGTTTTATTATTTAAATGTGGAATATGAACTGCATCAATAAAGTCACGAGTGTGTCCCGAAGTTGAAAGGTTAATTTGATCTCCTCGTCGCTCTTGAATTCCCCCTCTGAGTTTTGTCAGCAACACGTGAAAACGGAGGGCCCTCCAAGCGAGTTGATAGGGACGAGGGGCTGGTTTGGGATTCACAGAGAGTCTCTTCAAAGGTATCCCCGACTTCAAACCTCTATCTAGTTGGGCTAATGTAGAGAGAAAGTTCCTTGTTGCTCAGATTGGTGCGATAGAATGGCACGCACACACACAGGGCTGGAGGAGAGGAGGTTCACAGAGCTGATTAGCACATGCTTTATGAGTACTTGCCAGGCAAGGAGCTGGAGCGCCCTGGAGCTTTCCTCAGTGTAGAGCCAGACCAGACCAGAGCAGTGCAGTACGTGGCATGTATACATTATCAAGTGCACTTTCAACTCTTACAGTAGAATATCATGCTGCTAGTACACAAACTTCAAGGAACTGTCTCTGTATCTAGGGGTAGCACTCTTGTGAAGAGGAGGCTTAAAAACTGTAAGGGAGACAGATTTGACTTGGGGGCAGAGATGCTAGAATCCTCTTTACTTTAACTACTGCATACACTCCTGTAGACAAGGTCCAGCATCCCCATAGCGATGGAACTTAAGCTTACGGGTGTTTTAACGATGCATCGTTCCTACAACGACCAAAGACGTAACATGCAGTTCCCAGAACACCACACAGAGAGAACGCTCACTAAGTGCATTGTTGAGGCATGTGTCCATACTGACAGGATTGAAAGAAAGGCAGTGTTGCTCTCAGATCAGCTTTCTCCATTAAAATCTTACCCTAACATTATAATTATTCCACAACACTAACGAGGGATCAGATTCTAGAGGGATATTATCACCTATGGCTGCAAATATTGAAACGGCTTATTCTAATGCTTATAAGCATTCCCCTATAGCTACCCTATAATAATGCTCTAAATGAAGATTTTGCACATCATTTGCACACATGTTGTTAGACTACACGTCATGAAATATAATAAGGCAAAAATGGCAGACAATAGCGTACAATTAGCAAAGTAAAAAACTGAATTGAATTAACATAAAATTCATTTCAATATGATTTAAATACATTGCTCAAAAAAATAAAGGGAACACTAAAATAACACATCCTAGATCTGAATGAATGAAATATTCTTATTAAATACTTTTTTCTTTACATAGTTGAATTATCAATGGAAATCAAATGTATCAACCCATGGAGGTCTGGATTTGGAGTCACACTCAAAATTAAAGTGGAAAACCACACTACAGGCTGATCCAACTTTGATGTACTGTCCTTAAAACAAGTCAAAATGAGGCTCAGTAGTGTGTGTGGCTGTATGGTCATGGTATGTATGGTATGTATGTATGGTACGTGCCTGTATGACCTCCCTACAAAGCCTGGGCATGCTCCTGATGAGGTGGCGGATGGTCTCCTGAGGGATCTCCTCCCAGACCTGGACTAAAGCATCCGCCAACTCCTGGACAGTCTGTGGTGCAACGTGGCGTTGGTGGATGGAGCGAGACATGATGTCCCAGATGTGCTCAATTGGATTCAGGTCTGGGGAACAGGCGGGCCAGTCCATAGCATCAATGCCTTCCTCTTGCAGGAACTGCTGACACACTCCAGCCACATGAGGTCTAGCATTGTCTTGCATTAGGAGGAACCCAGGGCCAACCGCACCAGCATATGGTCTTACAAGGGGTCTGAGGATCTCATCTCGGTACCTAATGGCAGTCAGGCTACCTCTGGCGAGCACATGGAGGGCTGTGCGGCCCCCCAAAGAAATGCCACCCCACACCATGACTGACCTACCGCCAAACCGGTCATGCTGGAGGATGTTGCAGGCAGCAGAACGTTCTCCACGGCGTCTCCAGACTCTGTCACGTCTGTCACATGTGCTCAGTGTGAACCTGCTTTCATCTGTGAAGAGCACAGGGCGCCAGTGGCGAATTTGCCAATCTTGGTGTTCTCTGGCAAATGCCAAACGTCCTGCACGGTGTTGGGCTGTAAGCACAACCCCCACCTGTGGACGTCGGGCCCTCATACCACCCTCATGGAGTCTGTTTCTGACCGTTTGAGCAGACACATGCACATTTGTGGCCTGCTGGAGGTCATTTTGCAGGGCTCTGGCAGTGCTCCTCCTGCTCCTCCTTGCACAAAGGCGGAGGTAGCGGTCCTGCTGCTGGGTTGTTGCCCTCCTATGGCCTCCTCCACGTCTCCTGATGTACTGGCCTGTCTCCTGGTAGCGCCTCCATGCTCTGGACACTACGCTGACAGACACAGCAAACCTTCTTGCCACAGCTCGCATTGATGTGCCATCCTGGATGAGCTGCACTACCTGAGCCACTTGTGTGGGTTGTAGACTCCGTCTCATGCTACCACGAGAGTAAAAGCACCGCCAGCATTCAAAAGTGACCAAAACATCAGCCAGGAAGCATAGGAACTGAGAAGTGGTCTGTGGTCAACCACTCCTTTATTGGGGGTGTCTTGCTAATTGCCTATAATTTCCACCTGTTGTCTATTCCATTTGCACAACAGCATGTGAAATTTATTGTCAATCAGTGTTGCTTCCTAAGTGGACAGTTTGATTTCACAGAAGTGTGATTGACTTGGAGTTACATTGTGTTGTTTAAGTGTTCCCTTTATTTTTTTGAGCAGTGTATGTAGCAATGTAGCCTATACTGTATTGATCTTTGCAGTCATCTCGGTTTTCATTTGAAGCCTCTTTTTATCCTAGGATTGTAAAAATTGCAAAGACATTGGTAACTTTGTATTTGTAGTCGATTTCGCTCTGAAGTTATTGGCAGTCACAGCGAGACCGATAAACTTGATTCTGTGTTTAGCAGAGATCTTCTGTGTACAGTATAAAGTGGAAGGGCAGAAAAGCATCTAACAATGCACTTAGCTGTTCTACGAGCGGTCTGAGGTAGTCGGTAAATAACAAGCGCTTTCAAGTACGACTTTAGTAATGATGGTTGTTGGGAAACAGCTCTGAGATTTAACGATGCTCAGACGAAGGTTCGAATGATGAATTTAGCCTTAAGATGCTTTTGGGAACCTGGGCTCAGGTTATTTGAAGCAGGGACAAAAATACAGTTTTATATTTACTGGATGTGTTGGGGAAAAAAGATGAACCGGTGAATTGACTATATAATATATTTAGCTATTTGTGTAGAAAGAGGGCATGAAAACCTCCAGGCATCTACTGAATGAAAGCCTATAGTGAACACTGACCTTCTTGGCTGCGTCGATGCACTGCATGTACGTTTTGGCCAGGTCTGAGCATTGCAATGTCTGCTCCCGGTTCTCCTTGTAGCAGTTGAGGATCTGGGACTGCAGGTTGATGCATACAGGCTCGGTGTTCCTCGCTCTGTGGACACACACAGGTCAGGGGTCAGCCCAGAGGTCATCAAAGAGACACAGCTGAATGATTTTTATTAGAACACAGCAAGCAACATGTCCAACATTACTACAGTGTATGATCAGTGACATTGTATTTTTGTGAAAATCATTTGAGGTGATTGATGCAGTGACGAGACGTCATTCAGGTTGAGCCCCACATGCTTTGAGCCTCACCTGTTTAAAACAAATTCTATAATAATAATACATTTAAAATGCCTGTTTTGCAAGTGATTCTGGCATTAATTTGTGTCACATATCAGTTTAGCAAACAATGTAAAAAATGTAAAATGTCAAAATGTCCTTGAGTTAATAAAGAAGCATACAAGCCTAGCTCAGTGCTTTCTGTGGTGGAGGGGCAGCCAGGGAAAACACAGAGCGTAGGCATGGTTCATCTTCTCTGGTTGTGCGGTGATTGTCACAGTTTGCGAGCAAACGAATGCACTGTCCACAGGGCATGTTGATGCCACTGAACCAAGGCAGAGAAACCTTAACACTGCACACGTGATGGAGGCATGCGACATAATCGCTGCTCATGTGCAAGACAGGTTTTCGGAAAGAGACCACTTAATTGCGGCAAAGTTGGTAAACAGCAGTTTTTCCCCCAGTATGTACATTCCTTTCTGACTGCAGAACTCCAGTGTGCTACCTCATCAATTTACACACAATACCCCATAATGAAAAAGCAAAAAAAGTTCTTCATTTTAGCAAATTTAAAAAATGAAATATTACATTTACATAAGTATTCAGACACTTTACTCAGTACTTTGTTGAAGCACATTTGGCAGCTATTACAGCCTCGAGTCTTCTTGGGTATGATGCTACAAGCTTGGCACACCTGTTTTTGGGGAGTTTCCCCCATCCTTCTCTGCAGAGCCTCTCAAGCTCTGTCAGGTTGGATGGGAAGCAATGCTGCACAGCTATTTTCTGGTCTCTCCAGAGATGTTCGATCAGGTTTAAATCCACGCTCTGGCTGGGCAACTCAAGGACATTCAGAGACTTTTCCAGAACCCACTCTTGGGTTGTCTTGGCTGTGTGCTTAGGGTTGTTGTTCTGTTGGAAGGTGAACCTTTGCCCCAGTTTGAGGTCCTGAGCGCTCTGGGGCAGGTTTTCATCAAGGATCTCTCTGTACTATGCTCTGTTCATCTTTGCCTCGATCCCAACTAGTCTCCCAGTCCCTGCCGCTGAAAAACATCCCCACAGGATGATGCCGCCACCACCAGACTTCACCATAGGGATGGTGCCAGGTTTCCTCCAGATGTGACACTTGGCATTCAGGCCAAAGAGTTCAATCTTGGTTTCATCAGACCAGAGAATCTTGTTCCTCATGGTCTGAGAGTCTTTAGGTGCCTTTTGGCAAACTGCAAACAGGCTGTCATGTGCCTTTTACTGAGGAGTGGTTTCCATCTGGCCACTCTACCATAAAGGCCTGATTGATAGAGTGCTGCAGAGGTGGTTGTCCTCCCATCTCCACAGAGGAACTCTGGAGCTCTGTCAAAGTGACCATCTTGTTCTTGGTCACCTCCCTGACTAAGACCCTTCTCCCCAGTTTGCTCAGTTTGGCCAGCTTCAGGAAGAGTCTTGGTGGTTCCAAACTTCTTCCATTTAAGAATGATGGAGGCCACTGTATTCTTGGGGACCTTCAATACTGCAGACATTTTTTGGTACCCTTCCCCCAGATCTGTGCCTCGATATAATCCTGTCTTGGAGCTCTACGGACAATTCATTTGACCTCATGGCTTGGTTTTTGCTCTGACATGCACTGTCAACTGTGGGGCCTTATATAGACAGGTGTGTGCCTTTCCAAATCATGTACAATCAATTGAATTTACCACAGTCGGACTCTCAAACATCTCAAAGATGATCAATGCAAACAGGATGCACCTAAGCTCAATTTCGAGTCTTATAGCAAAGGGTCTGAATACTTATGTAAATAAGGCATCCGTTTTTATATTTAATACATTTGCAAAATGTGGAAAAAGTCAAGGGGCCTGAAAACTTTCCGAAGGCACTGTATGTCTTGTATGATGCTGCATAAGTGATATGCCAGGGAGATATATATACTGTAACTACTAAGAAAGTAATACTAAGTGTATGTTGTGTAGTAAGCTGTTAGTAGCCATGTGTCTCACTCTAAGAATTTAGTCGCTCTCCCCCTCAGAACTTAGCCTACTGTTCTGATTAGGTGGTACACATGTAGCCTGTTTTAGAGAAATGTCATCATCGAATATTATGAGTGCATTTTTTGCTTGCTTATGTGCCCCTATTATTTAGCCTACTATTCTGACTTGGTGTACAGGGAAAATACTGTAAGAATGGCCCATATTCTGAATTATGTCGCTCTCCATTTCAAAAGTGCTGAACGCATAGGAATATCTCAGCTCGTCTATCTCAGCTCGCTCATGTCTTAATCGAAATTACAGCTTGCCTCTTATCCGCACATCGTTCCCTTATGTCATAGTTTGTACATCTACATTGTTATATTGCTTATATAGGTCTATCTTATTCATAATTTTAGGCAATGTTAGAATAATGAATTTAATTGTTTTGCTTACTTTGTGTATTATAATTAGCTCATGTGCTTTCTCCACGAGGAGGGCATACGATATAAAGTTGTTGGGTCTGTAACCATGAGGGGATACTATACTGTATAATGTTGTTGGGTCTGTAACCATGAGGAGGGGATACTATATAATGTTGTTGGGTCTGTAACCATGAGGAGGGGATACTATATAATGTTGTTGGGTCTGTAACCATGAGGAGGGATACTATATAATGTTGTTGGGTCTGTAACCATGAGGAGGGATACTATATAATGTTGTTGGGTCTGTAACCATGAGGAGGGATACTATATAATGTTGTTGGGTCTGTAACCATGAGGAGGGATACTATATAATGTTGTTGGGTCTGTAACCATGAGGAGGGGATACTATATCATGTTGTTGGGTCTGTAACCATGAGGAGGGATACTATATAATGTTGTTGGGTCTGTAACCATGAGGAGGGGATACTATATAATGATGTTGGGTCTGTAACCATGAGGAGGGGATACTATATAATGATGTTGGGTCTGTAACCATAAGGAGGGATACTATATAATGATGTTGGGTCTGTAACCATGAGGAGGGGATACTATATAATGATGTTGGGTCTGTAACCATGAGGAGGGGATACTATATAATGTTGTTGGGTCTGTAACCATGAGGAGGGGATACTATAAAATGTTGTTGGGTCTGTAACCATGAGGAGGGATACTATATCATGTTGTTGGGTCTGTAACCATGAGGAGGGGATACTATATAATGTTGTTGGGTCTGTAACCATGTTTGCCAGTGACAGTCTCTTCCCATTCAAATATTTCTGTTCCACAAAAAGTTCACTAATAGACGCATGTAATTCCAGTAGATATTGCAACGGTTGTTTTGTTTGCGCAATCTGTGTGTCGGTATATTGTCTATAAAAGTGGATCCTAGTGATTGTCTTTTCCTTCCTTTTTAGACTACATAATAAAATAATAAAAATGGTCAGCTAACTGCTGAGTCCGCGTCTCTCTCTCTTTCATTCTGTGTGGTATCTAAAAGAAGAGTAAAGTTACATTTACTGAACATAAATATAAGAATGTTGGTGTATGGTTCAAAAGTCAAAAAGTAATGTCGACATTCGTTATTATTGAAGGAGAATGGGTTCTTATCGAGTTACACAAATCCACAAGGAGTCAGTAGAAAGCCTATTTATTTAAAGCTGCAATATGTACATAGAAATGGGAGTTATAGATCTGTCATTCTCATTGAAACCAAGTCTAAGAAGCGGTCTTTCTATTCTTCCAGTTCTTAAGTTTTCATTTTTGTATTTTTTACTTTCGGTTTAGTACATCAGCTTCAAACCACTGAAAATATAATATTCTGGAATATGGAAAAGATATTGCACAGCAGTTTATATGGTACAACGATTCTCTAAACTATACTTGCTAAAATTCAAATAGATCACCTAATTTCAGTTTATTTGACAAAACAAGCAACCAGGAAATGGCAGAGAGACTTCTGCATAGTGCATCTTTCAGCAAGTCAGCCATATCAGTGGCTGAATGAAGTGTTTCGCTGCCAGATAAGGCTCTTCTGATAGCCAGGTGTAGCGGTGGTAAGGATTCACCCCATGGTGCTGAAAAGAAAGCTCTGTGGTTGGGACAGCTTTATGGAGGCCCTAACAGTTTGTGGGCACCATTTGTCAACGTTATAGTGCATTTAATGTATTGTTTAGTGTTGTGTAGTGGCGTCGCTGGCATGCATCTAAAAAAAAAAATGTTGGTTGAATTTGCCCCACCAAGATTTACATGCTAAAATCTCCACTGGATTGATGTGAAGGACTCTTTTAAGAGAATAAAATGTTCTAAGTTAATAAGAAAGCTAAATGACAACCGCTATGCTTGATTCATCTACATTAAAACTGTTTCCACATTGTACCTGAAAAGAACCCCCCCGTCTCACACAAACTCACACTCATATTTCACATTACATACCAATACACACTCGTATTTCACATTACATACCAATACACACACTCATATTTCACATTACATACCAATACACACAAACACACGCCAACATCCCCTAGTGTGTACAAATGTCTCCCTCTCCATCCTGCGGACACTTTAGTGGAATGAATAGGTGGGGAGAGACAGGTTAAACTGAATTACCGGCAGAGAGGATATTCACTAATAGAGCCGGTGACAAGCCGTTGACTAATACAACGATGATAAATAACCTGATACTGTGACTAGAGGAGGCAGGGACACACGGTCACCCTGGCAACCTTTCAGCAGTGATGTCATTGAGCCCAAAGATTGCCATGGACACAGAGTAAACGATTTATGGTTGTGTCTTCCGAAAGATGTTGACTTTAATATTGGAGGCTGCTTAGTACAGTACAACCTCTTTCTATCAACCACAACCAGCGTACGGCTACAGATTACAAACGGTGCAAGAATTAATAAATCA
Source organism: Salvelinus alpinus (assembly GCF_045679555.1). Taxonomy (NCBI): domain Eukaryota; kingdom Metazoa; phylum Chordata; class Actinopteri; order Salmoniformes; family Salmonidae; genus Salvelinus; species Salvelinus alpinus. Next base: position 22,041,166 of record NC_092113.1, read on the forward strand.
TTCCTAATTGAACGAATCAAAATGAGCTGATCAAATCAGGCTGAATTCAGAGATTGAATTAGCTTGTTGTAATATGATATGTGATATGTAACATAATTGGTCTCTGCATTCCCGATTTCTCAGTGATGGAACTTTGTGGCAGATTCATTGCCAGGTTGCCATGCTTAATGAAATTTGATTGATTATGCAAAGTCATGTGCATTAAACCCTCCCATCCTCTCCCTCTCTCTCTACAATGCACTCCAACAGCTACTCTCAGAGGACCGTTTGACACTGCGCTTAATTGAAACCCGAATTAAAACCTGTGCTCAGCTTTGATTCAGCGTGCAAGCCAACCCCGGCATTTCAATTAAAACACATCCAAGGCTCCCATCACATCACGCAGCATATTACCAAGCAGCAGAGCGATATGCTATCGCTAGCGTTTCCTTGTGAGTTGCTTGTCTTATCTGAACGGTTAAGAGGAGAGAAGAAAAATACGAAGGATGGGAAATAAATCTCCATCAACAGCCCATCAAGGCGTGTTTAAGGGAGGATGAGTCCGTGTATCAGATCCCCCTGTTTTACCCAATGCTGAAGCTCTTCCTTCCTCTGTTTAATAACGACAGCGGCAGAGAAAAAGACTAAAGCAACGCTCTTCTTTGCGCTGGTAAGATAAGGAACTCTCCTTTAATTTAAAATAAACTGCCTTCATCAGGGAAGGAAGCTCCAGATAGCGCAGCAGGTTTATTAAAGGGGCCTGAAGCAGAAAATTGGTTTGCCGCAGCCAAAGCTGAACCGAATTGAACCAAATTGAAGGCGAGGTCTTAAATAAAAATATTAACTGAGCCGCTTAGGCCGCTTTGAGTGAAGCAGGCTGTGCGCATATGAGCAGTAATTTCGGAATTCAAAATCTGTAAGTAAATATAACGGAACAGAGATTAGGCCTTAATTACTGCAGATTTCAATTATTTTTAATCTCCTCCAGAGAACGCGCAGTGGAAAAACAAAGGCTGACTTCTGAAAGTCTGCCGAGCTTAGAGAGGCAAAAGGAGAAATGAAAGACTAGAAATCAAATGGAAAGAGGAAAAACAACTACAAAAGGTTCCATTAGCAAGCTTGCAATATGTATATTCAAATCAATAGAAATGCTAAGCAGCACAAACATAAACTCCAAAACGAGTTGCTGTGTTGAATGTGATTGGCTGAGGGCAGAGGTTGTGTGTGCTAGTTCTGTAACTCATAGCTGATCAGGTGCTATCAGAAGGAGTCAGAGGAGAGGCACCCATATCTCTACACTGCTGCTGCTGTTGTGGGCAACCAGCGCTCACTCAAATGTCAGAGAGAGTAGCTACTGCATCGCCTCGAGATAACTCTGCTCTGCCATCCTCAGCCAAGCCACAGCAGATTACTGCAAGAGCCAGATAAATACATGAATCACACTGGCTATACACTGTAAAGTCTCCAAATTGTATCTGCAGGGGAATTCACTGACATGTTTTGGGGATGGAGGGGCTGAAATTAACTAGATTAGAGGTGCGTTTCTTTAACCCTGGCTGTTGCTCGGCAGACAGATGAGGGTCCCGGCTCTGACAGCTTTTACATTTACTGAGCTGGTGAGGAGCGCAGCACAGCGCAGGTCTCCTCCCCTCCACTCTCCTCTCCTCCCCCAGCCAATCTCACCTGCAGGGCTGCGGAGTGGCGGACTCTTCTCCCTCCTCTCCTCCACACGATGCTCCCCCACTTAAGCCTGTCAGCCCTGGAGTTGCCCGAGGCAGAGCACTGAGAGCTCAGCTCAAACACAGGCAGGGATCTGACACCGCTGACAATTACTACTGCAGAGCACAATCACCAGATGGTGCCTCAAAGTATTGGCAAAGTAGTATGGGTTGCACTTCGATCACTTGGTCGCGTCGCTACCATTGTTATCAGCGTTCCACAGACGCCGCAGCCACATTGATGTCCAAAAGAAGAAGGGGGGCTAATGACTGACTGAGAGCTAATAACTGTTTTGCCCAGTGATGCAGTCTAGTCAGTAAACCTCGTGTCCAAATCGAGTCCAAAATCCCCTGTGCTGAAGTCCAAGTCCCAGTGCTCAAGTCTGAGTCACTGGGTCCATATTAACTCAACATAAAATGATTTAACCAGTCAGATATAGTGTAGCGGCAATCTCTTTTCATTTTCTTCTGTGCTACTAAATGTTTGCATATAGGCTACTAGTAATGTTATCAGGGCCACGTTCATTTGAAAAACGTTCTCGAACCTCCATGAATAGAGCTAACTATTCATGTAACAGAGCCAACATTATTCTTTATTCAACATGTCAGAGAGGCATGATTGTTCTACATAGAAATATACTATCTGAACGTTCCAAAAAGTTGTTAGCTATAGCTAGCTAATAAGGTAACATGACTGAACAAGATGTAGCCTAAAGAAATGGTTAACGGCTCGGTCTGCCTAGTAGCCTAGTTTTAGAATGGCTCGCGATATTCTTTATGAATGTAAAATGCAGCTCACTAATGCACGTTAGAAAGAGAAAGAAAGCGCAGCGCCGGTATTATGGCTCGTCTTTTGAACGGTAGCCTCATGGCTAGTCAAGCCGTTTTCTCTGAGGAAAAAAGGGAGACTTGGCTACATTGGCTACAGAACCTGGATATGAAATGCAGTGGGAAAAGTGGGAGGGTTGAGCGAGACTAAACATTTCAAAGAAGCCTACTTCTCTATATCCTAATCAAGGGAGAGAAAAACAGTTTGACTGTTGTTACTATTAAACTCAATGCTGCTATTGTTTAACATTTTGGAAAACAGCTTGTGTTTCTTAACTAGGCAAAGGGTAGCTAACTAGAAGGCTGGTGGTTACTGGTTAGCTAAGGTGAAGCAAGAGAGCCGCCTGAACGATGTGTATAATCGGAGGCGGAGCCTGTCTGCCCACACTCATCGCTTGCTCACCCGCAGCTCACCAGCTGATGTAGGCTGTGTTTGCTGGGTGTGGCACATCCTTCCCACTGCTGAACAGAACATCTGTGCTACTAATATTAATTGTGCTTATCACTGAAAAGCTCTCAATCTCTCCAAAAACTCTTGTCCAGTTAATTTAGTAGTCAGATTTTAGTCACAGAAAAAAATGTCTCGTCTCATTTTAGTCAACTGAAATTAAAAATCATTTTAGTTAAATTAGTTTTTTCTGGGTGTATTTAATTAGTTATAGTCTTGTCAATTGCCACTGAAAAATAGTTGTCACTATTTTTGTTGATGAAACACACACACACACACACACACACACACACACACACACACACACACACACACACACACACACACACACACACACACACACACACACACACACACACACACACAGTTGCTGTAAAGGATTGGTCAGGCTGTCTTTACAGTAGAGAGTAGTGCATGTCAAAATGGGGATCCTTATGACCTCTACAAAGTGGTCATCTTTTATGCATGACAATCTCAATTACAGCATAGTTGCTGTTAGCACCAGACAGCCGTATGATCATGAACAAAAGCTGTGGTACTGTATCATGGTAGAGATAGTAATATAGCAGCAAAGGGAAGGAGAGCAGGCCCAGGGCTGGTCCAGTTCTGTGCTCAGCCACTGAGGAGTGCCAGTTTGAAACTCCCTGGACAGCCGGTGTCTTCTATAATGAGGGCTTTTTCTCTGCGAGGCCATAACACCAGGAGCAAGAACAACAAGAGCAATGTCTGGCTGGAGCTAGCTAATTGGCCAGTTGTTAGCTGTAGCTAGCACGCTGTGTCTGACAGTACAGCCCTCTGACCAGTCTGATATCCTCTCTCTCTACTCTACTGGAGCTAGCACGCTGTGTCTGACAGTACAGCCCTCTGACCAGTCTGATATCCTCTCTCTCTACTCTACTGGAGCTAGCACGCTGTGTCTGACAGTACAGCCCCCTGACCAGTCTGATATCCTCTCTCTCTACTCTACTGTAGCTAGCACGCTGTGTCTGACAGTACAGCCCCCTGACCAGTCTGATATCCTCTCTCTCTACTCTACTGTAGCTAGCACGCTGTGTCTGACAGTACAGCCCTCTGACCAGTCTGATATCCTCTCTCTCTACTCTACTGGAGCTAGGCTACGGTAATGTCAATGTGTTACTACAGGGCATTCTGCTAATATCAATACCATAGAACAGCTAGTTTCTGCGTCGTGTTGTTTTCAATGAGTGGAGCTCCTCGGTAGCAATGTGTTCTGTTCACCTCAGACAGGTCTGCAGTGCCTTGGCATGTTGCCAAGATGATTAATGGTGCAGCCACCTCGACTGTTCCATCAAAGAAACACTCCTTTGTCTGGGAGGCTCAAAAGGTGTGCGTTACAGACGATGAAGAAGAAGTGTCACAATACAGCATTAACAGCAATGCTTCAAGACTGCTACAAACTACTGAGTGCCTTGACCACTACTTCCCTTGTAAACGTTTGCCGGGGCCACAATACAGCACATTATCTCTCTTCAATTGAAGATATCTGATAGGCAGAGCATCTGTCAGAGAGGTAGAGTGATGTAAGAGAGAAAACCGCTAGAAGACTATGGACACTAGAGATTGACTTAAAGCAGTTGAATCCCATCTTTACTTGGCCCTGTGCTCTGCTCTGTGTGCTAGAACGGGAGTTAAGTCGGGTAGCAGTGAGGGACAGAGACAGAGAGATTAGAAAGCAGCCTTGTCATGTTCCAGGAGAGTCAGGAGAGCTGCTGCCCAGATGAGGCGGCAGCGTGCACACAGGGACGACAAGCAGGGACAGGACGCTCCTGGCAAACCCTCTCCAAGTCTAGGGATTAAAAACTGAATTACAACATCACACAGTGAGTGCCATGCCGTGGAGGAGGCAGGCAGGTAGGAGCCAGGCAAACTGACACTGTCTGCTTAAGCTCTGGTAGTAGAACTCAGGAAAAGTATAACTTCTGCAAACCCAGCCCTTGCAGCCCTATTTTAACACCCTAACCTTAGACCCAGTCTTGCTGCATAACCCCTGACCACATCCTGGCTTCTATTCCACTGTAACCCTTCCCCAGGCCAACCGCAACCCACTGCCCTTGATCTTCTTACCCCAGTGTGCTCACTCAATCTTCTAGCCTTCACCTGGTAGGCCAAAATGGCAACAGAAGGCACTGGAGGCAGAGAAGAAACATCCATCTCACATCACACACATCTCGCTCTGATCGTATGGCCATCTGATAGGAGCGCGTGTAGCCATTTCTCCTGCCTGGGAGGAAGTCTCTTCAGACGGCAACACGCTAACGTGAGCTTAGCAGCTCAAATCCCTGATTAGAGGCCTGCATTAGTTAGCAACAAGGAGCTATGCTAGCACAGAACAGGCAGGGAGTACTGCAGTCCCTAACCAGCTGCCACCATTCTGACACACACTGCTTCATTTACACATGATGCAGAAGAGAGGAGCTGCCTTTCCCCAAGACTATAGGGGATTTGAACACATTTATCTCAGATTGTACTACTACTCTGCTCTACTTCTAACTTTTGGTCATGGTAATTAACTGGATTACTGATTCTACAGTATATCTACAGCACGACAATGAATTGACTGATGTGATACCCGTATAGGACTTTTGTCCCCAACTGCAGTTTGATTCATATCATAGTTCTGAATAAAAATGATGATTAGTTCTGTGCTCCCATATCTAGAGGGTCTCACCGCCTAAGTAGCACAGGATTCTGGTATACTTGATTCTACTGGGTTCTATATGAACACGTCTGGAAGGATGGACCAAATGAACAGTGTATTATAAAATAGATTGAAGCTCGTTACAATGGGATTGAAACACCAGATGTTCAATACTCACCATAACCATGCAAACTAAATGGAGCTTAACACTTCTTTAACATCAGGGCTTTCCAATAAAGCACATGGATTTACTATGAACATCTATAGTCATTAGGGTATCCCTGTAGTGTGCAGAATTGAGGTCAGTCTTTGGAAAACATGCATTAGTAAATGCATTAGCTAAGAAGGCAAGTGAACTGGTAGGCTATGTGATAAGGCTAATAGTGAAAGCTCACAATTTGACAGGAAATGGAAATAAATGCCTCCATATTCTGAAATAAAGTTAGAACTGCAGTGTCATTTGTCAGCAGTTTCCCCACCTTTCATTATAATTATTTAGCTGAAAAATACATTCTTAAATGCTGATTAATCAAACAGTAGCCAAATAAAGCTTATTCGATTTACAGGACTTTGCACAGGGGAGTGTTTGGGGAAGAAAAGATTGCTATCTGGGCAGGTGCTTTGCTCATGCATAAAGTACGGTTGAGGTTAATTTAATTGAATTTACACTGACATTTACTTTGGTGATAATGAGTAGGCAAAGTGTATAAGTGTGATGGGCTACTAGCCTAGCTCCATTGTCCAACAGTTGTATGGCACTACAAACAATCTGCATTCATTTCACGAGCGTCAGATCTGCTCAGGGGGAATGTTAGTCTGAGTCCACAGCCCAGGCACAGGTGAATACATTTTGTCATAGATACTGTATCTGTCATTCTCCACTTCTCTCAGCCATACCTACCTGTTACTGTTACCATGTCTTATCTATGATCATAACGAGAAAACATTCACAGCACCTTGCTATCCCTGGGCTGCTTCCATCTGAGAAAGACATTTCATTTTCTTGTGAATTAGAGGGAAAAATGCACCTCATCATGTGTATTGTTGGAGTCTAAGGGAGCCAACCCATCTCCATGGAAACCAAAAGCACAGCACTAGTTGGCTCTGGAAACCGATTTTATACAAGCTCTTCTACCATTCTGACAACGTCAATTACTGTGAATTGTAGTGGGAGACAAAACAGGGGAGCAACTAGTATACAATCACTGTATAATTTACAGCAAAGCAGAGATGAAAAAGCGCTCTACAGAGTACATGGATCCATCATAGAGCTTGTAGAATGCTTTCAAGTGTTATAGCTTGTGAATGACTGTCTGTGGTGTTGAGTTGGGGCCCATCTACATAGGGACTGTAGTTCCACAGGTACTGTAGAGTCTGGAGGTGAACATTACTACAGATGAACAGGCGGTTTTACTTACTTTACAAGAGCTTCGGATTTTGTGGCTTGGTCGTGGAACTGTTTCTCGGTTTGCTTGTATCGATCCAAATTCTGAAATATAAAAAATAAATCATGTTTATTTTTATATTTATTTAACCAGGTAAGCTGCGACATGGCCAAGATAAAGCATAGCAATTCAACACATACAACAACACAGAGTTACACATAGAATAAACAAAACATACAGTCAATAATACAGTAGAATAAAAATAAAAAATGAGGAAACGCAGAATTTAGTGTACAAGTTAGTGTACAATTCTACATGATGAAAGAAAATAACATGATCCCCTGATAAAATCTACAGTATGTACTGTACAGCAGTGACCAACTGAGCATTCACACCTGGCTGATTCTTTCAACAACCCTCCGGTCAGGTTAGCTGGTTAGTTGGAGAGATGTGGAGAAGCCATAAAATTGATGGCATAGATTTTTTTAATGATACAATCCAGCAATTATTAAAATGCTTGAATGCTAATAAAAATACTACTACAGCTATCATCAGGATCACCACCTCCGTTTCCCACAATCCCAAATCATTGCCTACGGTAACAGCATGTTCATTTAAGAACTGGATATTAAGCTGATGTTATTGCAGTTTAATGCCTTGCTAGAGTGTACAGAGGAACCTGTAAAGATGTTAAAACCTTAATGACCATCGTGGTGTAGTTAGTGAGTGTTCTGATCCCAGGTCACTACACCTCTGGCAGTCAGTCAGTCAGGCAGGCAGTCAGTCAAGCAGACTGAGGAAGGAGCAGTGGGCCTGGTCACTGACACACAGTCTCTTCATTAGGCTATAGAGACCATCCCAGAGACCATCATCACCCGCACAGTCCCCAGTAACAGCTCTAACTACTGCTGAAGAGACTCCACGCCCATAGCATACAATCAAAAAGGTCCAAAGCACAGTGCTGGTCTAATGCCTACATCCCTGCCTACATCCCTGTCATGAGAGACTACATGCCTCTGTACCGTAGGTTTTCAGTTCCATAATCACTGATGTGGCTGCCCAGGAAAGAGACAGCCATGGTGGAATCCCATTTCCATGTGTACCTTGACAGGCAGCACCTCAGTTTAATGAGGTAACGGCCGTGCCTCAGAATGCCATCCATAAACCCAGGCTAAACAGGATTCCCTTAATTATTTTTGATATTTCTCCTCTGACAGGGAGAGGGAGGGAAAGCTGGGGGTAATTGAAGTGAGTAGAGCAGGAATGTGGTGGGATCATTGCTTAACCCCAACCCTGAATCTCCATCAATTCACCAAGTTCCAGTGGGGTCAGTCTGTCATATTTCACACCATCTAATCCCTACACAAGTCATCTGAACCGGAGGAAGCCGACAGTGGAAACAGAGGAGCACCACTCATATGCATTCACACCTAATCCGATAACTATCAAAGACGACAAATTATCCTCCGTTTCCTTCCCCTCATCCTCTCCAGTCAGAGTGAAAGGAGGAAGGCGGAGTCGGACGAGGCCCACCGCTGCTCAGCCTCATCTCCCTCTGGCTGAACTGAGCTCTCTCTGAAGCCCCCATTAAGCGCTGCTACTTCTTAAATGTTAATGGCTTTAATGAGGCTGTGAAGAGGTTCTCATAACTAGCTCCAGTAGGAACTGCAGCGGGGACTGTTATTGTGTGAACACCAGTCCAGGAGATTATGATGCTTGCAATTACCAAAGAGCAGTGACCCACTGTGCTTCTCTGGAATAAGTATTCTGTAGCCACGTGGTGCATGCCTAAAATTATTAACCCATTTATGTGAGTGAAACTGCTGGAATATAGTCTGTGTGAGTGAGTGAGAGTGGAGCTCTTCATTCACATTTATCATGGGGGGCTTAGAGGCGTCTTTGGATGTCCCAAATATTTAACCAAAATAAACTGACAGCTGGGACTGGGTATATATAAAATGAGGTGAATGAAAATACCTGGATTCATTGAAAACTCGTTGATTAGGATGATAGGATGGTTTGGGAGCCCTGTTGAGAGACTATTACCATCTTGTGTCTGTTATTAAAACAGTAGAAAGTCTAAGCTCTATCCTACTGTATGTGCAGTAGGGGTATTATTGGTCCACAGGGAATGGCCCAGTGGCATTTAAACCCACCCCTTGTGAATACAACAAGGAGAAGATGACACTAAAGATGGGACTCTCTCTTGCATTCCTGAATACATTTGCACTAAGGCACCCGTTGCTGTGTGCAATGCTACCCGCATTAACCGGATTTGCCTGTGCAAATCCAGCAGCTGGCACCTGGTTCGTCTCGCTGGCTGGCAACCCCAGTCAGCCACACTCATCTTTCACCCTCCTTCACTCCCTCCTTCCACCCCCCAGTGCCATTTCCTGCTGCGCTAATCCAATCGATATCTTAATCTGTGCAGGGTGGCTCTGCCTTGGCGTCAATGTGGGCTAAGCGCTGTTTTACACACCTCCACCAGGAGCACTTATCCCCCAGGCAAACGATCCCACCGCTGACAACAACTGCCACGCTACTTTGACACGCTGTAAAAAGACCAGGCTTCCAGCCCACGCACACTCCTGTTTTAGCGATCATTTTGAGAAAACCCCCAAAAAAGTGAGGGCGAAGTGAATTCTGCAGTGAGATATTTAGACACCAGACGTATTAACCTCAACCTGCCTCTTGTGTTTGAGATGGATCCTCTCCTGCAGGCAATAAGGAGTCAAGGAGATCAGTAATGGATGTCCCAGTCACTCAGTGTCTGGTCTGTTCTTCTAGAGGTGTCTGGAGGTATCTGGAGGTATCTGTAGGACGTGTTAGTCCTCCAGAATCTCTGGTTTAGACAACACCTTCCATTTAACTCCTAGTAAATCCATGTAAGTTGGCTTCCACCTATAGTGCTGCTGAGTGACAGCACAATGAACTAACAAAATGTCTCTCTCGTTGTCTCTCTTTGTATGAGCTGCCTGTCTGAGCAAACTCAGATTTTGTATCGGGAGATGAGCTAGAACTTTTGTGCCCAACATTACAGAGCTGAAAGATCCAAAGAAAATCTAAATAAAAGCAAAACTACCGATGGGTCATTCTTACTCTAATGCTTTATAAAAGGGTAAATGTTAGGTAATGTTCCCATCCCAATGTTTAGGCTATCAACATCTCCAGATGGAACATACTGCGCTTAAAATATTGATACGGCTAATTTAGAGCTCATGTAACACATAAGCACATAACTTTGATGCTTTCATGTGAAAGTTCTTACATTTCCATAAGAAACCGGCAACACAGCAAAATATGGTTTTAATGCGAAGGCACCCTGTACAGTATTCTGATTAGAATGCTTCTCCCGTCCTCTATCGTTCTAACCGCTGCCCCTGCAGTTTAAGAGGCGAAGAGGTATTATACCCCCTGGAGCCTCTGACATGTGCCTATATCTGTATGGCATGCTGGGAAAATAATCCTTGCTAAAAAAATATTAAATTAAAATGCATTTGTCTCCCCTTAAGCTTTGAAGAAAATTAATTTGTGATTGGTTAGCTACTGCGGTCCTCGAGGCTAAAGGGGGCTAGCTGTCTGGCGGCCGGCTGCTCTGCTCTCTGTCCATTCAGGTAAACGCTGCTTCAGCTGGTCGGATGGGGGAGTCATGTAGATATTTCCAGAACGAGGCCCCTGCCGACAACGTGTCAACACGGCTGTCAGGATTTCAGGAGGATTATGATCTCATACCCACGTTCAAGTGCGTCAAAGTGCTTTGCAACTAGTGACAAGGAGGAGAGAGAGAGAAAGAGGGGGTACTGGGTGCGGGGCTGAGGAAGCCTTGGAACGCAGATATATGAAGCAAGGAGCGGTGCAGGAGAGGGATGTAGACAAGAGCAGCGGAGCCAGCAGAAGGCTTTAGCTGGATTAGTGAGAGCCTGTGCTAATTCAAACAGCAGTGGGACATTGCTGTTTACAACCAGTAGTTTTCACAGCTCTCTGACTTCCAGCATTCAGGAGAATTCACAGACGTGAGGCGATTACGTGTGGCATCTTCACAAACACACTCATAGAAAGCCTTTCTCACAGTTTCAGACCGTCAGAGTTGTAGCCTACCTATACAATGTAGACAGACTGCTCCAATGAATGGCTTCCATTGGCTGTAAAGGGAACTCAGGGTATGAAGTCTAGAATCCCTCTTTTTCTGATTCAGTCTGTCAGGCGGGGACTCACCCACCTCCCCCAAACAGAGTGACAGCAGTTTGAACAGACACGCCAACTTCACAGCATTATCTGCCTCCCTGGTCCGGTTCCATCATAACACAACCAAAGCCCAACAGCAAATACTGCGCATAACATTTCACTGCCAGTCACTGATCCCTTTGGCAAACGCCACGTTCTTATAATGAGGTAAATATAAATAGAGGCATCTGACACAGGGCCTAGACGACTCACTGCTATCATACACATGGTGGCTCAATGTGTTGCTCGGGTGAATAGAGGCTGGATATTAAATGTTTATTTATGATGATTGCATGGTAATTAATGATCAGTCTGTGCTAATCTACAACGCCTGCCTGCCTGTGGACCGAACCAATATTGGAGACTGTCACAAGACAGCTGCCCCCTGGTGCCCAAACAGGTACTTTGACAGTTTACAATGTGGTGGTCAAAGTCTGATTGCCAGGAAAGAATGGTAGTGGGGAAAGTGCTTGCTACATGACATGGAACCACATCTTTTTAAAGAAGACAGTGGTGTGGTAAATTAGCGATACAACAAACCATGAACAGCCTTTCTAGTGGTAATACTTCTCTCTCCAACCCTTGGTTTTCACATGACCATGCATGAAGATTGGAACGTATGATTTGACATGCTATCTAGTTCAAATAATGGATCCTAAGTGAACAAACACAAAAAGGCTATGAATACATTTTACAATAATAATCTAGCAGGGTGTAAAACATTTCTGATATAACTCCTTGTTCCTTGAGACTGCCACACAGTAACAGCAGTCGGCAGAAAAATAATGAAAAGCGTTGCCTTGCAGTGCTTTAAAATGCGGGCTAATCCACACAAGACAAACTATGATTGTCAGTGTGTGGCTGGGGGAGATTGCTGGCGACAACAAGGTGCTGCCATCAATGAAGCAATATAATAAGACACGCAGAGTAAATTACAGCGGTGCCAGAGTCGGCATGTCTTCTATAAGGGTACACACAGGTTGGTGAGGGCCACTTCCCACCCAAAACCAACAGATCACTCCCTTCATTTAAAAAAAGGACCTTATTCTAAATCAACCAGTCCACTTGACAATGATAGCAGAACGCACAAGAGGAGAACATTCCTTTGTCCTGTGTGTAAATGATGAGGGAGAGACGAGACATAGGGAAGAAGAAAACGGCTGTTCTTTCTGAAAAATTCAATCGCAAATCTTGGAGAATGGCCCTGACTTCATTAGCCAATAGCTCAATGGGCTTTAAGGCAGCTTCACTCAGACGCTTTCTGCTCCATCGCGTCTCACACTGCAAGGAAAGCCCATTCCATTTAACGTCTCCTCCTCACTCGTCGAAACGAAGATGGGGCCAATCAAGGCGTAGTAGTGTAGGCCAGCTGAACAAAGACACATCACTTTATGACCTCCAGTATGAAGCAGATGGACTTCATCTCGCCACCTCAGGGAGAAAATATTCATTATTATCTTTGTCGTTTGCAGCCATCTGAGCACTTCACTACCCTGTAATAGAACTCAGAGTCACTATTAAAAAGGCTATTTAAAATGTGTGAAAACAGTCAAGCCCAGACCAGTCCATCTGTGGCCAAGAGTAACAAAGCATTTGTCATAATAAATGTAGTATGAAAGCTGTCTCCACCATTACTACCAGGCTACATGTTTAAAATATCAACCCCTTGACTCCAACACTGCTTCCACTAACAGTAAATCACTGTTACGTTACCTTTCTCTAACTGTTGCTGTGGCTCTATGGGAGGCAATTGTTGCCCTATCAAATTCCTGACACAGTTCACAAGTTGCATCTTTCCCTGCCAGCAGCGCAAGACAAATAGCATGCTAACTCCCCAGGAGTCTCCCTACTGGTCCTACAGGACTGCCTCTGCTCTGCCTGAGATATTAAAGGTCCTCTCTGCCGGCGCCTGTTAGGGCTGCTGCTTAGCGCTTCACATCACGACTTTTATGTCTCGGAAATGTCAGGGAAAATGATGGGAAAGGTCTTAAAAGCCAGAAAAACACTACTTTTTTCCCCCCTCTAAGGGTAAATTGCTCTTGTTGACCATGTTAGTAAAGTGAAAGCATGGGACTACTGGGTGCATTTGTGATGCGGAGAAAGCTCATCACAACAGATGGGCTACATTTCACCCAACACATTCAGTGAAGAGGCTCACAGAGAATGTTCACGCTTTAACGGCTGGCTTCATAATTAAGTCAAGAAACAATCCCCATTTATATCTATTTTCATAATTACATTGATTTATGCTTGGGAAGAAATGGGAGCTTTATACTGTATGTCAGGGTCAGTGGTGTGTAGCATAGTATTACTGTGTGTTTCTCTTTATAAAATGGTCTCATACCCTCTTCTCCAGTTGTGCCAACTGCTCCTTGAAAAAGGCATCCAGTGCTTTCAGCTCTGCCTCCTTCTTCTCCAACTGTTTAGCCTGAAAGAGAGAAAGCGCACACACACTGTGGTCAGGTTGGGCAGGGAGTCACTAGTCAGACTACTCTGTACACGGCTGGACAGTCACTCACAATGCAAAGAGGACATTAAACCACTGAAAGGAGCCCAAAAACAAACAGAGTGAAAGAAAGCAAAGCATTGAAAATGATGATGAAGTACCATTCAGGAACACATCCAACCCCCATGACTACAAACAACTACAAACATGCAACTGACACGCAGACTGGAGTACTCCTCGTCCTCATCCATGACACCGTGCTCCTGCTTCGGTCTCTCTGGTTGTGGGCTGTGGTGAGTCCACTCCAGTGAGTTTACTGTGTAGTGGCCTGTAATAACTGTAGCCAGTGTTGCAACAACAACAAAAACGCTCAATAAATTCCTTGATTTTCTCCAAATTCCGGTTAGAGGATTCCCGGAATCAGGAGGGAATAAGCAGGATATCCGGAATCCCCCAACTACGACTTCTGGAAAACCAAAAAATGTATTGAATTTCGCTGTAGCAAATACCAAAGAGACAGTAGTGTCTGTGGGAGAGGTAGAAGAGCGAGAGAGATCAGTAGAAGTACAGCAGCCAGAGAAAGAGGAGGAAGTAAGTAGTGTATGGCTGTAGGACAGTTAGTTTAGTAGTATGTGAAGAGATTAAGAGCTGAGTGGAGAGGAGGGACAGAGAGCAACAGACGTCACTGAGGACAGCTGCTTTCCTTAAACTGTCTGGAGACAACTGAGGAGATGGCCATGGAGGACGGGTTCAGGTCACTGGGGCTCAGGCTGACGAGATACACATAGATGGACATACAGTGGGGAGAACAAGTATTTGATACACTGCCGATTTTGCAGGTTTTCCTACTTACAAAGCATGTAGAGGTCTGTAATTTTTATCATAGGTACACTTCAACTGTGAGAGACGGAATCTAAAACAAAAATCCAGAAAATCACATTGTATGATTTTTAAATAATTAATTTGCATTTTATTGCATGACATAAGTATTTGATCACCTACCAACCAGTAAGAATTCCGGCTCTCACAGACCTGTTAGTTTTTCTTTAAGAAGCCCTCCTGTTCTCCACTCATTACCTGTATTAACTGCACCTGTTTGAACTCGTTACCTGTATAAAAGACACCTGTCCACACACAATCAAACAGATTCCAACCTCTCCACAATGGCCAAGACCAGAGAGCTGTGTAAGGACATCAGGGATAAAATTGTAGACCTGCACAAGGCTGGGATGGGCTACAGGACAATAGGCAAGCAGCTTGGTGAGAAGGAAACAACTGTTGGCGCAATTATTAGAAAATGGAAGAAGTTCAAGATGACGGTCAATCACCCTCGGTCTGGGGCTCCATGCAAGATTTCACCTCGTGGGGCATCAATGATCATGAGGAAGGTGAGGGATCAGCCCAGAACTACACGGCAGGACCTGGTCAATGACCTGAAGAGAGCTGGGACCACAGTCTCAAAGAAAACCATTAGTAACACACTACGCCGTCATGGATTAAAATCCTGCAGCGCACGCAAGGTCCCCCTGCTTAAGCCAGTGCATGTCCAGGCCTGTCTGAAGTTTGCCAATGACCATCTGGATGATCCAGAGGAGGAATGGGAGAAGGTCATGTGGTCTGATGAGACAAAAATAGAGCTTTTTGGTCTAACTCCACTCGCCGTGTTTGGAGGAAGAAGAAGGATGAGTACAACCCCAAGAACACCATCCCAACCGTGAAGCATGGAGGTGGAAACATCATTCTTTGGGGATGCTTTTCTGCAAAGGGGACAGGACGACTGCACCGTATTGAGGGGAGGATGGATGGGGCCATGTATCGCGAGATCTTGGCCAACAACCTCCTTCCCTCAGTAAGAGCATTGAAGATGGGTCGTGGCTGGGTCTTCCAGCATGACAACGACACGAAGCACACAGCCATGGCAACTAAGGAGTGGCTCCGTAAGAAGCATCTCAAGGTCCTGGAGTGGCCTAGCCAGTCTCCAGACCTGAACCCAATAGAAAATCTTTGGAGGGAGCTGAAAGTCCGTATTGCCCAGCGACAGCCCCGAAACCTGAAGGATCTGGAGAAGATCTGTAGGGAGGAGTGGGCCAAAATCCCTGCTGCAGTGTGTGCAAACCTAGTCAAGAACTACAGGAAACGTATGATCTCTGTAATTGCAAACAAAGGTTTCTGTACCAAATATTAAGTTCTGCTTTTCTGATGTATCAAATACTTATGTCATGCAATAAAATGCAAATTAATTACTTAAAAATCATACAATGTGATTTTCTGGATTTTTGTTTTAGATTCCGTCTCTCATAGTTGAAGTGTACCTATGATAAAAATTACAGACCTCTACATGCTTTGTAAGTAGGAAAACCTGCAAAATCGTCAGTGTATCAAATACTTGTTCTCCCCACTGTAGCACAGCAGGGATGCACTTAAAGACACACACACACCCCCCCCCCCCCCCCCGTTGGCTGTGCTCAGAGTGCATGGCAGACGCTAGTGGCAATGCGAGGGCTTCCTGCAGCGCTGAGTGAGAGCGTAGCATGTAGAGCCAGACAACAGAACGCAACAAAGCGCAACCTTAAATTACACCCAGGCGAAAATCACCCCCTTTTCCTCCCATCTCCCGTGTCTCTCGCACAGAAAACAACCTCCATCAGCACGCAGATCATATGCAATTTCCTAACTGGATAGCTCTGTAGCACGGCGGCAGAGTGCCCTGTCTGCATGCACACATTCAGCCTTAATGCAGGGCAATAACAACACGGTGGTTGGAACAGGGAGGAAAAGAGAGGGATATTAACAGAACATCAGGCTGTGCTTACCCAGGCATCCACCTCTTCAGCAGGCTAGAAAGGTGAGCGATAGAGAACGTGAGGGACGGGAAGGAAAAGAGAGAGAGAGAGAAAAAGGAAGTTAAGAAAAGTAAAAGGGCCGCTGCTGTGAATATTGAGAGGCAGAGTGGTTAAAGGAGGGGGTCAAGCGAAAGGGAGAGGGATGATTCGTCATCATTATAAAAGGCTGCTGAATGGTAAATCTACTAAACACAGAATGGGTGTGTTAAATAAATAGGCTGCAGGATGGGAGGGGCGGTAATTTGATTTCATAAAGAGTTCTGCTCTTGTGAGAAAGCTATAGTTTGGCTGAGAATGCCTCGGTGGGGTATAAAAACTAGACGGTACAAAGAGCCAAGTAGAGGATGGTTACTTCCCACTGTCTGAGAGGCTGTGGGCTACAGCCATGGGGTTGGTAGAACTGTCCAACAGTGTTTTCTTTGGATTGAGAGTTCTGCCCAGTTGAGACAGTTCTCAAACCCCAAGGCCCTTTTCTGCAACTCAAAGTAAAGAATAT
Organism: Salvelinus alpinus; assembly: GCF_045679555.1. Classification (NCBI taxonomy): domain Eukaryota; kingdom Metazoa; phylum Chordata; class Actinopteri; order Salmoniformes; family Salmonidae; genus Salvelinus; species Salvelinus alpinus. Next base: position 22,058,192 of record NC_092113.1, read on the forward strand.
TTCTGAGACGTTCACTTTCTCTTTCTCCACTCACAGAAATCAACCAGGGTCCAAAGTTTAGAGAGCTTTCAGTCACTGTACTGTTCTTCAAACAGGGTTCCTAATCAAGCCAGCACGTGCTTCGAAACACAATGCATTTAGCCTAGCGGATCACTCTAGCTGGTGTCACTGCTTAGAGCTTCACCTGTCCTTTCCTGTGTGAAAGGCTCTTTGACACCATTTAAAGACCCTCAAGTCTCTAGTATGTGTCTGCTTCATTATAGCTTCTCCTCTCCCCTCTAGACTCAGCCAGGCAGCCCAGGATGAAGATGACAGCAGCTCCAGCGTAAATTACAGGCGTTACAATCACAGTAAAACGCCTAAGGAAAATCTCTCTATTAGTCCCTGGTGTTCAGGACTGGCTGAAAGTTGAGCGAGGAGAGGGGAATTAGCTCTGAAAACACTTCTGCTGTGTTACGCTCTTGCTGTCTGTATGTCTGACTTACTGTCTGCATGTCTGACATTCTTATTCACACTGCAGCTTGTGTGCCACATGTTTTTCAAGTAAGTGCTCGTTCTAGCCTACATATCTAGCCAGGCACACGTCACATTATACAGTATATGGTCAAGACGTGATGGGGTTTCAGTGTATTTTCTCTATAGGTAGTTACAGCAAGCTGCTAAATTACAGCCTCATCTCTATAGCTAACATACAATCTGAGAGCCTTACATTTGGACATCGACATGCACACACCATCACTAATACTAATGAGTGACACCCTGAATTGAACCAATGGACCAGCAGCACTATAGCAGCAGGCCTAATCCCTTTCTCCCTGACCACACACAGACCTCGTCATTTTAAAAAATGGATCCCCTTTTAATTTGCAGCAGAGACAAAAGGCAATGGGACGGGCTCTCTCCTTCTCCGGGAATCTGGAGCCAGCAGATAATACTCAGCCAAACATGAATTACATAGATACGTCTTGAGATGAAGCTTGCTGGGCGCTGGTTACTCATAAATAAGGCCGTCCATGCCTGGTTATCTGTTGGGCTGTAACTCAGTACATAGGCCGGATGGAGTGGATGCAGAGAAACAGGAAGGCCCAGAGAGAGAGAGAGAGAGAGAGAGAGAGAGAGAGAGAGAGAGAGAGAGAGAGAGAGAGAGAGAGAGAGAGAGAGAGAGAGAGGAGAGAGAGGAGAGAGAGAGGAGAGAGAGAGAGGAGAGAGAGAGAGAGAGAGAGAGAGAGAGAGAGAGAGAGAGAGAGAGAACTCTAATCTAGAACTGAGTGGTGAAACTGGAACTGAAGACAAGTCCCAGTGGATCAGGGGAAACGGATCAGGAACACAAAGCACCAGAGAGAATCTGGTGAGAGATATAGGCTAGCTTTACTCAAATAAGTTATGCATAATGCAAACACCCCACTATGCATATGAATCATATGGACGTTAAACACAGAACAAGCTAGAAGAGACACTTGTCATCGTAACAGACATTCTGGACAGCGGATGGTGAATCAGAGCTATTTGACGGCTACATTCCTCATTGCCCTCATCTAGTCTACATGGTATCTCAGCATCAGAGTACAGTTAGTCTAGAGCACATTAAAAGAGCCCCGCTCACTAACTGAAACCCACAGAGCCTGTACACCCCTGCACTCTGCCTGTGTACACACACGTCCCATCTCTTCTCCTCTGGGTTGTTTGTGCTGAGTAGCCATCTGATAGCAGCAGTCTCAGCTCCGTCTGCTCCTCTCCTCTGTTTATTTACTAAGATGCATGTATTTAACACATAGCTCCCAGCTATGCAATAAATGAGCAGTTAGTAATCAAAGTGATTACCCAGAGTGGAAGGTGTCTGGAGAGCAGGACAATATGGGCCACCGGCTTTCCTCTCCCCCATCTCTTCTACCATTAATAACTCTACAGCACGGCTCCTTGCTGGAAAACAACTGCAGTTCTTCTTATCCAAAAGGAACCGGCTGCCCTGACAGTAATGATGTTAAATAAAAAGGAGCAGGGAGAGGGGCACTCACACACATTCACAAAGAATATAAAGGCTTAAGCTAGTCTCACAAAGTACGTAAACAAATCAAACACACACACACAACAGACGATGTGCAAATACCCTTGATATCAGCCAATAAGATGTCTCATTAGGTATCGTTCAGACCTCAGTTATCAGTCAAACCAATGATTATTGACTGAACAAAGCAGTGACAGTCTGGCCACACAGTCTGTTCACATTGTAAACTAAACAAAATTAGACACAAATAATCCCACAGTGTTCTGTCTCTACTGTTTAAGATCTCCAGAAGCAGCTAGGCCAATTGACTAATTCCCTCTCACTCCACACGTTCTGAGAGGAGAGTAGTGAGCAGCAGGTGTGTTGTGTGCAGTGGTTCTGCCGTTCAGAGTGTGAGGGATAAAATCTCTGTCCCCTCCACCTGCCGTCATCTCGTCTGCAATTACTGCCATTCTGGGCTGCTTGTGAGACGCAGCTAGCGGAGCCTTAATAGCTTTACATGCAGAAAGATGTCAGCTCTGAGATTACAATTACCGATAGCTGGGTTATCTGTGCAAGCCCTGTTCACTCTCTCTGCACAGCCCCGATTACTGCTGCTACTACTAGCCCTCTGATAAACGAAAGAGAGAGAGAGAGAGAGAGAGAGAGAGAGAGAGAGAGAGAGAGAGAACAAGGGTATGAATTGAATCAACACAAGGGTGTGAGCACCCTACAAGAAGTTACAAACCAAAAAGACTCAAATTTACTAGCTAACTTTAAACTTCTGCAGCATCCATACTGAGCAGTCCAGCAGAAAATAATTTGTGAGTGAAGAGAATTGTACTGATTGTGTTCTAGAGGACCAGGGATACACTACAGAGCATCTAAGGACAGATAACTAGTGGCTCTGTCTGCCATCTCAGAGATGAACCCAGGGCTCTCCAATCTATCACACATGACAGGTCACGACAACGAGAGGACAGCCAAAACTGTCACCTGGGACTCCCCTCAATCTGGTCTGACCGATGTCATACTAACCCTCAACTGGCACAGTTCTTGCCAGTTGTAAACTATTGCATCACAACAGAGCAGACAGCTCTTCACTGCTCTCCTCCTCTCAGCCGTTTGCTTCAACCTCTAACAAGGTTTCTGTATGAATGCGAGCCAAAAGCATAAATGCTAACAATATATAGCTGGATTTGTATTTTGTATGCATCTGAGCCACAGTAATGAAGCAGGCTGCTATATGTCTACAGTAAGTAGAGTGGATTTTTCTAGAAGCGCTGAGCACACAGCTGTTCCAATTTCGAGGAAAACCAATAAAGGAATGTAGTCTGAGTATGTAAGACGATAGTTTTAGAAACAATAGGCTACACAGCTGAGGAAATGTGAATCATGTAAAACGGAAAGGTAAAGATTTCCAATCAAACTAAACATCTGTCGGCTCACACAGCAGCTTGCCACTTCAAATCCCCTATCCATCTTCACTAGAGAATAGTTTACTATGCTTATACTGTTGTACAGCACCACTCTACCATCCATATTATAATGGAGGTAAATGGCTTAGTCTGCTGGACGGATATCCTTGTGAAAATGAGAGCAATTAGGGCTTATTCGATTATCTGGGGTGATATCATAACATTTGTCTCTAGCTTTCCTAGGAGAGGGAAATTACACACTTAGGTAGACGAGTGGTCTACTGTAGGCCTTCATGCAGCACATAGACCCAGACCTGGGATATGGAATACTTATACTGCCATCTGGTGTTGAGATGAGGAAGAGTTTAATGGAAATCTGGTTGGGATTGGGGGCACTGCCTGCAGTTAACCTTGTCATACATTCACAAAAGCATCAGGTTAACTGCATGCTAATGTAGTGATAACAAAGTTTACAACCACTTAACTCTAAAAGGACATGTGGAAGACAAGGGAAGGGGTTAGCCAAGGGAAGGAACCGAGCCAAACACAACTTGCTGTGAGGGATAAGATACCGTACGGTCGAACCATAACAAATACAGATCTTGTTACATTTGTATTTATGCGGTATGTACTAAGTATTCACTGTGAGTCGCAATGTGCAAACAGCCCTGAGAAACCATAGATGGCATTTGGTGTGAAACTGTATCAAAAGCTAAGCTGGGAGGCTGCTAATGAAATTAGCTTTTTAATTGTACAGAGCAGAGAGGGGAAAGAATCCACAGTATGCTAATATGACTATCTAGACATTTCTGCTGACAGACTGCAAAAGGGCATTAATACGTTTTAAAAGACAAAATCCCTTTAGTCTCTCTCTCGCTATTAACAATGAGTATTCATACTGTAGGGCGCAGAGCAGCAAGGGCCTTGGCAGATAGAGGAGGAGGTCCAGTAGTTTAGTTGGATGAAGACAAAAGGCCGGAACGGGGGATGAAATAAAAGGAGGGTGCTGATGCTCCGCTTCACATCCTCCAGTGACCTTGGCTGATGCTCGGCGCCAACCCCGACAAAGACAAGAGAAACGCTTTTATCATCTTCCCTCTAATAATAACATTGCTATTCTCTTACACAGTCTGACAAAAGGCACATGAGGGGCTGAACAATGAGTGTAATAGTGTGCTAATGAATTGAGTTGATGCAGAGACCTTTTGTTTGTTTGTCAGAGACAGTGAATCACAGAGACACAGAAGGGAGTTATTGATCAGACCAGCGGGTCCATGGTCAAATAGTGAACTATCACTAACACCAGCAATAGTCCCCCAGGAAAGTAGCCTAGAAGTCAAATGATGCTTCATTAACCAGTTACTTTCCTGATACTAATCAGAGGTATGGACTCGAGTCAGATGACTTGGACACGACTTAAAAGAAAAGAACTTGAGACTTTACTTGGACTTGGAGCCTCAAGACTCAACTTTGACTTGAGACTGATGACTTGAAATTATCTGGCCAGGTTTTTGTAACTCATTGGAGTACTCTCCACTCAGCCAGAGACAGTAGCCGCAGCATCGAACATGTAATATTATTATTTAAAAAAAATGTAAGCCACAGTTTGGCTAGTGAAACACACACACAGCCCTCTGATTGGACCAGCAAACTGTCAATCAACACAGGTCGGGTGAGATAGCGAACAGATTGATTTTCTGTACAGCTATAGGATCGGGAGCAGCGCAAACGTCAAATTGTAAGGAGAGATGATTTCCATAAATAAATAAATATGCAGCTCTAAAAATTAATGGAATTTGTTGTTAAAATGAATTAGAATGCACGACTTGGACTTGGTTCGAGACTCAACTCGTTCTACTTGGGAGTCGACTAGAGACTCGGACCTTGTGACTCGGATAACAGTAACTTGGTCCCACCTCTACTAATCATTGATTTTATGTGGACAGACCATAGACATTAAAACCAGCAGATAGTTTCCTATGGAAAACTCCCAATGGGGGTGTAAGTGGTGGTAACTAGCAAAGAATCATGGTCGATGTAATCATTTTCATCCTGTCTGAGAGAGGCTCCTTGTAGCCTGCGATCGGTCTGTGTGGGCATGTATCCCTGTGTGACGACAAATGTAGTAGTCAGAATGGATCACTATTTACTAAAATATCTTAATTTGTAGCAAATGTTAAATGAATTCACTGTGGGGATCTGATTTGATCATAATGGAACTAATTTTAGAGCCCAAATGGCCATCAAAATTAGAGGTCGACCGATTATGATTTTTCAACGCCGATACCGATTATTGGAGGACCAAAAAAAGCCAATACCGATTAGATCGGCCGATTTTTTAAAATGTAATTGTAATAATGACAATTACAACAATACTGAATTAACACTTATTTTAATATAATACATCAATAAAATAAATTTAGCCTCAAATAAATAATGAAACATGTTCAATTTGGTTTAAATAATGCAAAAACAAAGTGTTGGAGAAGAAAGTAAAAGTGCAATATGTGCCATGTAAGAAAGCTAACGTTTAAGTTCCTTGCTCAGAACATGAGAACATATGAAAGCTGGTGGTTCCTTTTAACATGAGTCTTCAATATTCCCAGGTAAGAAGTTTTAGGTTGTAGTTATTATAGGAATTATAGGACTATTTCTCTCTATACGATTTGTATTTCATATACCTTTGACTATTGGATGTTCTTATAGGCACTTTAGTATTGCAAGTGTAACAGTATAGCTTCCGTCCCTCTCCTCGCCCCTACCTGGGCTCGAACCAGGAACATGGACAACAGCCACCCTCAAAGCAGCGTTACCCATGCAGAGCAAGGGGAACAACTAGTCCAAGTCTCAGAGCAAGTGACTTTTGAAACGCTATTAGCGCGCACCCCGCTAACTAGCTAGCCATTTCACATCGGTTACACCAGCCTAATCTCGGGAGTTGATAGGCTTGAAGTCATAAACAGCGCAATGCTTGAAGCACAGCGAAGAGCTGCTGGCAAAACGCACAAAAGTGCTGTTGGAATGAATGCTTACGAGCCTGCTGGTGCCTACCATCGCTCAGTCAGACTGCCCTATCAAATCATAGACTTAATTATAACATAATAACACACAGAAATACAAGCCTTAGTGCATTAATATGGTCGAATCCGGAAACTATCATCTCGAAAACAAAACGTTTATTCTTTCAGTGAAATACAGAACCGTTCCGTATTTTATCTAACGGGTGGTATCCATAAGTCTAAATATTCCTGTTACATTGCACAACCTTCAATGTTATGTCATAATTACGTATAATTCTGGCAAATTAGTTTGCAACGAGCCAGGCGGCCCAAACTGTTGCATATACCCTGACTCTGCGTGCAATGAACGCAAGAGAAGTGACACAATTTCACCTGGTTAATATTGCCTGCTAACCTGGATTTATTTTAGCTAAATATGCAGGATTAAAAATATATACTTCTGTGTATTGATTTTAAGAAAGGCATTGATGTTTATGGTTAGGTACACGTTGGAGCAACGACAGTCCTTTTTCGTGAATGCGCACTGCATCGATTATATGCAACGCAGGACACGCTAGATAAACTAGTAATATCATCAACCATGTGTAGTTAACTAGTGATTATGACTGATTGATTGTTTTTTATAAGATAAGTTTAATGCTAGCTAGCAACTTACCTTGGCTTCTTACTGCATTCGCGTAACAGGCAGGCTCCTTGTGGAGTGCAATGTAAAGCAGGTGGTTAGAGCGTTGGACTAGTTAACTGTAAGGTTGCAAAATTGAATCCCCGAGCTGACAAGGTAAAAATCTGTCGTTCTGCCCATGAACAAGGCAGTTAACCCACTGTTCCTAGGCCGTCATTGAAAATAAGAATGTGTTCTTAACTGACTTGCCTAGTTAAATAAAGGTGTAAAAAAAAATATATAATAATAATAATAAAATCGGCCAAATCGGTGTCCAAAATTACCGATTTCCGATTGTTATGAAAACTTGGAATCGGCCCTAATTAATCGGCCATTCCGATTAATCGGTCGACCTCTAATCAAAATGTTTTGGTTTAGCTGTTCTGGTGATCGTAATTAGGCTTTTACATAGCAGAGCTTGTGACTTCACGCTCTGGGACAGACCCTGTCATCAGTAACTGATAGGGATGCAGATTGCTGGTTAGGGTATGCCAGAGCTCCAGTTTATCCTGGATCTCTTGGAGTTGAGTCCATTCACAGAGCCATTGACGCCCAGGCCAGAGCCTAGGAGAGCATGTCAAGCAAGGCAGAGCACAATGTAGGCCTGGATGACTCCCCTACAACCCCACATTCTCCTACTAACATGGAGGGTCAGCCTGCATCATCTGCACTGTAAAGCATAAACAGGCCATTGGTACCGTATTCAGTCTCCTTTCACATTTGAGGAGGATGGTATACTACTACAGCTGCAGATCCACCAAGGTTAAGGGTTGCCATGGTTACAATCACTGTCATTAATGTCCTGACTAATCAGGAGGCAGGGAGGGGACGTATTGGGGAGATGGAAAGGGGGGAGAGGAAGGGTGTGATGGGGGAGGAACTGCAATTACCAGTTACCCCTCCTCTCACATCAGAGGCCCGGGCTCCGGTGGCTCATTGAGCATTCCCCACACGCTCCCTCTCCAACGAATTTCTATTAGTGTCCGACGTGTGTCTGAGCGAAGATAAGAGCCTCCAAAACACATCGCTGTGCAGGCTTCCTGAAAGGGGCTGCGTGTAAAACACGTGTTCCCCTCCTATCTAAAGCCCCAGGAAACTCTCTGGGTCCAATTTTGCACAACCTTGTGGGTGATGAGTGAGGGAGGGGGGAGCGTGGGAGGAGAAGGGGGGTGGGGAGAGAAACAGGGTTAGGTGGAAATTGGTATAATCAAAAAGAAGCAATTTGAGAGCTGTCAAATGTTCTATTTGTGAAAGAAAACTTAACCAGGCTCCTTACTAGCCCGAGGGGACTTGAGGAAGATAACAATGCAAAGATGTGACAGGAATATGTCATATGTAAATGCATGTACCAGTGCATGTCTGTGCAGTGTGCATCTCTTCATATGACTGCCTGTGGATGCACCACGTGTGTATGCATACGGCACCTGTTCACACACGTTTACCTGTGTGTATAATGCAGATTGCCGAGGTGAAGCTCGACTGCCGGCTTCAGACTGTTAGAGTGCACCGTTTGTGGTTGTTCATTTTATATATTTTTGGGGGGACATGAGACGTGGACCAGCATCATCATTCCATCAGCAATCTAGTGTTTCAAGACTGTAATACGGCTCCACCTATGGTATGTTAGCGGACACTGCAATGATTGTGGTTTCAGAGAATGTCCCACACAGATACATGAAGCAACAGAGAAAGATCATGCAAAGTAGAGTGGAAAGAAAAAGTTACCAATGACAGATACCCAGAGGTGTGATTCTACATTACTCCAAAAAGCCTGAACACACCGTGGATCTCCAAGGTGAGAGAGAGAGACGTTACAGAGGGGAATACAAGATAAAACAGAGGGAGTGAGACAGAGAAAGAAAGACACAGAGAGAGAACTAAAGCGAGAAAGAGAGAGAGAGAGAGATAGAGAGAGAGACAGATTTACTAGTAGTTTGGTCTTTTCCCTCTCCTGGCATGATTGAAGCCTCTCTCTGTACAGTGCTTTGCTCATCTCTGTCCTGGCTGCCTCTCTCTCCCGCCGGGCCACCTTCGTTAACTCCTCCTGAACCACTGTTTGTTGCCGCTCATACCTGAGGAACACACACACACACACGAATGCTTTTGTGATCTGACACGCTGCATGAAACACACAACTGTCAATCCTACAATGGTGCCATTCTGTTTTAACTGTGCCATTTACAACATCCCACAAGGGGGCAAAATATACCACATGTATGACCTGTGTGAAAAGTCTACAATAGAAGACAATTGTCAAAAATCATCTAATTTTATATTAACCTTCATAAGGGATTACTTTTCACATAACGTGTCTTTTAGTACAGGTGAAAGAAGAAAGTCAATATCAGAAAAATAAATGTCCAAACACTAGTGTTATTGTTTGGTCTGCAATGTTTTTGTTTTGGAGCCGATTAAATGAACATTACGGTCATGAGACTTTTACCAGGCCTTTACAAGGCCCCCCCCCACCCCCCCGCTAGGTAACTGTTTTTCACTCAGAACCCCACCTCTTCTTGAGCTCCTCCTTGGTGTCAGAGTGGGCTGTCTGTGGACTGGGCTGAGGCCGGGGTTGGCGCTGCTGCTGGGTTGGTGATGGACGGGGAGAGGGAGGGGGACCTGCAAACAATAACATTCATCACACCTTTTCTATGTACAGTGCCTTCGGAAAGTATTCAGACCCCTTGACGTTTTTCACATTTTGTTACGCTACAGCCTTATTCTAAAATTGATTAACTCGTTTTTTCCCCCCTCATCAATCTACACACAATACCAGTGGTGTAAAGCACTAAAGTAGTACTTTCAAGTATTTTTACTTAAATATTTTTGGGGAGTATCTGTATTTTACTTTACTATTTACACTACCGTTCAAAAGTTTGGGGTCACTTAGAAATGTCCTTGTTTTTTAAAGAAAAGTAAATTATGTCCATTAAAATAACATCAAATTGATCAGAAATACAGTGTAGACATTGTTAATGCTGTAAATGACTATTGTAGCTGGAAATGGCAGATTTCTTATGGAATATCTTCATAGGTGTACAGAGGCCCATTATCAGCAACCATCACTCCTGTGTTCCAATGGCACGTTGTGTTAGCTAATCCAAGTTTATAATTTTAAAAGGCTAATTGATCATTAGAAAACCCTTTTGCAATTATGTTAGCACAGCTGAAAACTGTTGTCCTGATTAAAGAGGCAATAAAACTGGCCTTCTTTAGACTAGTTGAGTATCTGGAGCATCAGCATTTGTAGGGTTCAATTACAGTCTCGAAATGGCCAGAAACAAAGAACTTTCTTCTGAAACTTGTCAGTCTATTCTTGTTCTGAGAAACAAAGGCTATTCCATGCAAGAAATTGCCAAGAAACGGAAGACCTCGTACAACGATGTGTACTACTCCCTTCACAGAACAGCGAAAACTGGCTCTAACCAGAATAGAAAGAGGAGTGGGAGGCCCAGGTGCACAACTGAGCAAAAGGACAAGTACATTAGAGTGTCCAGTTTGAGAAACTGAAATGGCAGCTTCATTAAATAGTACCCGCAAAACACCAGTCTCAACGTCAACAGTGAAGAGGGGACTCCGGGATGCTGGCCTTCTAGGCAGAGTTGCAAAGAATAAGCCATATCTTAGACTGGCCAACAAAAATAAAAGATTAAGATGGGCAATAGAATACAGATACTGGACAGAGCAACTCTGCCTAGGCCAGCATCCCGGAGTCGCCTCTTCACTGTTTTAATTGAAATAATAATTGTGTCCTTCAAACTTAGCTTTCGTCAAAGGATTCTCCATTTGCAGCAATTACAGCCTAGCAGATCTTTGGCATTCTAGTTGTCAATTTGTTGAGGTAATCTGAAGAGATTTCACCCCATGCTTCCTGAAGCACCTCCCACAAGTTGGATTGGCTTGATGGCCACTTCTTACATACCATACAGTCAAGCTGCTCCCACAACAGCTCAATAGGGTTGAGAACCGGTGACTGTGCTGGCCACTCCATTAGACAGAATACCAGCTGACTGCTTCTTCCCTAAATAGTTATTGCATAGTTTGGAAATGTGCTTTGGGTCATTGCCCTGTTGTAGAAGGAAATAGGCTCCAATTAAGCGCCGTCCACAGGGTATGGCATGGCGTTGCAAAATGGAGTGATAGCTTTCCTTCTTCAAGATCCCTTTTACCCTGTACAAATCTCCCACTTTAACACCACCCTGGACCATCACATTGCCGCCACCATGCTTGACAGATGGGGTCAAGCACTCCTCCAGCATCTTTTCATTTTTTCTGCATCTCACGAATGTTCTTCTTTGTGATCCGAACACATCAAACTTAGATTTGTCTGTCCATAACACTGTTTTCCAATCTTCCTCTGTTCAGTATCTCTGTTCTTTTCCCCATCTTAATCTTTTATTTTTATTGGTCAGTCTGAGATATGGCTTTTTCTTTGCAACTCTGCCTAGAAGGCCAGCATCCTGGAGTCACCTCTTCACTGTTGACGTTGAGACGGGTACTATTTAATGAAGCTGCCAGGACTTGTGACGCGTCTGTTTCTCAAACTAGACACTAATGTACTTGTCTCTTGCTCAGTTGTGCACCGGGGCCTACACTAGCATGTCTACACTAGCATACCATAGGTGGAGCCATATTACAGTCTTGAAACACTAGATTGCTGATGGAATGATGATGCTGGTCCACGTCTCACAAAGACAACGGTTGGAACCAAAAATCTCAAATTTGGACCAAAAGACAGATTTCCACCGGTCTAATGTCCATTGCTCGTGTATTGCACTTGATGGTTCTTGCAACTGCACTTATACAAACTTTGAAAGTTCTTGAAAGTGTTCCAGATTGACTGACCTTCATGTTTAAAAGTAATGATGGACTGTCATTTCTCTTTGCTTTTTGAGCTGTTCTTGCCATAATATAGACTTAGTCTTTTACCAAATAGGGCCATCTTCTGTATACCACTCCTATCTTGTCACCACCCAACTGATTGGCTCAAACGCATTAGGAAGGAAATACATTCCACAAATGAACTTTTAACAAGGCACATTTTCTACAATAAAAATAAAGAAAAATCCGGTAATAAGTAGGTGTGTCCAAACTTTTGACTGGTACTGTACATATACACACAGTCTAAATATATTTATATGCCGGACTCTGACATTGCTCGCTCTGGTATTTCTTCATTTCTAGTTTTTTTCTTCATTTTACTTTTTGTATTATACATGTCAAACCAAATTTGATTTGCCGATTGCTTTGTAAACAACAGGTGTATAATAACTGTGAAATGCTTACTTACTAACAATGCAGAGACAAAAATAGAAAGATAATAACAAGAGGAATAAATACACAATAAGTAATGATAACTTGGCTATACACACGGGGTACCAGTACCGAGTCGATGTGCAGGGATACGAGGTAACTGAGGTAGACATGTACATATAGGTAGGGTAAAGTAACTAGGCAACAAGATAGATAATACGCAATAGCAGCAGCGTATGTTATGAGTCAAAAGTTTTAGTGCAAAGGGGGTTCAATGCAGATAGTCTAAGTAGCTATTTGTATTGTTATAGTTAGATATTACCACACCACTGAAGCTAGGAACATAAGCATTTCGCTACACTCTTGATGGCATCTGCAAATCTATGTACGAGGGCAATAAACTTTGACGTGATCACAAAAAGTAGTCAATATTGGACAATTATTTGCATATATAGTGCCTTGGAAAGTATTCAGACCTCTGACTTTTTCCAAATTTTGTTACGTTACAGCTAGTAATGCACCGATATGGCATGTTGTTACGTTACAGTTAGTAATGCACCGATATGACATGTTGTTACGTTACAGCTAGTAATGCACCGATATGACATGTTGTTACGTTACAGTTAGTAATGCACCGATATGACATGTTGTTACGTTACAGCTAGTAATGCACCGATATGACATGTTGTTACGTTACAGTTAGTAATGCACCGATATGACATGTTGTTACGTTACAGCTAGTAATGCACCGATATGACATGTTGTTACGTTACAGTTAGTAATGCACCGATATGACATGTTGTTACGTTACAGCTAGTAATGCACCGATATGGCATGTTGTTACGTTACAGCTAGTAATGCACCGATATGACATGTTGTTACGTTACAGCTAGTAATGCACCGATATGACATGTTGTTACGTTACAGCTAGTAATGCACCGATATGGCATGTTGTTACGTTATAGCTAGTAATGCACCGATATGGCATGTTGTTACGTTACAGCTAGTAATGCACCGATATGACATGTTGTTACGTTACAGCTAGTAATGCACCGATATGACATGTTGTTACGTTACAGTTAGTAATGCACCGATATGGCATGTTGTTACGTTACAGCTAGTAATGCACCGATATGGCATGTTGTTACGTTACAGCTAGTAATGCACCGATATGGCATGTTGTTACGTTACAGCTAGTAATGCACCGATATGACATGTTGTTACGTTACAGCTAGTAATGCACCGATATGACATGTTGTTACGTTACAGCTAGTAATGCACCGATATGACATGTTGTTACGTTACAGCTAGTAATGCACCGATATGACATGTTGTTACGTTACAGCTAGTAATGCACCGATATGACATGTTGTTACGTTACAGCTAGTAATGCACCGATATGACATTTTGTTACGTTACAGCTAGTAATGCACCGGTCCAATTTGTAAGTCGCTCTGGATAAGAGCGTCTGCTAAATGACTTAAATGTAAATGATATGACATTTTTGGACGATTACCGATATCTTCCTTGCCAAAAAAAAAAAAACGATATCGATAACCGATATTAAAAAAACTTTGCGTCCTTTTAAGCATTCTAGTACAGTTAAATAGTTAGCACACACACATGGACGCAGCACGGTCTAAGGCACTGCATCTCAGTGCAAGAGGTTCGAATCCAGGCTGTATCACATCTGGCCGGGATTGGGAGTCCCATAGGGCGGAGCACAATTGGCCCAGCGTCTTCCGGGCTGTCATTGTAAATAGGAATTTGTTCTTAACTGACTTGGCTAGTTAAATAAAGGTTATATATATATATACACACACACACACACACACACACACACACAACTCAAAAAGTTATTTTGTTGGCATTTACATATGTCCCCATTACCAGTAAAAACATAATCAAAACCTATTTCCTTCACTTACTTGCTGTGCTGTTTCGTTGTTCATTTGTTCAGTCGTTTCATTCTCAACCAGGACCTCTAAGGAACACCGTTTGGGTCTTTGTGTGTCAAAAAGGATACACGTCAAATAACACTATTTAAGTATCAAAAAAGCTTGTTGACCAGTCAGGACCTGAATATGACTGCACGTCACAGTAGTTATTACACATTGATTACACTATCACTCCTATTTCATATGTCACAACGATTCATCGATACGTATGCTATGATGCTGGTAAAGTTGTCTCATGCACCTACAGTGCTGGTCATAAAAAAAAGCTAGCTAGCTCATGGATGCAAACAGTGTTCTTCCCCAAAAACATAGCAACACGACATCTGTTTCAGTAGCTATAGTTAGCTAGCTAGGTGTCATCATCTAAAATAACCCTAATTTATAAGACAGTTCTTATTTGGTTAACGGTGGTCGGACCCATCTATGTGAAGCTAGCCACAATAAGGATTAGCCACAATAGTGGACTTTGCGGTTAGCCTTCAAAATAAAAGTATGGCAAAATTCTCCTATTTGTATTCATTTGCATCACTGTCAATGACAAACTTTTATTTTGAAACCGCAAATTCCACTATTGTGCCTAATCCTTATTGTGGCTAGCTTCACAACACATAACCCGGTCCGGTCGAGTCTCACTAGTCAGATGAAGCTAGCTGGCTGCTTATAACGTTAACTTTGGGCAACAGGGTTAAGTAGCCAGCTAGCTATTTATTTTCATGAACTGAAGTTCTATTTCAATAGGCAAACAAATGGCAACCTTGCTAATACTTACTCACAAGGATTCCTAAATCATTGCTAAGAATAATGAAAATAGCTGCAGTTTCTGCTGGTCATTGTTTTCAAGCTGGTTGTATTGGTGCTAGCAAGGTACCAAGCTAAAGCTAGCTACCCCAGAAGCTGCAGTCAAACAAATGACGCTTTATTACCAACGCAATATTGTAAACACATCGTTCTTGGCCGATGTTTGCGTGTTTGCAGACTTCTTTGTACAGCTTTGACAGTGCTACTGTATCTTTTTTGACACACAAAGACCCAAACGGCATTCCATAGTATGTATAGCAGTGACGCTATTACTGTTTAACTCCGGTAGAGCGGCATCTGAAAAATAGCGCACTTGCTAGTGTGTATCTGTGCTCGACCAGTCGGCGAAAGCCAACATCACCCACGACAGAGAACGGTTGATTGTCAAGGGCAATGAATTCCATTATCTTGGCTTTCATGGATTTCGCCTTTGAGTTGTCTCGCTGAAATTTTCTTACTCTTTCAAATGACTGCTCGACTTGTTGACTGCTCGATCCACACAGCAGACATTGTGGGCTAGGTTAGGAATGCTGTGTTGCACGTGTAGCGCAACATTTATGTAGCATCCTTAGGTCATGTACCTACATTATATAGGTATGCACCGTAGCTTTGATATCGTTGTTAAACTAGACATCGGGCCAATACCAATGTTGGCATTTTTAGCTAATATCGGCTGATTCCGATATGTTCGCCGATATATCGTGCATCCCTAGTTACAGCCTTATTCTAAAATGGATTAAAATTATATATATCCTCGGCAATCTACACACAAGAACACCCCATACTGACAAAGTGAAAACAGTTTTTTTGAAATGTTGCATAAGTATTCAGACCCTTTGCTATGAGACTCCAAATTGAGCTCTGGTGGATCCTGTTTCCATTGATCATCCTTGACATGTTTCTACAACTTGATTGGAGTCCACCTGTGGTAAATTCAATTGATTGGACATGATTTGGAAAGGCACACATCCATCTATATAAGGTCCCACAGTTGAAAGTGCATGTCAGAGCAAAAACCAAGCCATGAGGTTGAAGGAATTGTCCGTAGAGCTCCGAGACAGGATTGTGTCTCAGTATAGATCTGGGAAAGGTTTCCAAATAATGTCTGCAGCATTGAAGGTCCCCAAGAACACAATGGCCTCCATCATTATTAAATGGAAGAAGTTTGGAACCACCAAGACTCTTCCTAGAGCTGGCCGCCTGGCCAAACTGAGCAATCGGGGCAGAAGGGCCTTGGTCAGGGAGGTGACCAAGAACCCGATGGTCACTCTGACAGAGCTCCAGAGTTCCTCTGTGGAGATGGGAGAACCGTCCAGAAGGACAACCATCTCTGCAGCACTACACCAATCAGGCCTTTATGGTAGAGTGGCCAGACGGAAGTCACTCCTCCGTAAAAGGCACATGACAGCCCGCTAGAGTTTGCCAAAAGGCACCTAAAGACTCTCAGACCATGAGAAACAAGATTTTCTGGTCTGATGAAACCAAGATTGAACTCTTTGGCCTAAATGCCAAGCGTCATGTCTGGAGGAAACCTGGCACCATCCCTACGGTGAAGCATGGTGGTGGCAGTATCATGCTGTGGGGATGTTTTCAGCAGCAGGTACTGGTTGAACGGAGCAAAGTACAGAGAGATCCTTGATGAAAACCTGCTCTAAAGCTGGGGCGAAGGTTCACCTTCCAACAGGACAACAACCCTAAGCAAACATCCAAGAAAACGCAGGAGTGGCATCGGGGCAAGTCTCTGAATGTCCTTGAGGGGCCCAGCCAGAGCTCGGACTTGAACCTGATCAAACATCTCTGGAAAGGCCTGAAAATAGCTGTGCAGCAACACTCCCCATCCAAACTGATAGAGCTTGAGAGGATCTGCAAAGAAGAACTATAGGTGTGCCAAGCTTGTAGCGTCCTACTCAAGAAGACTCAATTCTGTAAATCACTGCCAAAGGTGCTTCAACAAAGTACTGAGTAAAGGGTCAGAAAACTTCATGTAAATCTGATATTTATATTTTTAAGAAATTAGCAAACATTTCTATAAACCTGTTTTTGCTTTGCCATTATGGGGTATTGTGTGTAGATTGATGAGGGGAAAAAACTATTTAAATCAATTTTAGAATAAGGCTGTAACGTAACAAAATGTGGGAAAAGTATACTTTCCAAAGGCACTGTATGTCCTTGGTGTATTATTGTGACCAGTTTGTAAAGTGTGTCACCTACTCTGGTCAATGAGGCTGTACATTCAAGTCTCAAAACCCACTTACTTGTGTGAAACAGATTTATCATCAGCTATTACATTTTTTTCTGTTATGTTGGGTCATAAAGAGTTGAGCAGGACTGAAAAGTGGAGGTGGTAAATTAGCTTACTTTCTTTCTTGGGGCTGGTGGGGGGCGGTGGTTTGAGGTCTGCTGTTTGGTTGGCAGGACCTGCTCCCCTCATCCTCTGGAGAACATCCTCTGACAGCTGAACACAACAGTGACGAGAGGGAAGATTAGCATTAAGGCAAACATATCTACGAAAACCCTTGGAATTATTTTGTCATTTTTCAGTAAGCTCTTTATTTACAATTTATAAAGGATTCGTTAAGGGTTTATCAGTAGTTGTACGTCACATTTTTTTTTTTAAATGTGTTAGCCTATAAAGGTCACTGTTCATTACTGATTTATAAACACTCTACAAGCTACTCATAAAACCTTTGTATGCCATAATCAAACTCTATTCACTAGTTGACAATGATAATGTGTTGATATAAGTTCAGAGAAACTGATCAATAGCAAGAAGATACTTTTACAAGGCAACGTCTATTCTAGACTAAACTCCCCGTAGGGCAGACAGCAGGTGCAAAGGTTCAACAGTCTGCAACGAGTGCGTGTGCCCAGCTGAGCAGGCACAAGATTTTCTCATTTAACAGCCGAGTCATTCCATGTCATTTCAGCAAGCTATGACACCCACCATCACAGATTGTTCTGAAATCGTTTCTGTAGTTAGAGAGGTAAAATTGGCATTCCTGAAACATTATTTTGTTGAACTTTTATTTGATCTCTGAGAAATTAAGATAATTGATTGCACCCAAATTGCCTATTTTAATTTATAGGATTCAGATGATACTAAATATAGTACCCAACATTTGATTTGGACGAAACTTCTTCCTACCAAAACGTAAGACATGAGGAATCACAAAAACATTTTTAAAGCCACCCATGGACCAATCGCACCCAAACAACCTGTATACAGTATCAGTTCTCTATGTCTGACAAGTGTATGAAGATGTGGCTTGGAGAATTCCTTCTTCATACCATCTAATGTACACTACCGTTCAAAAGTTTGGGGTCACTTAGAAATGTCCTTGTTTTTTAAAGAAAAGCACATTTTTTGTCCATTAAAATAACATCAAATTGATCAGAAATACAGTGTAGACACTGTTAATGTTGTAAATGACTATTGTAGCTGGAAACGGCTGATTTTTTATGGAATATCTTCATAGGCGTACAGAGGCCCATTATCAGCAACCATCACTCCTGTGTTCCAATGGCATGCTGTGTTAGCTAATCCAAGTTTATCATTTTAAAAGGCTAATTGATCATTAGAAAACCCTTTTGCAATTATGTTGTCCTGATTAAAGAAGCAATAAAACTGGCCTTCTTTCGACTGGTTGAGTATCTGGAGCATCAGCATTTGGGTTTCGATTGGCCAGAAACAAAGAAATTTCTTCTGAAACTCGTCAGTCTATTCTTGTTCTGAGAAATTAAGGCTATTCCATACGAGAAACTGCCAAGAAACTGAAGATCTCGTACAGCGTTGTGTACTACTCCCTTCACAGAACAGCACAAACTGGCTCTAACCAGAATAGAAAGAGTGGGAGGCCCCGGTGCACAACTGAGCAAGAGGACAAGTACATTAGAGTATCTAGCCTGAGAAACAGACGCCTCACAAGTCCTCAACTGGCAGCTTCATTAAATAATACCCGCAAAACACCAGTCTCAACATCAACAGTGAAGAGGAGACTCCGGGATGCTGGCCTTCTAGGCAGAGTTCCTCTGTCCAGTGTCTTGTGTTCTTTTGCCCATCTTAATCTTTTATTTTTATTGGCCAGTCTGAGATACGACTTTTTCTTTGCAACTCTGCCTAGAAGGCCAGCATCCTGGAGTCACCTCTTCACGTTGAGACTGGTGTTTTGCGGGTCAGGACATGCAGGTTGAAATATCAAAATGAACTCTGAACCAACTATATTAATTTGGGGACAGGTTGAAAAGCATTTCAATATTTATGGCAATTTAGCTAGCTAATTTGTCCTGGGATATAAACATTGTGTTGTTATTTTACCGGAAATGCACAAGGTCCTCTACTCAAGCTAGATAGCTAGCTTGAGCTTGCTAGCTAATTTGTCCTTGGATATAAACATCGGGTTGTTATTTTACCTGAAATGCACAAGGTCCTTTTTTCTTGGTTCTTCGTAGAATTTTGACCCATTTTGAGTCACACAAAAGTGTGTGTTCTCTACTCCGAGAATAAATACACAGATAAAAGGGGACGTTTACAGTTAGTTATTTCTAGAAATCTCTCCTCTGTCAGTTTTCTTCTTCTGTGGACTTTATATGGCAGTTGGCAGTCAACTTTAAGGTGCATTACCACCATGAATTGGACTGGAGCGTGGACCTCAGTTCATCTTTCAATCACCCATGTGGGTATAT
The DNA here is from genome assembly GCF_045679555.1 of Salvelinus alpinus. NCBI lineage: Eukaryota > Metazoa > Chordata > Actinopteri > Salmoniformes > Salmonidae > Salvelinus > Salvelinus alpinus. The sequence continues at coordinate 22,077,964 of NC_092113.1, forward strand.
GCTCCTAAAAACCAATGAGGAGATGGGAGAGGCGGGACTTTCAGCGCGTCAAGCATAAAAAAATGTAGCCCAAAAACTATTTTAGCGCCTGACTACGCAGACGCTCGTTGATGCGCGCAAGCAGTTTGGATGAAATTATTAAATAACATGCATGTCTAAATGTATTTTTCCATGATCGCGCTACATGCCGACCAGACCGCTCTCACGCGTGCGTCATTGCACGCATATTGATTTTGTCCACCCACACCAGACGCAATCAGGACACGCAGGTTGAAAAATCTAAAATAACTCTGAACCAACTATATTAATTTGTGGATAGGTTGTAAAGCATAGTAGTGCGTAGTCACGTGGGTGATTGAAAGACTAAATGTTTTGCCGGTTGTCGTGGTAAAAGTGTAGATGCCAATCACCATATCATTTCAAAGTTGAAAAAGCCTGGAAGGAGGAGAGATAACTAGAAAATATTCGGTTGGCCGTTTAATGTGTGGATTAATTGTCGGAGTAGAAGACCTTGTGCATTTCAGGTAAAAAAACAACTCAATGTTTATATCCCAGGACAAATTAGCTAGCAACAGCAAGCTAGCTAAATAGGACAAATTAGCTAGCAAGTGCAAGCTAACTAGCTAAATTGCCATACATGTTTAATGCCGAGTTTGTAATCTCTCCTATTTCAGGCTTCCTATTCTTCGGACTTTACATGGCGGTTGGCAACCAACTTTAAGATGCATTACCACTACCAACTGGACTGGAGTGTGGACCTCAGTTCATTGGTTTTTAGGAGCATGTGCCCACGGGGGTGATTGAAAGACAAACTGAGGTCCACACTCCAGTCCAGTTGGTGGTGGTAATGCGCCTTAAAGTTGGTTGCCAACTGCCATATAAAGTCTAAAGAAGAAGCCTGAAGAGGGACAGATTATTAGAAACAAACTTGGTTTACTCTTTTATCTGTGCATTTCCGGTAGAATAACAACCAAATATTTATATCCCAGGACAAATTAACTAGCAAAATTGCCATAAATGTTTAAATTATTTTTAACCTGTCCCCAAATTAATATAGTTGGTTCAGAGTTCGTTTTGATATTTCAACCTGCGTGTCCTGATCGCGTTTGGTGTGGGTGGACAAAATCAACATTCGCGCGAGTGGTCTGGTCAGCATGATCCTGCCTGCAGATGTCTGGCTAGTCACTCGCTGGCTACCATACCCAATCGGCTTATAGTGTAAACCACTAGAACAGTAGGCCTCGAGATTATGTCTAGTTAGCTAACATACATTGCTGTGATGACAGGTTTCTTCTCCTGCATACACCCGCCTAAATGGCTCATTTTATATTACCACGTATGTCCTAGCTAGTTAACGTTATTAACCTCGCCCAGTTCATACAAGGTGACAGACATAGGGGTGGCATCGCTGCGCTAGTCTGGCAGCATCACTCACGACATGTAGCTAGCATCCTTTCACAGCCATTGGACCAAATACTATTGTACCAGTTAGACAAATAAATATTAAATTGAAACATTCGTCTCACACTGGTGACACATTTGAACACCGCCTTGCTAACGTTAGTGTAACTAGCTAGCTAGCTAGAAGTATGATAGCAGCCAAGAATGTTACCTTTACACCACGAAGAACCCGTACTGTGTCCTCATCATCCACTCCAAAAGACACTTTCCTGGTCGCACTTTGACCAGATCCCATCTCTATCGTCCAAATATTCTTCCAAATGGTAGAAAAGGGTGTTCACTTCCCCACTGTGTTGACAGCTATTTTTGACAGATTGAATCTCTTTACGAGAACGAATCATACGAATTTGAATATAAATGGATGGGTTTGTATTCTCGTACGCCATAGGACGATAATGTGATGTGATCCAATGGAATTTGTGGACGTTCGAGGTGCTACCGAAAGGTTAATGGGAAATGTAGTTTAATTTGTTTAAATACGATTTCCGACGGCATATGTCAGTAGAGGGCACTGTGCACAAAGTTTTGCAAAATACGCAGGCCATGAGCTGTCAGAACCAATATGTGTTTTGTAGGGCAAGATAGGTTGGAAGACAGAAACCAGTGTGTCATATCGAGTGGTACCTACTTAATAATTTTCTATTTATTTAACCTTCATTTTATCAGGGAGTCATTCTGAGACCAAGGTATTTTTTATAGATGAGCCCTGAGTTACATAAATTACAGAAAATACACACATGAAAATATAAATACAAAATGCAAGCAGAAAGAAAAATATGGTCATAAAAAACAAAGACATTAATCAGCAATAAGGTCCTCAGTCAGCTTTCTGAATTGGCCTAGAAGAACCAGAACATAGCATGTAAGAACATCTTGAAGATTGTTCCACAAATAAGGTGCAAGAAAACTAAAAGCTGATTTCCTAACTCAGTAGAGACAATGTATAGTGAACAAAAATATAAACGCAACATATAAATGCAACATTCAAAGATTTTGCTGAGTTACAGTTTATATAAGGAAATCAGTCAATTGAAATAAATTCATTAGGCCCTAATCTATGGATTTCACATGACTTGGCAGGGGCGCATCCATGGGTGGGCCCGGGAGGACATAGGCCAGCCAACTTGGGAGCCAAGAAGACCCCACTGGGGAGCCAGGCCCAGCTAATCAGAATGAGATTTTCTCCACAAAAGGGCTTTATTACAGACAGAAATACTCCTCCGCAGATTCTTCATATGCCACACCTGTCAGATGGATGGATTATCTTGACAAAGGATACAATGCTCACTAACAGGGATGTAAACAAATTTGCGCACAACATTTTAGAGAAGTAAGGTTTTTGTGCATATGGAACATTTCTGGGATCTTTTATTTCAGCGCATGAAACATGGGACCAACACTTTACATTTTGCGTTTATATTTGTGTTCAAATCAAATCTTATTTGTCACATGCGCCGAATACAACAGGTGTAGACCTTACCGTGAAATGCTTACTTACAAACCCGTAATCAACAATGCAGTTCAAGAAATAGAGTTGAGAAAATATTTACTAAATAAAATAAAAAATAAAATGAATGCTAACACAATAAAATAACAATAATGAGGCTATATACAGGGGGTACCGGTACCGAGTCAATATGCGGGGGTACAGGTTAGTCAAGGTAATTTGTACATGTAGGTAGGGGTAAAGTGACTATGCATAGATAATAAACAGCAAATAGCAGCAGTGAAAAAACAATGTAAATAGTCCAGGTGGCCATTTGATGAATTGTTCAACAGTCTTATGGCTTGGGGGTAGAAGCTGTTAAGGAGCCTTTTGGACCTAGACTTGGCGCTCCGGTACTGCTTGCTGTGCGGTAGCAGAAAGAATAGTCTATGACTTGAGTGACTGGAGTCTTTGACAATGTTCAGTGTATTTACGCTGGTTTGTCAAGGTCGATTTGTTGTTCTAATTGAAGATGGGGACAGCATGTGAGAGTGACAACTGTTAAACTGTTTTGACCTTTCAGAGTGGGGCCTCATGGGATGTTATTCCTGGAAATCTTTGTTAGAGTCATCTCTTTCACACCCTCTGTCCTACTAAGTTACTGACTTCAGCATTTGAACTGTGGACATACATAATTTTGCTCATTTAATTTATACAGGTTAAGTCTTCTGAAGCCTTGGATATCTCTTCATAAAAGTTCTACTTAAGTTGTTTTTTGGGGTATCTGTACTTTTTACTTTTACTCCACTAGATTCCTAAGGAAAATATGTACTTTTTACTGCCATACATTTTCCCTCACACCCAAAAGTACTCGTTACATTTCAAATGCTGAGGCAGGACAGCAATATGGTCAAATTCACGCACCTATCAATATAACGCATTGTCATCCCTACTGCCTCTGATCTGGTGGACTCACTAAACACAAATACTGTGTTTGTAAATTATGTCTGAGTGTTGGAGTGTGCCCGTGTGCCGTCTGGTTTGCTTATTATAAGACATTTGATGTATAGCATTTACTTTTACTTTTTACTTTTACTCAAGTATGACAACTGAATACTTTTTTCACCACTGTACATGAGTACATTTAAAAACCGATACTTTTAGACTTACTCAAGTAGTTTTTTACTGGGTGACTTTCCCTTTTACTTAAGTAATTTTCTATTCATGTACTTTATCTTTACTTTTACTCAAGTATGACATTTGTTTTCCAGCACTGTTTATTTGTAAGATAAACATTGAGCATTGTGTCTCCCCCGAGGATCAAGTCTTTCCTCAACAACCACTTTGAATCCATTCACAAAGTACAATATCATAGCCTTATAGCTGTTTATTGTGTATGAATCCAACGTGAACTGATTTTCAAATACAATTACAAATCACACATGTTTGGTTCATCTTGTCCCTGAAACAAATATAAATATAAAGTATCCAATATTCCCATGTGCTGTAGGCCTTGCCTACTATAGTACATTGATTAATAAGTATCAACTCTAAAACAACTCAATATAAAACCTCAGAGATGTATGGTCTGAATGAAACAATGCAACACTCATTTTTGGCAGGTAAGATCAAATACAGTCACATCTCTTTACAAAATAATTAAATTACATTCCTTTAGTTACGAATGACAACACATATCTGTACTTACTACGTCTAATCATGTATGTAATGTATGAAACAGCAATATAAGGACCTGCCTGAACTACATTTTAATTCAGATTCTACTGTATATTTTAAGAGGTAATTACATTCTGTTTCATTAGAATTTACTCACATTTGGTGATAAGATCCATTACTAGAATAATTTACAGATAATGGTTGGGTTAGTTAGTAACAAAGGCACTTCAAGGTTAATAGATGGACATACAGGGAAGCTGAGGTGTCACACTCCACTCTGGAGGGTGATCCAGGACTGTGCTGTGGCGGAGTGGATGCTGAGGTGTCACACTCCACTCTGGAGGGTGATCCAGGACTGTGCTGTGGCGGAGTGGATGCTGAGGTGTCACACTCCACTCTGGAGGGTGATCCAGGACTGTGCTGTGGCGGAGTGGATGCTGAGGTGTCACACTCCACTCTGGAGGGTGATCCAGGACTGTGCTGTGGCGGAGTGGATGCTGAGGTGTCACACTCCACTCTGGAGGGTGATCCAGGACTGTGCTGTGGCGGAGTGGATGCTGAGGTGTCACACTCCACTCTGGAGGGTGATCCAGGACTGTGCTGTGGCGGAGTGGAAGCTGAGGTGTCACACTCCACTCTGGAGGGTGATCCAGGACTGTGCTGTGGCGGAGTGGAAGCTGAGGTGTCACACTCCACTCTGGAGGGTGATCCAGGACTGTGCTGTGGCGGAGTGGATGCTGAGGTGTCACACTCCACTCTGGAGGGTGATCCAGGACTGTGCTGTGGCGGAGTGGATGCTGAGGTGTCACACTCCACTCTGGAGGGTGATCCAGGACTGTGCTGTGGCGGAGTGGAAGCTGAGGTGTCACACTCCACTCTGGAGGGTGATCCAGGACTGTGCTGTGGCGGAGTGGATGCTGAGGTGTCACACTCCACTCTGGAGGGTGATCCAGGACTGTGCTGTGGCGGAGTGGATGCTGAGGTGTCACACTCCACTCTGGAGGGTGATCCAGGACTGTGCTGTGGCGGAGTGGATGCTGAGGTGTCACACTCCACTCTGGAGGGTGATCCAGGACTGTGCTGTGGCGGAGTGGATGCTGAGGTGTCACACTCCACTCTGGAGGGTGATCCAGGACTGTGCTGTGGCGGAGTGGAAGCTGAGGTGTCACACTCCACTCTGGAGGGTGATCCAGGACTGTGCTGTGGCGGAGTGGATGCTGAGGTGTCACACTCCACTCTGGAGGGTGATCCAGGACTGTGCTGTGGCGGAGTGGATGCTGAACGCAGGGTACACAGGTTCCTCGAACACAGCCCTAAATGTGTGCAGGTGCTCCCAACAGCCCTTGGTGCTGTGAAAGATCAGTGTGCCCCCCTCATAGTCCAGCGCCACCTCCACCCTCAGCGTCTTCTCAGCCAGCGCCATGTTTGAGGAGGCATGGCACGCCGTCAGCTTCTTGTTCTTCCACTGCAGGCGCCTGGAGACTGGGTTGTGGCCCAGCCGGCTGTGGTCACCCCTCCTGGGCACGCTCTTGTAGCACAAGCCCACTGACCACATGCTCTGGTCGCCCACCTCCACCACCCAGATGTGCTCCCCACTTGTGAAGCTCTGGGAGCAGAGGACCTGAGGCGCGGTACTGAACCTCTCTGGGTTATCAGTGGAGGCCTGCTTGGTGCCAATGTACTTGACTGTCCGCTGGTCGTTGGAGAGCAGCAGCCTGGGGTGCGCTGTGGTGATGTTGAAGGTCAACTCCAGAGGGTTGAGCTGGACGTTGAGGGCCTGGAGGAGCTGGCCCATCTCTGCCCTGAAGTCCTTCTTCCTCAGGCTGGCTTGGAGCCGCTTGGTGTTGAGAGGCTCTTTGGAGAGCAGTCTGGCCACAGTGCCTGTCACCACCTCCGTGAGTTGGGATTCGATCAGCAGGAACTTGTGGATGAACAGACGCTTATCTGTCACTGTGAGGACCTCGGCAGTGCTCTGGTTGGCCTCCATCAGCTCCATCTGCTGTTCCTCTAGAAGCCCCAGGCCACTCTGCCAGATCTTCCTCTGATGGCCTCTCTCCTCCTCCAGCAGCAGGCTCATCCTGTCCCTGTACCTGCTCACCAGGCCAGCCATGCTGTCCATTAGGGCCACAGCAGTAGACATCAGCTTGTCCCCCACAGCATCAGAGGTGCCCTGGTACTCAGCAGCCCTCTGCAACAGGGTCTCGGTCAGCTGCAGCCTGTTGGCCACCTCCTTGCTCCGGCTCTCTAGGACCTCATCTCCTCCTCAGCCACCTCGATAGTAAGGACATCGTGATTCTGGTGGGTGCCCTTGATGAAGCAGGAGGCGCAGAGGAAGGTCATGTCGCTGACACAGAAGTACTCCAGCAGGCATCAATGAATAGCACAGCTCCTCAGGCCCAGCTTAGTCTGGGGCTCCACCAGGTCATGGCTACAGAAGGATTCCCTCTCAGAGTGGCGCTGCAGGTGCCTGGCACACAGGGACATCTCACACTTTAGGCAGGTCTTGATGGTCAACGTCTCTGTGTCCAGACAGTGGTCGCAGCGTACCTCCAGCGGCTCTCTCCCAAGGTTCTCCTCTAGCGCAATGGCCCTGTAGCCTTCTATGATGCCGCAGAGCTTGAAGTTCTTGTGCAGTGTCTCTGTACCACTGTACTCTTCTCTGCACTCAGGGCAGCGAGGCAGGCTCTTCTCTCCACTGCGGGCGTCTAGCGTTAATGCAGGCATGGCAGTAGTTATGGCCACAGGGCAGATAGGCCGGATTTGTGTAGAGCTGTAGGCAGATAGGGCAGCTGAGCTCATGTTCTAACAGCTTCTCTGGTTTAGACAGAGGCATGGTCCTTCCTTTTTCACTCTGATTCTCCACACTGGCCTCAGAGCATACTGAAGAGACCAATGGAATGAGAGCAAGACAAGGAAGTGAGCAATGATATTTACTGGCAACCAAAGTCGTAACGTGTGCTGAATAGCATTCTGAGAAGTGATACTGCCAAGACTCCTGCCATCCTTGACAGTGAGTCGACAGAACAAATAATAACGTCATTATTAAAATATGTTCTGAATCCACTAATCAAAAGTATTTAAACTAACAAAAAGAATCTCTTACCTGAGGAAAGAAATTAGGATCTGGTGAAGAGTTGTACACTAATGGTTGACTGGGTTATAGGAAACTGCAATGTAAGATGGGTGAACTCAGTATTGTACATACAACATGTCCCCCATCATACTGTGTTTACTGTAAACACTTCACTTTAAATTACAATTCCAGTGTCTCCCAATTTGTGTTTTGTTTAGTGTTTTTACAGAAGTGGTGGAAAATTACAAGTTTTAAGCCAGTTCAACAGCGGATAAGAAGAGGTCTCTATTTTTTGGGGTTAGTATATTTAGGACAGCTAAAAACAAGCAAACACAGAATTCATTGCAGGCTTAAAGTCCTACTTCAGTCTCCTTTTCAGCTTTAACAAAAGGCACATCTCTATCGCTCCTTTATTGTTCCTCAAGCAAGGGAGGGATGACATCAGAAGGCACCATCAGACCAACTCCTTGAATGGCCTACTCAGACCAACTCCATGAAAAACACTATTTTGCTCAAAAAAAATGTTTTACCCTTAAGTGTTTGTACATTATTGTATTTATACGTGGGATTTTGTTTTTCAACAGGATTTTTTATTTTTTTTAAATGCTTGAGTGTGTCTTTCAGGACAAAACAGGGGAAGTAAAAAAACTCAAAAAGTCCAGCAGGGGCTTGCCAGGTGGCCCTCCTGTGATCATACAGCATGACTAAAACGTATGGCCTAGATAACAAATAACAGACAGAGCAGAGTTGGGACATTGTCTTACATCAGATCGTGCACCGATTCTGCCTGCACTGATTGAGGGACGAGCGTTGCGTAGGAGTGACGCCACCTGTCGGAAGACAACGGGGTTGGGGTCAATTCTATTTAAATTCTAGTCAATTCAGAAAGTAAACCAAATTCCAAGAATTTTAATTGAATTGAACCCAACCCTATATCATGGAATATTGCAGATTAAAACATTCTCCTCAAAATGTTAACAAAATTCAACCTTTAAAGTGTTATGTAACGCTAAATAATGAACATACTGTGGTTTTCATGTAATTAATTGTGTCTTGGACGTTGCCATGTAACTTTTATTTATTCAGGGGAACCCATTGAGACCAAGGTCTCATTTACAATGTTGACCAGAGGACAACAATACAACAAATTCAAAATGATCAATAAAAATAAAAGTTAACTACAAATTACACAATCAACACTTACAACTTCAAACACCACAAGTACAATTATTTACATTCAATCCAAACAGTTGTGATTCTCATTAAATTAATTTAACATTAAAGTCTTAAACTGGCCAAGAGGCACCAGAGTGTCAAGATGTAGGGAGTTTGGTAGGCTATTCCAAAAATACGTACTAGTGGAATCTCGAAAGTTGTGAACCTTGAGACCTGTGAACGGGTTTGGTGTCTCATATTTTACAATGTTAACAGTGAAGTGAGGTAGGTTGGAATCTTGTGTAGTAGAGATTTGTAAACAACAAGGGGGTAATGAAGTGATCTACGGGACTTCAATGAGGACCAGACAACCTTTTGATACATGATGCAGTGATGCATATTAAACCTGTCGCCTGTGATAGAGCAAGGGGCGCTATGGTAGACGGCATCGAAATGTTTAATAGTAGTGGCTGCTGCATTCCGATAAATGGTGTCACCATAGTCAAGAACTTCCAGGAAATTTGACTGTACAATCTGCTTCCTGCTGTTTAGGGAGATGCATGATCTATTTCTATAAAAGAAGCCTACTTTAAATCTCAGCTTCTTAATAACTAGCTCATCCGTATGTCACGCCCTGACCTTAGAGAGCCTTTTTATGTCTCTATTTGGTTTGGTCAGGGTGTGATTTGGGTGGGCATTCTATGTTCTTTATTTCTAGGTGTTATGTTTCTATGTTTTGGCCAGGTATGGTTCTCAATCAGGGACAGCTGTCTATAGTTGTCTCTGATTGGGAATCATACTTAGGCAGCCTGTTTTGCCACCTTAGAGTGTGGGTAGTTGTCTTTGTTAGGGGCACTATTGCCCTTGTAAGCTTCACGGTCGTTTTTGTTATTTCTTGTTTTGTTGGCGACATTTTACTAAATAAAAGAAAATGTACGCTCACCACTCTGCACTTTGGTCCACTTATTTCGATGGCCGTGACAGAACTTCCCACCACAAATGGACCATGCAGCGTGATAAGGAGGACTGGACATGGGAGGACATCCTGGACGGCAAAGGATCCTGGACGTGGGAGGAGATCCTGGCTGGAAGGGATCGCCTCCCATGGGAACAGGTGGAAGCAGCTAGGAAGGCGGAGGCAGCTAGAAAGGGGGCCCAGCGTTACGAGGGGACACGGCTAGCACGAAAGCCCGAGAAGAGCACACGAGGAGATTGGCTGAGTCAGGTTGGAGACCTGAGCCAACTCCCCGTGCTCACCGGAGGGAGCGTCGTACTGGTCAGGCACCGTGTTATGCGGTGGAGCGAACGGTGTACTCCAATGCGCACTCATAGCCCGGTGCGCTATATTCCAGCTCCCCGCATCGGCTGGGCTAGAGTGGGCATCCAGCCAGGACGGATGGTGCCGGCTCAGCGCATCTGGCCTCCAGTGCGTCTCTTCAGTCCAGGATATCCTGCGCCGGCTCTGCGCACTGTGTCTCCGGTGCGTGACCACAGCCCAGTACGTCCTGTGCCAGCACCCCGCAGTTGCCGGGCTAGGGTGAGCATTCAGCCAGGACGGGTTGTGCCAGCTCTGCTCTCCAGACTTCCAGTGCGTCTCCACGGCCCAGTGATGATCCATGGCACGAAGCCTCCAGCGACGGCCTCCAGTCCAGAGCCTCCAACGACGGTCTCCAGTCCGGAGCCTCCAACGACGGCCTCCAGTCCGGAGCCTCCAGCGACGGCCTCCAGTCCGGGGCCTCCAGCGACGGCCTCCAATCCGGGGCCTCCAGCGACGGTCTCCGGTCCGGAGCCTCCAGCGACGGTCTCCAGTCCGGAGCCCGCAACGAGGGTCCCCGGTCCGGGGCCCGCAATGAGAGTCCCCAGTCCGGGGCCTGCGGAGAAGGTCCCCAGTCCGGGGTCGGCGACGAGGGTCCCCGCACCAGAGGCGCCACCAAAGTGGGGTGAGCCAGAAGTGGAGCGGGGTCTACGTCCCGCACCAGAGCCGCCACCGCGGATAGATGCCCACCCAGACCCTCCCCTATAGGTTCAGGTTTTGCGGCCAGAGTCCGCACCTTTGGGGGGGTACTGTCACGCCCTGACCTTAGAGAGCCTTAGAGAGCCACCGTATGCTTTTTAAACTCCACATTATTGTCAATCCAAAAGCCCAGATATGTATAGGTGGGAACCTGCTCAATGAAAGAACCATGCAATGCATAAATGTGAAAGCCATCTAAAATATTTCTATGAGAATTAGAAAACAGCATACATGTAGTTTTTCCTGCATTAAGTACCAACGTAAATCAACAAGGACTTTCTGCAAGGCAACAAAATCAGATTACAGCTCCAACATAGCCTGGTCAGACGTTGGGGAAATACCATACATAACAGTGTCATCTGCATACAGATGAATGTTACAGGTTTTTGCAGATAAACCAATATTATTTATATAAATAGTAAAGAGGACAGGTCCCAAAATCGACCCCTGAGGGACACCTTTAGTAATATCGAGGTAACTTGACTTGACACCATCAGAGAGCACACAGGTGGCCTATGTCAGGGAGAGTACCCCAAAAACATTCCAGGCCACTAGGCATCCACTACTAATTCACTATTATAGTGCCTTTGGCATCCTCTGCTGGAGAGTTGGACTGGGACTTGACTTTGCTGTGCTACAGTGCGTTTGGAGAGAATCATTTGGTGCTATTATGGCAGAGATTTGAGTTGTAATTCATAAATTGCCATTTAGTTATTAAGAGGCAGATTGGTTACTGTTAGAGGCAGAGCCTGACTAGCGAGTGTGTGTGCCATTTCCCTGTGCATATTAAAACTCCTTTGGCACCACAGGTAACTTTAAACTCCTGGTAATATGCTGGGCTTTGAAGTGGCACCACTTTTTTATTCATTTCATTGCACCCTTTTCTCCAAAATACTGTAGCAATTTTCAATCAGACAACGAGGGAGAGACAGACAGATAAGGCAAGAAGGGCCTTCTATGCCATTAAAAGGAACATAAAATTCGACATACCAATTAGGATCTGGCTAAAAATACTTGAATTAGTTATAGAACCCATTGCCCTTCATGGTTGTGAGGTCTGGGGTCCGCTCACCAACCAAGAATTCACAAAATGGGACAAACACCAAATTGAGACTCTGCATGCAGAATTCTGCAAAAATATCCCGTGTACAACGTAAACACCAAATAATGCATGCAGAGCAGAATTAGGCAGATACCCGCTAATTATCAAAATCCAGAAAAGAGCCGTTAAATTCTACAACCACCTAATAGGAAGTGATTCCCAAACCTTCCATAACAAAGCCGTCACCTACAGAGAGATGAACCTGGAGAAGAGTCCCCTAAGCAAGCTGGTCCTGGTGCTCTGTTCACAAACACAAACAGACCCCACAGAGCCCCAGGACAGCAACACAATTACAGTAGACCCAACCAAATCATGAGAAAACAAAAATATAATTACTTGACACAATGGAAAGAATTAACAAAAAAACAGAGCAAACTAGAATGCTATTTGGCCCTAAACAGAGAGTATACAGTGGCAGAATACCTGACCACTGTGACTGATCCAAATTTAAGGAAAGCTTTGACTATGTAGAGATTCAGTGTGCATAGTCTTGCTGTTGAGAAAGGCTATGCACACGGAATCTCTACATAGTCAAAGCTTAGGCAGACCTGACTCTCAAGAGAAGACAGGCTATGTGCACACTGCCCACAAAATGAGGTGGAAACTGAGCTGCACTTCCTAACCTCCTGCCAAATGTATGACCATATTAAAGACACATATTTCCCTCAGATTACACAGATCCACAAAGAATTTGAAAACAAACCCAATTTTGATAAACTCCCATATCTATTGGGAGAAATACCACAGTGTGCCATCACAGTAGCAGAGAGAGAGGGAGGTAGAGAGTGAGAGAGAATTATATTTTGTCAATCCTTAGAAAGAATCAGTAGGCCCGTATATTTTGGGGGATTATGAACTTAATCCATAAAAAAAGCATTCTAAGCCCCCATCTTGGAACAGTAATGAAACAGTCTTTTTCGGGGGGGGGGGGGGGGGGGGTTTCTAAGAGCCACCTTCAAAACAAATATCCCACCGCTTTTCAAGCAATGTAGATTTAAAGGACACTTTTTATGGATTTACTCTAAAACAGGTGTCTGGAACGGCCCTAAGATGTCTGAGATGCCTGAATATTCCTACTACCTGTATATACTGTTTACTATACATCTGAATATTCCTACTACCTGTATATACTGTTTACTATACATCTGAATATTCCTACTACCTGTATATACTGTTTACTATACATCTGAATATTCCTACTACCTGTATATACTGTTTACTATACATCTGAATATTCCTACTACCTGTATATACTGTTTACTATACATCTGAATATTCCTACTACCTGTATATACTGTTTACTATACATCTGAATATTCCTACTACCTGTATATACTGTTTACTATACATCTGAATATTCCTACTACCTGTATATACTGTTTACTATACATCTGAATATTCCTACTACCTGTATATACTGTTTACTATACATCTGAATATTCCTACTACCTGTATATACTGTTTACTATACATCTGAATATTCCTACTACCTGTATATACTGTTTACTATACATCTGAATATTCCTACTACCTGTATATACTGTTTACTATACATCTGAATATTCCTACTACCTGTATATACTGTTTACTATACATCTGAATATTCCTACTACCTGTATATACTGTTTACTATACATCTGAATATTCCTACTACCTGTATATACTGTTTACTATACATCTGAATATTCCTACTACCTGTATATACTGTTTACTATACATCTGAATATTCCTACTACCTGTATATACTGTTTACTATACATCTGAATATTCCTACTACCTGTATATACTGTTTACTATACATCTGAATATTCCTACTACCTGTATATACTGTTTACTATACATCTGAATATTCCTACTACCTGTATATACTGTTTACTATACATCTGAATATTCCTACTACCTGTATATACTGTTTACTATACATCTGAATATTCCTACTACCTGTATATACTGTTTACTATACATCTGAATATTCCTACTACCTGTATATACTGTTTACTATACATCTGAATATTCCTACTACCTGTATATACTGTTTACTATACATCTGAATATTCCTACTACCTGTATATACTGTTTACTATACATCTGAATATTCCTACTACCTGTATATACTGTTTACTATACATCTGAATATTCCTACTACCTGTATATACTGTTTACTATACATCTGAATATTCCTACTACCTGTATATACTGTTTACTATACATCTGAATATTCCTACTACCTGTATATACTGTTTACTATACATCTGAATATTCCTACTACCTGTATATACTGTTTACTATACATCTGAATATTCCTACTACCTGTATATACTGTTTACTATACATCTGAATATTCCTACTACCTGTATATACTGTTTACTATACATCTGAATATTCCTACTACCTGTATATACTGTTTACTATACATCTGAATATTCCTACTACCTGTATATACTGTTTACTATACATCTGAATATTCCTACTACCTGTATATACTGTTTACTATACATCTGAATATTCCTACTACCTGTATATACTGTTTACTATACATCTGAATATTCCTACTACCTGTATATACTGTTTACTATACATCTGAATATTCCTACTACCTGTATATACTGTTTACTATACATCTGAATATTCCTACTACCTGTATATACTGTTTACTATACATCTGAATATTCCTACTACCTGTATATACTGTTTACTATACATCTGAATATTCCTACTACCTGTATATACTGTTTACTATACATCTGAATATTCCTACTACCTGTATATACTGTTTACTATACATCTGAATATTCCTACTACCTGTATATACTGTTTACTATACATCTGAATATTCCTACTACCTGTATATACTGTTTACTATACATCTGAATATTCCTACTACCTGTATATACTGTTTACTATACATCTGAATATTCCTACTACCTGTATATACTGTTTACTATACATCTGAATATTCCTACTACCTGTATATACTGTTTACTATACATCTGAATATTCCTACTACCTGTATATACTGTTTACTATACATCTGAATATTCCTACTACCTGTATATACTGTTTACTATACATCTGAATATTCCTACTACCTGTATATACTGTTTACTATACATCTGAATATTCCTACTACCTGTATATACTGTTTACTATACATCTGAATATTCCTACTACCTGTATATACTGTTTACTATACATCTGAATATTCCTACTACCTGTATATACTGTTTACTATACATCTGAATATTCCTACTACCTGTATATACTGTTTACTATACATCTGAATATTCCTACTACCTGTATATACTGTTTACTATACATCTGAATATTCCTACTACCTGTATATACTGTTTACTATACATCTGAATATTCCTACTACCTGTATATACTGTTTACTATACATCTGAATATTCCTACTACCTGTATATACTGTTTACTATACATCTGAATATTCCTACTACCTGTATATACTGTTTACTATACATCTGAATATTCCTACTACCTGTATATACTGTTTACTATACATCTGAATATTCCTACTACCTGTATATACTGTTTACTATACATCTGAATATTCCTACTACCTGTATATACTGTTTACTATACATCTGAATATTCCTACTACCTGTATATACTGTTTACTATACATCTGAATATTCCTACTACCTGTATATACTGTTTACTATACATCTGAATATTCCTACTACCTGTATATACTGTTTACTATACATCTGAATATTCCTACTACCTGTATATACTGTTTACTATACATCTGAATATTCCTACTACCTGTATATACTGTTTACTATACATCTGAATATTCCTACTACCTGTATATACTGTTTACTATACATCTGAATATTCCTACTACCTGTATATACTGTTTACTATACATCTGAATATTCCTACTACCTGTATATACTGTTTACTATACATCTGAATATTCCTACTACCTGTATATACTGTTTACTATACATCTGAATATTCCTACTACCTGTATATACTGTTTACTATACATCTGAATATTCCTACTACCTGTATATACTGTTTACTATACATCTGAATATTCCTACTACCTGTATATACTGTTTACTATACATCTGAATATTCCTACTACCTGTATATACTGTTTACTATACATCTGAATATTCCTACTACCTGTATATACTGTTTACTATACATCTGAATATTCCTACTACCTGTATATACTGTTTACTATACATCTGAATATTCCTACTACCTGTATATACTGTTTACTATACATCTGAATATTCCTACTACCTGTATATACTGTTTACTATACATCTGAATATTCCTACTACCTGTATATACTGTTTACTATACATCTGAATATTCCTACTACCTGTATATACTGTTTACTATACATCTGAATATTCCTACTACCTGTATATACTGTTTACTATACATCTGAATATTCCTACTACCTGTATATACTGTTTACTATACATCTGAATATTCCTACTACCTGTATATACTGTTTACTATACATCTGAATATTCCTACTACCTGTATATACTGTTTACTATACATCTGAATATTCCTACTACCTGTATATACTGTTTACTATACATCTGAATATTCCTACTACCTGTATATACTGTTTACTATACAGCAGTTTCATTTACACACTGGTACATTTGATGGCTTACTGTATTTCTATCAAACAACACTGCTCTACGTTTACTAAGGTATTCAGTGAAAGTTGCAACCAATAACTGTCTGTCACTGTAGACTGACATTTTGAAACTTTTAAATATGTTAAGGAGACAATGAGATTTCAGTAATATTCTTTATTGCAACCGTCTCTTATCCAGGCCAAGCCCATCCTGCTCTAACCATAACATTAGTTGATACCCCTCTGACCCTGAACTGTGTCCAAATCTATATCACCTCTGCCCCTGCTGCACCCTCAGCATATCCAAACATTAGACATGCAGTCCCTTTCCCCCTCAAACCCTGCCCACAGGAAGTGTCTCTTCGCTGGAGGAAATGGAGGCCAGATGTGGGGGTGTCCCACAGCTTTGGGCAGTGGGGTGAAGGGTGGCTGTGTGACAGGAGGGAGGGGAAAGTATCCCTGTTGGAATTTGTGCAATTCATCACTTTGTTAGCTTCCATTCTTTGGGATTGGTTTGAGTGTTATTTCAAAGTATCTGGCATGTGGGAAAATAATACGAATTTAACATGCAATGGAGTTTTTCTTCAAGGCTGCCAATGTTTCACACACAAAATATTGTAAGAATAATTGAAAAACCCCTGTGTAGAGTCATAACTCACTCACCACCGTATAATAGATCTATTAAATAGCAATTCTGAGTCCAAAATAACCTGTCGGGAAATTAGATATTAAAGCAGTGTGTTTGCAGTCATCATTAAAGCTTTGGGTTACACCATTGGAGATCTCTGCTTTACTACTGCTCATTTCTCTTGTTGAATTAGAATAGATGTGGACTGAGGTCATAGCTAAAGTATAGAACATTCCGGTGGATGTCAGCCATGCTATAACAGACATGTTCCCTCACACACAGCAGTTTCACTGTGTCTTATTATGACACGTTAGCTGTGAACTGCTTCATTACAAGTAGATTCACCAGAACTGGAGGGTTCAGAAATATTTCCAGTCAAGTTGTCTTTTTCCAGCATTTTTGATTTCGATGGTCAGTCTTTTCATTGTTTGGTGTGTTACCACTGCAGAAAAAAAGAGAGATTTAGTAAAAAAGAGAAAATAGTGGCCGAAACATTATGTCACATCCCTGACGAGGAAATGAAATGTGCAACATCAATCAGGCAGAGTAGAGGAGATCAAAGAGCGCCCCACACCCTCCATCTGGTTCTGTTTGGGGAGACTTTTTTCTCCCTGCCTCTCTCCTTCGTTCATTCCCTTTTTCTACTCTGAGACTGGGTTCTTCTTGTTTTTTCTGTCAGGCATTCCTCCATGTTACAGAGACAATGACATAGTGGCACGCAAGGTAGAACCAGTCAGAAGACAATACCTGTCTCAGTTCTTATACACCCCTCCGTTTTATATCTGAACTGGAGATGATTTACTGGGTCTTTGATTGAGTAAAGGTCTCAGGTATACCCATATGCTGTCATCACATCTCTATATCCAAATGTGGAGTAATGTTTGTGTTACAGGGATGTTTGTGTGTATATGCGTGTGTGTCTATTCATGTGGTGCATGTGTGTCTGTGTGTATAAGGGCATGTAGGTGTGTATGTCTGTGCATATGCGTGAGGGTGTGTATATAACCTCCACATGTGATAACATTCTGCCGTCTCTCTCAGTGGAAATATTTAGGCTAAGTCCTCGTTTGAGCGTGCAGTTCAAACAGGAGAAGGCAGAGATTTCTTACCTTTTCCAGACGTCGGCTATCTCCAGGGGGCTTTCCATACAACACAGGGTATTGTGAGTACGCTTGGCCCCTCTTTGGAAATGTGCTGTGTATATGTGTGTTTATATCAACCCTGATATCCATTTTCCATTATTCCGTTAGCTCTGAGATATTTATTTTTACGGTGAGGGTGTTCAATGGAATTGTAATGTATAAATAGTTTGATCAGTCACAGGCGTCTCGATGACTCTGAGGAGGACACACTAACAATGCACCCCATTGTACCAATTAAAGCTAGAGTCTTTCATTGAAACAATAACAAAGTGGTCACCCCACCTCTGTTTTGGTAAAAAGCTAAGGGATGGGCCTGGAGAAATGTATCCACTCTCAAATTCATAGACGAGGTCAGCACAGGTGCATCAAAGCTGGGACAGAGAGACTGAAAAACAGCTTCTTTCTCAAGGCCATCAGACTGTTAAATAGCAATCTCTAGCCGGCCTACACCCAGTACCCTACCCTGAACTTAGTCACGAGCCGGCTACCACATGGTTACTCATCTCTGCACCTTGTCGGCTGCTGCCATACTGTATGTACATAGACATGGAACACTGGTCACTTTAATAATGGAACACTGGTCACTTTAATAATGGAACACTGGTCACTTTAATAATGGAACACTGGTCACTTTAATAATGGAACACTGGTCACTTTAATAATGGAACACTGGTCACTTTAATAATGTTTACATACTGTTTTACCCATTTCATACGTATATACTGTATTCTACTCAAGTCTATCCTATTCAACCATTGCTGTACATATACTATTTTATCCACGTATTCTTCAAATATACTATATATTCTATCCACATACTGTCCATAATGTCTACACATTCCATCACATATATACACTACCGTTCAAAAAATGTTGGGGTCACTTAGAAATGTTTTTGTTTGTAAAAGAAAAGCTAATTTTTGGTCCTTTAAAAAAACATACAATTTATCATAAATACAGTGTAGACATTGTTAATGTTGTAAATGACTATTGTAGCTGGAAATGGCAGATTTTTTATGGAATATCTACATACAGTGGGGAGAACAAGTATTTGATACACTGCCGATTTTGCAGGTTTTCCTACTTACAAAGCATTTAGAGGTCTGTACTTTTTATCATAGGTACACTTCAACTGTGAGAGACGGAATCTAAAACAAAAATCCAGAAAATCACATTGTATTATTTTTAAGTAATTAATTTGTATTTTATTGCATGACATAAGTATTTGATACATCAGAAAAGCAGAACTTAATATTTGGTACAGAAACCTTTGTTTGCAATTACAGAGATCAGACGTTTCCTGTAGTTCTTGACCAGGTTTGCACACACTGCAGCAGGGATTTTGGCCCACTCCTCCATACAGACCTTCTCCAGATCCTTCAGGTTTCGGGGCTGTCGCTGGGCAATACGGACTTTCAGCTCCCTCCAAAGATTTTCTGTTAGCACAGCTGAAAACTGTTGTTCTGATTAAAGAAGCAATAAAACTGGTCTTCTTTAGACTGGTTGAGTATCTGGAGCATCAGCATTTGTGGGTTCGATTACAGTCTCAAAATGGCCAGAAACAAAGAAATTACTTCTGAAACTCATCAGTCTATTCTTGTTCTGAGAAATGAAGGCTATTCCATACGAGAAATTGCCAAGAAACTGAAGATCTCGTACAGCGCTGTGTACTACTCCCTTCACAGAACAGCACAAACTGGCTCTAACCAGAATAGAAAGAGGAGTGGGAGGCCCTGGTGCACAACTGAGCAAGAGGACAAGTACATTAGAGTGTCTAGCCTGAGAAACAGATGCCTCACAAGTCCTCAACTGGCAGCTTCATTAAATAGTACCCGCAAAACACCAGTCTCAACGTCAACAGTGAAGAGGCGACTCCGGGATGCTGTCCTTCTAGGCAGAGTTCCTCTGTCCAGTGTCTTGTGTTCTTTTGCCCATCTTAATCTTTTATTTTTATTGGCCAGTCTGAGATATGGCTTTTTCTTTGTGTAACAGTATAACTTTAAACCGTCCCCTCGCCCCAACACGGGCGCGAACCAGGGACTCTCTGCACACATCAACAACGGTCGCCCACGAAGCATCGTTACCCATCGCTCCACAAAGGCCACGGCCCTTGCAGAGCAAGGTGCAACACTACTTCTAGGTTTCAGAGCAAGTGACGTAACTGATTGAAACGCTACTAGCGCGTACCCGCTAACTAGCTAGCCATTTCACATCCGTTACACTCACCCCCCTTTCAACCTCCTCCTTTTCCGCAGCAACCAGTGATCCGGGTCACGGCACCAATGTAACAGTATAACTTTAAACCGTCCCCTCGCCCCAACACGGGCGCGAACCAGGGACTTTCTGCACACATCAACAACGGTCGCCCACAAAGCATCGTTACCCATCGCTCCACAAAGTCCACGGCCCTTGCAGAGCAAGGTGCAACACTACTTCTAGGTTTCAGAGCAAGTGACGTAACTGATTGAAACGCTACTAGCGCGTACCCGCTAACTAGCTAGCCATTTCACATCCGCTACATTTGCAACTCTGCCTAGAAAAGGGTTTTCTAATGATCAATTAGCCTTTTAAAATGATAAACTTGGATTAGTTTTTAACACAACATGGCATTGGAACAGTGATGGTTGCTGACAATGAGCCTCTGTACACCTATGTAGATATTCCATAAAAAATCTGCCATTTCCAGCTACAATAGTCATTTACAACATTAACAATGTCTACACTGTATTTCTGATCAATTTTATGTTTTTTTAAAGGACCAAAAATTAGCTTTTCTTTTACAAACAAAAACATTTCTAAGAGACCCCAAACGTTTGAACGGTAGTGTATATATACTGTATATATAGGATTGACCATCCAGGATATCAAAATGAAAACCATGTTTTGAAGCTATACAGTGTTTCTTTACATTTGCATTGTTTACAAACATTGGAGTAAAACAATCTTATATTTGGGGTACTGGTGTGGTACAACAGTTGACGTTTATAAGTTATATTTTTCAAGAATCAATGGGTATATATCATTATTGATGTCCAAAAATAAAAGATTCTAGCTTTAAAGGTAATGTTGCTTGTTATACTAGGCCTATACGCTGACCAGTGTTGGGTATTCATTCAGGTCAGTTTCCTGATTATACCAAGATAATTATTTTAAATCAACAGATCACCGATTCCACCGTCTTTACTGCCCATCTGGACCGAACAGTGGAAGTCTGGCATCTGTTTTACCGAGAAAGTTTGGCACGAACTTAATCTTGGTAGGTAAAACACATGTAGGTGAATTTTGTTTGTGTACTATAAGTATGTTGACATGAAGTCTCTTTCCGCAGGTCCACATTTCTTCAGAGAATAACCCACACCACATACTAAATGCACTCAAGTGATTCCACGTATAAACATTGTACCCTAGTGCAACACAACCCAATGTCCCTGATGCATTCAGTGCACTTTTACATTGGAGGGCATTCATGGAACTGTTTTGGACTGAGGCACATTCGAATCCAATCTCAAAAGTCAAGCAATAGATTTTGTTCTTGTGTTGTGGATGCCCGCAATGTTTGAGAACTGAGTGACGGTGGTGGAACTGAAGGGTATGTTCGTGTTCTGGCACAGAGGATGAAACAAATGTTCCCAGAGGCACCCCTTAGAATCAGAACCTCTCATTCTTTCCTTTACTTGAGCTAATTTTGCCATTAGACTTCACTGCTACTCTGGTATGCCAGTTTCCCCTTTAGCCTACTGCTCAGAAGACTGCGCCAGGTCTCCAGTAAAACAAAGCGAATCTGAACACACTGTCTCTGAGGCTTTTTTCTGACTTACAAAACAATGGAACTGTGAAGCTGAATGCAATGAAACTGTACAGACGATTCAGTTCGATGAAAGGTTAAGATAATGACAGCCTAGTTCTATAGTATCTATCTCTCTAGTACTACTAAAGAGTGTTTTTTCTCTTCCTCATGCAAAGCCTCTAATTATTCTAAGAAACCTGGGCACACT
Organism: Salvelinus alpinus; assembly: GCF_045679555.1. NCBI lineage: Eukaryota > Metazoa > Chordata > Actinopteri > Salmoniformes > Salmonidae > Salvelinus > Salvelinus alpinus. Next base: position 22,100,270 of record NC_092113.1, read on the forward strand.
AACGAGGTCTGTCCTGAGGAGTTATAGTACATCATGTGAGGAGAATATTGTCTAGTTCCTACTTTCAAAATCCAAAGGAATTGATGATGGTGTTGAGTTGTGGAGACTTTAAGAAGGGAAAAGGAGGTATGGGGGAGGGGAGCTACTTGTTTTGGAAGAAATCTGGAACCTATAAACTTGGACAACTTATACGAAAAAGAACGGCAGAATATCCTCATCTGATTGGTCAACCCACGTGCCTTTGTCTCCGCCTCATTCCTTTACCCTTACCAATCACAAAACGCATTTTCTTCCTGTTATGCTTGGCCTGGCTGTGCCTTAGAACCCAGCTGGACCAATCTGTGGAACAGATGGGTGGGAACTTACAAGTTCCATCCTCTTTCTTCTTTAAAAAGCCAGATGCAGGTTGGCTGCTGTCTTACATTGAGCTAGGATACTGGACGCAACTGCCGTTCTGAATGTAGCGAGCAGATTGTATTGTTAAATTGTTGTCATGTCTAGATGTAGGCAACATATGGATTTCCAATACTGAGAATTGATTATTTTTCCATTTGCTTTCTATTGCTAGCAGATCTGGCAGATCACTTCTGGTATTTCTTTATACAGGCTTGCCATAGAACAGAGAAACTAAAGGAGGCATAGCCCATTAGAGGCCCTGAATGAGAGAACAGAGGAGTGGGATAGAAACAGTGTAGGTGTAGAAACAGGGTTAGGTAGATAGACTGCCATGAGAGAGGATCCGTCAAGCTGTGGTGAATACCCAGAGGGAGGGGTGGTGTCCAGCGAGGAGGAGCCAGACTGCGCTCCAAACAAATGCCCTGTGGTGGTGGTAACACCAGGGGCTGGCGGGCGCAAAAGGGTCACCAGGAAAGACAACATTTCATCGCCAACAGAGGACAACAAGTCAACAACAGGAGTGCCCCCCAGTCTGATCCCATCAGGACCCAAGAGGCCTAAGAAGAGTCCCCAGCCCTCCCTGTCTCCTCTCCCCATCCCAGGCCAGCCCCTGGAGGACCCTCAGCACCAGCGGGTGGTCGCCAATGTACGGGAGCGCCAACGGACGCAGTCCCTGAACGACGCCTTTGCCTCGCTTCGTAAGATAATCCCCACGCTGCCGTCAGACAAGCTGAGCAAGATCCAGATCCTGAAACTGGCCTCGCGCTACATTGACTTCCTCTACCAAGTCCTGCAGAGTGATGAGATGGACGCCAAGCTGGCCAGCTGTAACTACCTAGCCCACGAGAGACTCAGCTATGCATTCTCAGTGTGGAGGATGGAGGGGGCCTGGTCCATGTCCGCTACCCACTAGCCCTCCCATTTACCTCTCTAACACCCTCTCGCCCTCCCCTCCTGCCCCCACGCCCTCCCACAGCTGCGCCCTCCGGACCAAATCTCCCATGACCTCTGACCCCTGCTCTCTGACCCTCATCCTCACATCATCTAACTCCTCCACCACTCTACACCAGGTATGCACGATACAAACCATTCATACTCAATAGTATCTTTCCAAAACAAAATGTCACTGTTTTATATTGCATGCAAAGAAGTAGTAATTCAACAGATCTGCTGAAGGTGATCAGAGATTAACCTGGTGTTTTAATATAGTATCAAATGCAATGCTGGACATTTGCCAGAATGAAACGTAATAACTTTGCCAAGTAAGTAAATCACAAGGGAGGAACATAGAACAGCACACCTTAGGTTACCACAAATCTCTTTTTAAATTCAAGGTATACTGTAACTATTCTACAAGATCAGTTTGTACTGAAAATTGATATACGATGGTAGCTAAATGTATGCCATGATTATCATCATGATTATGGACCTAATAGGAGGCCATAGAGCTGTTATTTCATACATTTTGTAAGAAATAACAAATTGAACGCTAACAAATCACACCATACATAATCTTACTTGTATTCTAGTTTCTATACATATACAAATTGTATTTGGACAAGAAATCATAAAAATAATCATGTGCAACTTCATAATAGACTTGGTGTTTTTTTATATATATATTTGTATATTTATGTGAAAGGCATATAATAATAAATTCCTTCAGAGAGTGGGAGAGAGACAGAAAGAGAGTTTTACCCAGCCAGCCATAACTCATTGTACCTCATAGTCTCATCATTTTAGATAATATTAATCGGCCTTTGAAGCCAAATGATTGTGGAAAAAGTAACATTACAAGTTTCACTTTCCTACACCCAAACCAAGTCCCTTTTTTTTTTTTTTTTTTTGGTACTAAAACTTTCCTTTGAATTCTTTCCTTTCGTTTTGGCTTAAACTTGCTCCACTGGACAAAAATGAGATAGATCTTGACGAGGCTCAACAAAAATAACCTGGTTTTGAGAAACCATGCAGCAGTTAGCCATCAAAGGAGAAGTGATGGCTGTCTACTGCACTCCCACAAACCACTGAGTTAGATGAAAGAGGTGCCATTGATTCTTCCAGCTCCACATCTCCATGGTAAAGATGGCTATCAGACGCCTCATCAGTGGCTGTGCCTCCCTTCACCAGTGGCCACACATTTGCCATTTGAAACCACTGCTTTACCCACTTCACAAGAGGTACCATTACCACGCTTCTGAGGGATGTCTTTTTCATACTACAGTCAGCACAGTGTGTTCATACAACCTAGCCCACGTTGACATGTTACTCGCTGTGACATTCTCAAACACTGTCCTCTAGAAATTGTGTTTGAGGCAAATGAAAGCTAAATGTCCTTTGACCCTTTCTTAAATACCAGGTGAAATGAATATAGGTGGAACAGGCGGTTAGATATGAGAGATGCATTCTCAGTGTTTGTGTTTGCTGGGATGGCCGTTGTTGTTGTGTCTGCAAGCTGACTCTGAAGGAAGACATGATTTGCTCCTTTGTCATTAGGGTCCTGTAGTATTCTCCAACTAATGTCTTCTTAACCTTTCTCATGTGAATGTTCTCCCTGCTATTCTATGGGGTTGCTTTGGGATGTGTGTGTGTGTGTGTGTCAGCCACATGAATACAGATTTGTATTCTGCCAGGGAGGCGTCAATGTTTATCCCTGTCTTTCAAGGAGATCAAATATACATTGGTGTTTTAGCCTGCTTTGTTCTTGTCGCTGAACTTATTGCCACACTCTGGCTTTCGATTGGACGTTTATACTTATATTTATTGAGTTTACTTTTGCCTTTATATGCATGTTTATTGATATTATCCAGTTGCATTTAATCAAAATACCACATTTTACAAGGACATGGTCAACAAAACACACAGCCATGACCTCCAGGGAAAATGGACAAACATTTTGATACTGAAGGGAGTTTATGCCCATTACCAGTTTAACTGTTAGAGAGTACAGAGATTTCATTAGGCATCATGAACTAAGAATGTGTTTTCTTTAAAGCAAAAGGAAATAGCATATTTAGCATTATGTTGTAGCACTTACAGAATGTTTCTATCTTGTGTGTCTCCCCAGCATCCGACCAAGGCGATTGAGAAGCCTTCGCGTTAGTCTGCAATCCCTTTGATTACTGGTTTGTACTTACACCTCTGGACCATCTAAATCACAGATCTCAGCCCTGCCCTCACTCTGGAGAGGTACTGTAGAGACTCGGCTTCCTCGAGCGCACACAGAAACGACAGGGCAACAATTTTGAGCTGCTAGCAGGCCTGGAAGACGGACAACTATAGCATTTTATGACCTGGAAATTGCAACTTTGACTTAGAAACAGTTTTGTACACAAATGTAAGTCATGTGAATGTTCCTATTCTAGTGTAAATACATGTAGTCACAACCAATAGAACATTATTGATTAAAAGGGAATCAGTTGCTGTAAAGAATGTATTTGTATTACAATTGTAGATATGTGGATAAAATATGCCTTGTGATTTTCTTGTCCATATAATAAAATGTGTATTTGAGCATCTTTCTCAGTCTCATCTTATAACCAGTCTCACCTTAAACCCTGTACTGCGACTACACCATCATGGTCCACCATCAGCATTCAACATGACACAATAGCATTTCTAAACACCAAATACATATGAAATACATTGATTATTATCCTTCTTTGTGTTTGTGTGTGAAATAACCTGGGTTACCAGGGATCTATCTACGAGTTACCCTGTCAGCCTTAATTAGTGCTCTAGAACATACGCCTCGTTAAGAAGTCTGCTCTGGCAGACTAAGGTATAATTGCACATAAAGCTGTTGTTCTTTTGGGGGAAATTAAGGCCTCTAAAATATTTATTGGTTGGAAAGAAATCTTATGATATACCCAACCACAGAAGCACATGTGGATACATGCATTAATGGACCATGAGAGTGTACACTGTATATCAAACATGTCACACCTACACATGTGCACACACACAACATTTTCAATTTTAATTAAGAGAAAAACAGTACAAAATAGACATTCTTTCTATACATACATAGGAAATATGGAGGAAATAAAAGTATGAAAAAAGATTCAATGTCATTTTTTGTTATTCTAAACTTGTTAGTGAAGGCTACCAATACATGATTCAAGGCACATGTGTGATGCATTTTGGTCTTGAGTATCTATTTACAGTGACTTTAGCAAGTAGATCATAAAAAGGACAAGAAGTAGATCATAAAAAGGACAACATAAAAAGAAATGGAGAGGAGTGGCCCACTGGCCACTAAGACAAAATGAGCGTGGCCCATAGACCCCTGGAAAACTTTACAGGAGAGCTAATGTACAGTATTCAAAACACTTTAACTCTAACAGAGTTAAACCCTTCATAGACAACAGATACCAACTGGTGCACTACGAGACAGACACAACACAGTCACTGTCAGTTCTAAGAGACAGACACAACACAGTCACTGTCAGTTCTAAGAGACAGACAACACAGTCACTGTCAGTTCTAAGAGACAGACACAACACAGTCACTGTCAGTTCTAAGAGACAGACACAACACAGTCACTGTCAGTTCTAAGAGACAGACACAACACAGTCACTGTCAGTTCTAAGAGACATACAACACAGTCACTGTCAGTTCTAAGAGACAGACACAACACAGTCACTGTCAGTTCTAAGAGACAGACAACACAGTCACTGTCAGTTCTAAGAGACAGACACAACACAGTCACTGTCAGGTCTAAGAGACAGACACAACACAGTCACTGTCAGTTCTAAGAGACAGACACAACACAGTCACTGTCAGTTCTAAGAGACAGACAACACAGTCACTGTCAGGTCTAAGAGACAGACAACACAGTCACTGTCAGTTCTAAGAGACAGACACAACACAGTCACTGTCAGTTCTAAGAGACAGACAACACAGTCACTGTCAGTTCTAAGAGACAGACACAACACAGTCACTGTCAGTTCTAAGAGACAGACACAACACAGTCACTGTCAGTTCTAAGAGACAGACACAACACAGTCACTGTCAGTTCTAAGAGACAGACACAACACAGTCACTGTCAGTTCTAAGAGACAGACACAACACAGTCACTGTCAGTTCTAAGAGACAGACACAACACAGTCACTGTCAGTTCTAAGAGACAGACACAACACAGTCACTGTCAGTTCTAAGAGACAGACAACACAGTCACTGTCAGTTCTAAGAGACAGACAACACAGTCACTGTCAGTTCTAAGAGACAGACACAACACAGTCACTGTCAGTTCTAAGAGACAGACACAACACAGTCACTGTCAGTTCTAAGAGCGTTTGAATGATGGTGGCTGCTTCTATTTAATTTTAATTTTATAGTCTTTGTGGCGACCTTATGGGCAAACATTGCCCAGAGTCTTGAAAACAAAACATATAACTAGTACAAACAATAATTAATAATGCACAGTGAAAACTGGCAATAGTTATTACTTTCTTGCACATACATGGTCTCCTAGACACACATAGCTATCCACAGTGGTTGGTACAGAGTATAAGAGGAAAGGGCTAAAAGACTTGTTAGCATGGTTACCATTCTCCCTCTCTCAATGCCAACTAGGGGTGAGGATGCAGCCGAGGTTAGAGAAGAATGTCTAGTTAAGACAACGTTGATGTGTATCACCAGTCGGAGCACCAGCACAGAGAGCATGTTCCTTTCAAAAGATGCCTTGTAAATATTGTTTTAGACAGAAGTGGATGCTCTCTCTCACTCTTCTCTTTGATTTTGTATAAAAAAGAGTATGACTTCTTCAACATGGAAAACACAATAATACGCAGTAATAGAGAGCGTATGATACATTTAAACATTTAAACATTTAGCCACACTCCAGAGGTATGGGGTCATATACAAAATAATATTGTGAATCTTAAAACACATTTCATAACTATGTCTTCTGAATTTGATGGTGGCCAGTTTCTTTTCATTCACCGAATAGCTTCCAACAATGAGCGCAATCTAGATGAAATGCTCATTAAGACAAACTACATAACATCTAGAATGAATGTAGAAAATGGAACTGTGGAATGTGGTAAACATTTCAACTCACAACAAAAACTATCTACGTTGGATGTCATTTCATGAACACACAAAATAGGCTTGAGGAATTCTCACAAACTAGTTTCAGTTTGGAGCAGGCTTAGCGTGGATGGGTATAGGTACAGTATATCTGAAAATGAATAATCAGCATGATATCAAGTACTGTATCATACATTCGAGTGGAGATGGACTCTCTCCACAAGGTCTATAGGAGAAGTATGCACCATCATGAAGCAACATCTCCATAGTGCTAACAGTAATAGTCTGTTGGATGGTCCATAAAGAAGGTTTTCACATAGAATAACACACCAAACCAACCGTATTCAGCTCTACTTGATATAACCAACCATATTGAGCTCTACTTGATATAAGCAACCGTATTGAGCTCTACTTGTTATAACCAACCGTATTGAGCTCTACATGATATAACCAACCGTATTGAGCTCTACTTGATATAAGCAACCGTATTGAGCTCTACTTGTTATAACCAACCGTATTGAGCTCTACATGATATAACCAACCGTATAGAGCTCTACTTGATATAAGCAACCGTATGGAGCTCTACTTGTTATAACCAACCGTATTGAGCTCTACATGATATAACCAACCGTATTGAGCTCTACTTGAAAAAACCAACCGTATTGAGCTCTACTTGATATAACCAACCGTATTGAGCTCTACTTGATATAACCAACCGTATTGAGCTCTACTTGAAAAAACCAACCGTATTGAGCTCTACATGATATAACCAACCGTATTGAGCTCTACATGATATAACCAACCGTATTGAGCTCTACTTGATATAACCAACCGTATTGAGCTCTACTTGATATAACCAACCGTATTGAGCTCCACTTGATATAACCAACCGTATTGAGCTCCACTTGATATAACCAACCGTATTGAGCTCTACATGACATAACCAACCGTATTGAGCTCTACTTGATATAACCAACCGTATTGAGCTCTACTTGTTATAACCAACCGTATTGAGCTCTACATGATATAACCAACCGTATTGAGCTCTACTTGATATAAGCAACCGTATTGAGCTCTACATGATATAACCAACCGTATTGAGCTCTACATGATATAACCAACCGTATTGAGCTCTACTTGATATAACCAACCGTATTGAGCTCTACTTGATATAACCAACCGTATTGAGCTCTACTTGATATAACCAACCGTATTGAGCTCGACTTGATATAACCAACCGTATTGAGCTCGACTTGATATAACCAACCGTATTGAGCTCTACTTGATATAACCAACCGTATTGAGCTCTACTTGATATAACCAACCGTATTGAGCTCTACTTGATATAACCAACCGTATTGAGCTCGACTTGATATAACCAACCGTATTGAGCTCTACTTGATATAACCAACCGTATTGAGCTCTACTTGTTATAACCAACCGTATTGAGCTCTACTTGATATAACCAACCGTATTGAGCTCTACTTGATATAACCAACCGTATTGAGCTCGACTTGATATAACCAACCGTATTGAGCTCGACTTGCTTGTGGATAATAACAAGGCAACTGAACTGTGAAATGAATGTACACAATAAAATAGGCATGTCTACAGGTCAAAATGCTGGTCCTGAAAAAACAAACATCAACTTAACACAGTAACCTCACTGGTCCAACTGCAGTAATACGGTCATACTGCAGACATATTTAAGACAGTTTTCTTTGGGAGATGTCCATTAAGTGCATTAGAGCCTTTGACTAGCATAATAAAACTATACAATAGCCCTCATTAACATACATTTAGTATTTCCTCCCAAACAGTGGTAGGTCTTCAGCTCTTCATAAGATTCATTGGTTTATTTGTTTCAGTTTGGTCCTCATCATGTCAGTAAAACATAAAGGGAAATAGTGTGAGAATGAAATGCATTTCTGACTGTGTGTGTGTGTGTCCATGCAAACAATGTATAAAGACATGTGTCCATGTGAACAATGTATAAAGACATGTGTCCATGTGAACAATGTATAAAGACACTTGTCTAAGAACAGCAGTGGAATAATCAGAATACAATCTGGGCAAACAGGAAGTTTTTGCAAATGCACTTAGAAATACTAATTTGTGTATACATGCATGAGTCTTCTTAGAATGTGAGTGGATTTCAGAGGAGAAAAATATCTTCCAATCCTCAAAGTTGAACAGATAATTAAATAATCTATAGCCCCCCCCCCCCCCGAGGTTTGGAATTTTCAACGGTTCACATTATGGAATGCACAGTGCAAAAACGACAGATAAAACCACATCTTCATTTTCTTCTTTAGTGGTTAAACTGAATATAAATGACATCATCAAGGATTGACTGAGCCATTCAGCAGTTGCCAGGTGCTGGCCGGTCTCGGTCTCTCTCTCTCCAGGGCCATCCTCAGAGCCACTGACTGGTGTCTGCTCTGCTCACTGACACAACAACAGACACCCACAGACCTGGTGCTAGTATTGCTTTACTGTAAGTGCCTCAGTAAGACCTATTATGTCTGTACTGTTTTGTTTTTGAAAGGCCAAAAAGTGGTCAATATCACGGCACCGGGCTGGTATCCTTCTGAATACACCCAATATAAATGACTCTGTATTGCTGGGGCTAGATCATGGACAGAGTTAGTTTCATAATCAGTTGTATGAGAACATCTTTTATCTCACATATACACTGACAGGACTTTGGTGTGGTGTCAGAAGGCTACATTAGTTCCAATGTGTTGAGTTCATTCTTCACTGTGTTAAGGTGCTCTGCATATAGCCTGAGGAGAATGGACGGTGGTCTTTGAGGCACTGTGTGGTTTTAGGGCCTCATTGGTTAAGGCAGAGATCCACAATCTACACTCCTCCCCCTCGTCGTGTGACAGGGAAGAATCTCCAAGGCTATTGGGATGTCCTGAAGGAGAGGTCTGTGAGGTCAAGGGTCAGCATCTTCTACATGGAGTCCTCATCTTGCTCCATAGGCTCGTCTGGGTGGCTGGGGGAAACAGAGAAGATGGTTAGGAAAAACATCATGCATCACATTTGTAACATTTTGGGGAGTATTTAGGAGTGTTAGGTACTGGTGGTCAAGTCATACCTCCTACTGGTCAGGACCCCCACAGACAGAGAGGCCAGAGCATTGACAGCATCAGTCTCCTCACAGTCTCTCCTCTGAGCACCCAGGTAGGACAGTCCCACAGAGCTACTGAACAGCTTCAGGGACTGCCAATACTGACCTGAAAAACAGGTCACTTTATTTGCCTAAACCAAAGCCAGTAAGCACAAACACTTGGATGAGAGCAGTGGGCACTTCGGCTGCAGTCAGAAGGTCTGAACGTCCAACTGACATAAATGCTAGTCCCTCCAACTGCATGGGCCCATATGGTCCTTGTAGCCTACTGTATTAAATCAGTGTGTGTACTCAGGAAGTCTCTGCATTTTACAATAATTAGAATCAGACAAGAATAAAGGGATAGACAAAAATACAATAGAGAGAGAAACAGAGAGGGAAAAGGAGGACAGGGGTATCCTTTATTTGAGACATGAGGAGTTGAATGACTGTTTACCTACCATGTATCTGTATGACTCTCAGTAGCGAGTGAACACTGTTAGCATTGGGCTTCTGCAGCAGCACCTCCTCCGACAGAGGCTCCTGTATGGACAACGCAGTGGGAGAGGAAGGCATCAGACCACTCATCAACAACACTCACCTTAACAGCCCTCCATAGATTTCCTCTTACTCATATCATTGAATATTCCTTATGAGGGAATACACTTCACATAAACCTGTGTGGTATACTTAACATGATTTAGGAAGGGGTTTTAAAGTAGTTTATAAACTGCTTTAATGCACCTTAAACCAGTCTCACCTCAATACCCAGCAGAGCACTGACGCAGGCCTCAGAGGCGTCACAGATGGCCGTGAGGTCGTGACCTCCCTCCAGAGCCATGATCACCCGGCCTCCAGCTAGACCCATCAGCTGCCGGGTAAGGAACCCAAAACCTGACAGACACATCCACATTAACACAGTCAATATGGGATGTGGTGGCCAATTAAGCACGGGAACTTTGCATGTTAAACTAGCCTAAATCATGTTCAATACGGCATTTCAACCCCTTTTCTAGATTGACAACATGGGAATATACTGCAGGGCATGTATCAATCTTTATGACATTTACAGCGCAGATTAACATACAGTAAATCCCTAAAGACACACAGTTACAACACTAACAAAAATACAACTACAGATGTAGGATCTTAATTTGAGCCAGTTTGCTATAGCAGGAAAATAATCCTGCAGCAACAGGAAATGTAAATGATTATGTGAATTTTTGTAGGTGTTGATCCATTTTTCGTGAGGGGAAAATCAAGTCTGAAATTTCAAAGTGGAAAGTACAAACTTTAAGAGCCTTTTTAAACTTCAAATACACTACAAGTTGAACATTTCCTAAATTTCAGAAAAGTTATCCTGCAACAGGGTGATTACATTAAGATCCAACATCTGTATTGTCCATCCTACTTGATTTTTTATCATGCCATTTTATATTGTGTACCAGGTCAATGCTTATAAATGTCTTGCCTTCCATTTATCAAGAACTAACTAGCAAAGCTCTAAAACCACTTTATAGGCTAGCTCGGGGTCTAAAGTGTACTGAGGAAAACCTTGCTTACATTTGGCGGTGACCTTGTAACCCCCTAGAGGTGCAGGGTGTCCCTCTGCTGCATCGAACCCCGAGGAGACCAGGACCACGTCAGGGGAGAACTCCTGAGCTATGGGCATCACCACCGTCCTGCAGGGAGAAACATTAAACAACATCTATGTCATTTAGTCCACTAACAGCCCTGCCTGGCTGTTTCAGACAGTGAGGAGAGCATGGTTGGGGTTGAGCTGCTAGGGAGTGGGCCTCCTGTTGTTTTCTGGGCTGGTGTCCATCACCCCTCTCTGTCAGAGAGTCAACCAGCACAGTGCAGAGCAGAGCCGCCAACTAGCAAGGAAGCTAACGCAGGCATCTCCGCTGCCGCCCGAGTTCAAAGCCGCCATAGGCGCGTCTGGTTCCCATTTGGAGCTTGTCACTCTCCTCACGTCACTGACAGCATGCCATCTGGGATCCATTTGGGTTCATTATCCTGCGTTTGGATTCCTCCAGCCCAGACCCCCCCACTCCCCACCACACTAACTAACCCCGCCTCCCCTGTAGACCAATAAAACCTTCCATACTCCCCTGTGAGCCCAGCTATAGACAGACTACAGGGAGAACAAGAGAGAGAGGGAGAGGGCTCATTAAAGATCAATCAGAGAGAGGGAAGGAGAGAGGAGAGGAGGAGAACAGGAATGAGAGAGAGGAGACAGGGAGGTGGGGAGGGGTGTAGAGGTATGTGGTGGATGGCAGCATTCCCTACCCCTGGAGTTTAGAGAAACTGACTGACAATATTTCACCAACAAATTTGTTGCGCATTCTAAATCTGTGTGGGACAGATGTGTGGCAACAAAATATGTATTTTCAGATAACAAAAACAGAGTTATAATTATTATTTCCAAGGATGGTGCACTATTGTGTGGAAAAGTAAGGTATATTAGGAATACTCTGGTTTGTTACTTATTACGTTGAAGTTAAAAACTTTTGTTGAAACTTTTCCAGTACTATGTTGTCATTCTCATTTTGTTACGCTGGCTTAGAGGTGGGGCCCACCCACTTGGTTGTCTGCCTGCAGTGTGGACCCTCTTACTGTGTGGTTGCTACAGTTTCCTATGGTTGCCACCAGACAGCAGACCAAACCAACATACAGAGACTTCATTAGAACTTTCAACTACCCACCGGTGGCAATTAAGTGCCATGGAGGAAGTGTCAGTGAAATGTCTGTTTAATACAACAACAACCAAACCTGGAGACAATTTAATCTTACAAAAAATCTTATTAAAATGTAAAAAATTGGGACCATACACATGCACTTCAAATGACTGGGATTCAGAAGTGCGTCAGTCAATTTACAGTATATTGACAGCAGTGCTCGGTAAACTGGAGTGAAGGACACTGTGCCCCATGTTGTTTTGGCGAATTGAAGAGCAAACTCTCCCCAGTGAGCAGTAGACTGAATCACGGTGACACCCAGATGGTTACTACCAATATTACAATTTATTTCTCGTGTAGGCTGCTATCCTAATCAAAATAAAATCAAGTGGGATGGAACAAAATGGCCACGTTAGCTACGCCACATTAGCTACCGCCAGCGACATGCGGCATGTCACAGTGACATCAGGATGGTGACCAAGATGTTTCTCCCTCACCCATCGAAATAAACATCACTTCATTTTACACCTTTTAACTAGCGTCATGCTGCATCATAAACTAGCTAGCTGGGAACACTGGCTGGGAAGGGGTTATCAGGACAACTGATAAAACGAACCATTCGTCTCCACCCGACTTTCAACTGTGAGAAATACGTCATTGATTTGGGCAACATGCGTGTCCGTATAGCTTCATATACATTTTTGGTGATGTCACTTCTTGCCACTGGGGGGCAGTAAAACAACGTGATGGGTCAGGTCAAGTTACATTAGGTTTAAATGTAGAGCCAGCGAGATGACAAAGACGCACCAAGTAAACAGTAGTAGAGGGTCAATTTCCTCAACAACCAGGAGCGCTGAAACGTGAGGCTAAACTTCTCTGCTGTTTTGGTCCTGAAGCTACCATGTTGTAGCAGAGTGAAGCACACCCGTGTACATGCGCAGGTACTCTGTGTGACTGTGTGAGAGCAGTCTTGCATCGCACTTATCTCAATGGGCACGTTTCTCTACTCAGACGTTGCTGACGCCTGCCAGATCTTACAATACCTGGATAGGTATTTTACCTATCAGCTAATCACATCATGGTCGCATTCCCCTGCTTAGACGCTGCATGCATCAACCAATGGTTGTGTGCATGTCATCGAATGTGCAGTGAGGCACCATACTGCTATACCATATGACGTGGTTAACTGATACGTATAATATCTATCTATCTATCTATCTATCTATCTATCTATCTATCTATCTATCTATCTATCTATCTATCTATCTATCTAGGCATTGTAAGATCTGGCATGCGTCAACAACGTCTGAGTAGTAAAGGAACACAACCAACATGTTATCTCAATCTGGTGCCCGACTGCACAGTCGCTGACGGGGTTGATTCATGCAAGGTCTGAGCAGGGGAACGCGACCAATAGCTGCGGCGCTCACCGTGGCAACGTCACGCCTTTCCTGCATTCAATGACCTAAAGCGTCGTCTTTGACCCTATGGGTGGAATGTTGTTCATATTTTTCATAATTTCATAATAAAAACACAACAAAAATCCGGTGTTTCTATGTCAAACAGTTTTGATATATTTATATTCTGTGATGTATATAAAGTGTAATATTGGGATGCAAACTCAAAATGTTATACATTTTTTAGGTCTATACTTTTATTTCAAAGTAGATTTGTTTAAGACTACCAATTATTCACTCCGTGTGACGCTGATTTAGCCCACTGCAGTAAAAGTGAATCTCAATGTGACCTTGCTTGAAAACTCTATTATATTTTTGCCAAAACTTTCAAGAAAGAGAACAAAAACTGAACATAATTCATTATGGTTTTTATTTTGGTTCGTTTTGGAGTCAGTCAAAGATAACAGTTTTAGTATTTTCTGTTGGTTCATTGTTTTATTTCTGTTTACTTTTTACATGATTCGTTTTTGTTTTAGTTTCAGTTTCAGTTTACTATAATAACCTTGGTCGGAGCTGTCTTACCTAAAAGCAGTGATGTACTCAGCATCACTCATAGGGGGGTCCAGACCTCCAGTCCAGGCCACATTGACATTGAAGCCCTCTCCAGCACCAGATCCCACCTACAACACAGACACACACAGAGACCTACTGAGACAAAGCATTCTCCATGGAGAGGAGGATACTGTCAATAAGAGTAACATAGAGGTGCTAGAGGCACAGCACATGTAGTATAATCTCGACAGACATCTCTCCACTGTAACTTAGGAACCTAGCTAGCTCTTTGAGTTTCTCTTGACGTCGTCTGGGCCTACTAGCAGAATTCACCGTGTAGAGCTGAACCAATGATGTCAATTACCTCAGCCGGCCCGCCGCTGCCAGGGAAGAAGTTGCCGTCGTCATAGCGATGCAGTGAGATATACAGCACACTGGGATCATTGTAAAACACTTCCTGGGTCCCATTACCATGGTGAACATCCTAGCAACAGGACAGAGATGGAAAAGAACATTTGGTAACATTAAAACCAATAACTGCTGGCTCGTGTTATGTCATATCCTAGGCCTAATCAATAGTAACCAGTAACTAATGTGAGACAGAACTCATGTGTATACTGTACGTGTTATGTCATATCCTAGGCCTAATCAATAGTACCAGGAACTAATGTGAGACAGAACTCATGTGTATACTGTACGTGTTATGTCATATCCTAGGCCTAATCAATAGTACCAGGAACTAATGTGAGACAGAACTCATGTGTATACTGTACGTGTTATGTCATATCCTAGGCCTAATCAATAGTAACCAGTAACTAATGTGAGACAGAACTCATGTGTATACTGTACGTGTTATGTCATATCCTAGGCCTAATCAATAGTACCAATAACTAATGTGAGACAGAACTCATGTGTATACTGTACGTGTTATGTCATATCCTAGGCCTAATCAATAGTACCAGTAACTAATGTGAGACAGAACTCATGTGTATACTGTACCTGTGTTTACACATACAGGTAACTGCCAGAATAAAGGAAACACAAGTAAATGAGGGATACAAAGTATATTAAAAGCAGTGTGTCCACACAGGTGTGGTTCCTGAGTTAATTAAGCAATTAAAACATCCCATAATGCTTAGGGTTATGTATAAAATGTTGCTCATTACTTTGGCTACCATGGCTAGAAGAGACTTCAGATCTCAAAGGACCATAGGGGGTTTAAAGCGATTCTGGAGTGGCGCCTGACAGTGTTTTCTACCTACATCAACAAAACACCAATATATTGAATTTCTCATGGAAGAATGGTGTCGCATCCCTCCAATAGAGTTCCAGACAATTGTAGAATCTATGCCGAGGTTCATTGAAGCTGTTCTGGCTCGTGGTGGCCCAAAACCCTATTAAGACATTTTATGTTGGTGTTTCCTTTATTTTGGCATTTACCTGTACATAATTCATGTGTTTATACATACAGTACATCATGAAGGTCAGTACTAGTAGTTATTGTCAAAATAGTACTAAGTCAACTGAGACGAGGACACCAGCAACACAAATAGCGCTGCTACTGTTAATGTTACAACCACTCCAACTGTAGTCCCTTACCCAGTCAACGATGAGGATCTTGTTGGCACTCAGTTTGTGTTGCAGCTGTTTGGCTGCAATGGCCACTGAGTTGAAATAGCAGAAACCCCTGTAGCAGAGAGGCAGAGAGAGAGAAAGAGGCAGAGAGAGTGGCAGAGAGAGATGCAGAGAGAGAGAGAGAGGCAGAGAGAGAGAGAGAGAGAGAGGAGAGAGAGAGAGAGGCAGAGAGAGAGAGAGGCAGAGAGAGAGAGAGAGAGAGAGAGAGAGAGAGAGAGAGAGAGAGAGAGGCAGAGAGAGAGAGAGAGAGAGAGGCAGAGAAAGAGAGAGAGAGAGGCAGAGAGAGAGAGAGAGAGAGAGAGAGAGAGAGAGAGAGAGAGAGAGAGGCAGAGAGAGAGAGAGGCAGAGAGAGAGAGAGAGAGGCAGAGAGAGAGAGAGAGAGGCAGAGAGAGAGAGAGAGGGGCAGAGAGAGAGAGAGAGGGGCAGAGAGAGAGAGAGAGGCAGAGAGAGAGAGAGAGAGGCAGAGAGAGAGAGAGAGAGGCAGAGAGAGAGGCAGAGAGGCAGAGAGAGAGAGAGAGAGAGAGAGAGAGAGAGAGAGAGAGAAGAGAGAGAGAGAGAGAGAGAGAGAGAGAGAGAGAGAGAGAGAGAAAGAGAGAGAGAGAGAGAGGCAGAGAGAGAGAGAGAGAGAGAGAGAGAGAGAGAGAGAGAGAGAGAGACAGAGAGAGAGAGAGAGAGAGAGAGAGAGAGAGAGAGAGACAGAGAGAGAGAGAGAGGCAGAGAGAGAGAGAGAGAGGCAGAGAGAGAGAGAGAGGGGCAGAGAGAGAGAGAGAGAGGCAGAGAGAGAGAGAGAGAGACAGAGAGAGAGAGGCAGAGAGAGAGAGGCAGAGAGAGAGAGGCAGAGAGGCAGAGAGGCAGAGAGAGAGAGGCAGAGAGGCAGAGAGAGAGAGGCAGAGAGGCAGAGAGAGAGAGAGAGAGAGAGAGAGAGAGAGAGAGAGAGAGAGAGAGAGAGAGAGAGAGAGAGAGAGGCAGAGAGAGGCAGAGAGAGAAAGAGAGACAGGGTGGAGGGCAGAGAAACATACATTATCAATACAAGATGATAGTGGTTAGGATAAGAGAGAAAATGGTGGAATTCATAGGAGCCAACTCAGCACACTAATCGTAGGAGAGTAGAGAAGAGGCATAAATCTTCTCTGTTCTTCTCCTTCCCAGCTTCACTATCAGCCCATAAATATCCATCGTCAGACAGGCTGCTGACACTGCAAAGCTCAGCAGAGCCCGCTGTGGTTAGCCTGGGCACGCACCACCACAAGGAGTATGGTATACACAAAAATCAACACACACACACACAGTAGATATGAGAATATGAAACAGACTCACATTGGGTTGGAGGGGTCAGCATGGTGGCCTGGGGGTCTCACCACTGCAAAGCCATTCTGGAGAGAAACAGTCAAACAAAACAAAGGATTATCATTCAGTATTCTTTGTCAAGTGGCCTAAGGCAGTTGGTGAGGCAGACCAGAATGTGATTGGATGAGGAGTGGAGTACAGATCGGTGTCTTACCTTGAGTTCTCGTTTGGCCACTCTGAAGGCCAGCTCTGTGACGCTGCCTGCAGCCATGCGCGATGCCGTGGATGTATGAGACTCGTTCCAGATTGTGTCATTATCCACCTGCCAATCAAAAACAAAACAACATGAGGGTGAGTGACAGGACAGCAGTCAAGCTTGATGGAACCGGTCGTAAGCATGCGTTTAGAATCTGCTAGCATGCTACAGGGAGTTACAGTGTATCAGGTGAAGTGTTTTTCTTTCCATGGTTTAAACAACACCAACTAATAGTACTACAGGCACACTGGTTTGGAGGCAAACAAACCTCACCTCAATCATTTACCGGACTATAAAATAGCTGTCTGATATATTTACGCAGACACACTCTGTGCCATAGAGATTTGCTATCCAAGCAACAAAAGAAACAGGACCATGCATACATGGTGTTGTATATACAGACCTGAGGGGTTGTCATTCCCTCAGGACTTAAACATTCTCCTGTCCACTCCATTTTATCTATCCTTTCATTCTTTTTCTCTGTTTGTTCACAAACTCGCATTTCTAGCCGTCTGGCTCAGACAATGAAATTGGAGGCATTTCTTTTATCCCTCGTCATGCGCATATTGTTTCTATTAGTTTGAATTGTCATGGTCCGATGGAGATCGTCAGGCAATTTATTGACATGTCCCAACGCACTCATGTTTTCCTCTTTCATTTCCACCGCCTCGTCTTCTCATGGCCCTCTCCTGGAAACAACATCAACAACTACCATCACTCTAATCAATCTGAATGGACTGGATCATATATCCGTTGTCAAGGACTTGGAGGGAAGAATTGCCAACTGAAATCGAGAGATGTTGTGCGCGTTGTGAGTGAGAGAGAGCTAGGGGAAAATGTGTGTCTGTGCATGCGTATGTATACTGTATGTGTGTGTGTGTACTGTATGTGTGTGTGTGTGTGTGTGTGTGTGTGTGTGTGTGTGTGTGTGTGTGTGTGTGTGTGTGTGTGTGTGTGTGTGTGTGTGTGTGTGTTGGGCCTCTCACGTACCCCTACTCCTCCACATGGCAGCATCACAAACATCCTTTGAGAGAGAATGCCTGAGGGAGAAAAATGCAAAGAGGTTTTATTAACCAAACAATCAATGTTAACAGCTCCTTTTCAAACAATTTTACATTAGAAATGAGTATCAGACATTACTGTACGTTTGTGTACCATCACTGTAGTGACAACTTAAATACATGAATGAGTTGACTACTAAACATAACGGATTCCAAAGTGCTTTCAATACTGTAACTTTAACCAAAGGCAAATCCCTAGTTACTAGGGACACCAGAGTTAATAGGGACACCAGAGTTACTAGGGACACCAGAGCAAGTAGCTTAACTTTACAGTGCTGTTGCCAAACTGTTACCAGTTACGTAAAGCAGTGGTTCCCAACTCTGGTCCTCGAGTACTCCCAACAGCACACATTTTAATTGTAGCCCCCGACAAGCACACCTGATTCAACTTGTCAACTAATCTTTAGGCCCACAATGAGTTGAATCAGGCATGTTTGTCTAGAGCTACAACAAACATGTGTACTGTTAGAGGGGCTCAAGACCAGCGTTGGGAGCCACTGACCTAAAGGCTTCTGGCACAAGGCCTGATGCAGTAGACCAGTACATCATAACATCTGTAGTGAGGACGTACCGGCCAGCTTGCGGTTGTCCAGTTTGAGGCGGTTGAGAGGGTTGGTGCCGTACAGAAGGACATGACGCTCTGAATGGACCGACTGCAGCTCCTCCAGAGTGGCCTTCCTACCTCGGATAGTCTGTTGGAACACAGACCAGACAGAGCAACAGATAATGGACCAGGTGGAGACAGCTATGGTGTCTTCTAGTAACTTGTAATCAGTGATATGGATGTATGTGTAATACGTGTGTAATGATAATGGTGATGTTTGTACCTCACACTGGCCCCTGAGACCTCTCTCCTGGAGACGTGACCAGATACTCTGGATCCTCCCAGCATGCTCTGGGTGGCTGCTGTTGTCACCACATGTGCACTGGTGCTTCAGCATCTGAGAGTCATAAACCAGACCTGCAACCAAACACAGTCAGACATTAACATGACTGTTTCCAGTGATTACTACTATTTCCTCCAAATCAACAGCTATAAGACAGATCTAACCACAATGAGAAAGCTAATCGAACAAATGCAATTAAATAATATCAACTTATCAGAGAATCCCTGACCAGGCCTCAGATTGAAATACAGCCACAGTAGGGATAATAACATACACCTAGGTAGGTCCTCGTGGTGGCAGTGTGCCTGTGTGTGTGGTCCACTTCTTACCGGTGGTGAAGCGTGGTTTGCTCTGTGGTTCTGGGGTGGACAGGGGTAGGGGTATGTCTGGCAACGTGAGGGATGTGGAGGCTGGCGAGGACTGGGTACGGGAGAGGGGGCGGTGGGCACCGCCAAGCATAATGGGTACCGCCAGTGTCTCCATGTGGGCTGTCTGGCGACGCAGCTGCTGCAGCTGTTTCTGTTTCTCCCATAGCAACGACTAGAGAGCAAGAGGGAGATAGAGCGAGAGAGTCAGATAAAGCGAGAGAGAGAGAGAGAGAGATTGTGGTGATTTTCAACCCACAGAAATCTATATACACAAGAGTATGCCAAACCTGCACGAACAAAATATAAAACCCTTTGCTGCTCTCTGCTGGAAGTTCAAGGAGACATGTTCTAGTGTTCGTCTACCATCCTCTTTGTGTCTGTATCTTACCTGGTTGAGTATGAGTGTGTGTTGCAGGTTGATCTGTCCTCCCCGGCTGTCTGCCGCAGACACGAGCTCCGCCCCCCTCAGTGACTCCGCCCTTGCTCTGCCCTGATAGATGTCGCTGGGCGCTGGCCCCACCTCCTCAGAGTCCATGTCTTCTGAGGGGATCTGTTTGAGACGAGGCTTCTCACTGGTCTTAGACATCAGCTTGAACACACAAATAATGATCCATTTAGCTTTATTCATTCAATTCTATCAATGTATTTTTGCCAGAAAAGACAGCTGCTGGCAGATGAAGCTCTCCGTGGATTGTACAAAAATCGATAATCCATTACAACAGAGTGAGTGAGCATGAGAGTATATGTGAGCAAAGAGGGATTTGTGAGGGTGTGTAAGTCACTGACCTTTCCCAGATGTGTCTGCTGTTTAAGTCTCTCCAATAGTTGGCTGTTGTGGTGCTGCTGCAGCAGATGGGGATGTAGGGATCTGGGGCTCTGCGGCAGGGGCTCTGAGCGAGTCCGGCTCAGAGGCTTGTGAGGGCCCCCTTCCGGGGCCAGATGATCCGTCTGGGGGGAAAACTGCAGAGGAACAGGGCCCAGGCCTGGAACTGAGACCAGAGGAGACAGGCAGAGTGTGGCTATAAGTCTGACTCTTTGTCAAGGCCACAAGGTGGCAGTGTCACAATACCTATGACAGCAGCATAAACATTTTCTCCATAGCTCTTTCACAGGAGGCTGAAGAAAAGTCCTAATGCCGACAGAATCCAGTTTAGCAATTCAGTATTGTTTCAGACTTTTATAAGTAACACATTCCTGGCAAGGACTTCTCCTGTTCTATGTCAAAGTCAAGTTACATGTGAAAGGAATTTTCACTACCGTATACAAAGGCAATGTTTATTGGAAGTCAAACTTATTACAAGCCAGAATTGTATGTGAATCCTGTGGTGTCTCACCAGCGAGCATTGGGGCGTGCACCAGTCCGGAGGGCTCCAGGATGAGGACAGGCTGGAAGTGAGGGGACAGCGACCCACTCTGCTTCTCCGTCCCCAGAGGAAGGTAGACAGACTGGCCTCCCGCCACCATAGGCACCCGGCCCACCTTCAGACGGGACAGGTCTCCATCACTCTGCACACATACACAGAGAATGTGGCGATAAGTTAACTAGTTGCTATCAAAGAAGAATCTTAGTGTTGTTATTTTTACAATTGCTCTATCTCATTATAATTATGAAAAGCATTTAATTCATAACCTCCATAACATCTACAAGTCTACATCTTTTTCTTCAGGTTGTGTGATATGCTTACCCTGGCGTTGGCTGGCAGGCCCAGGGTGATGGTGGGTAGGACAGAGGAACTCTGGATGGTGAAATGGGCTAGAGACCCATCCTGGAGCAGCAGTCTCTGGGCCTGAGGGGACACAACATGAATTCAACTATATTGCCTTGACTGTGTACTCTCAAACCCGATAGGTACCTCAGCAGGTGATTTTATGTTAGTGAATACATAGTGAGTGTGTGTGTGTGTGTGTGTGTGAGAGAGTGTGTGTTTGTGTAGTGTTTAAGTGATTTTATGTTAGTGAATACATAGTGAGTGTGTGTGTGTGTGTGAGAGAGTGTGTGTTTGTGTAGTGTTTAAGTGATTTTATGTTAGTGAATACATAGTGATTCCGGAGTGACACCTTCCGGAGACACCTGAAACCCCACCTCTTTAAGGAATACCTAGGATAGGATAAAGTAATCCTTCTAACCCCCCCCTCCCCCTTAAAAGAGTTAGATGCACTATTGTAAAGTGGCTGTTCCACTGGATATCATAAGGTGAATGCACCAATTTGTAAGTCGCTCTGGATAAGAGCGTCTGCTAAATGACTTAAATGTAAATGTAAATGTAAATAGTGAGTGTGTGTGTGTGAGAGAGTGTGTGTTTGTGTAGTGTTTAAGTGTATACACAAGTGAGAGTATCATACAAAATGCATGTGGGACAGCCTGCTTATTCTGATAAGCCAAGGCTAGACGACGAGGTGGAGAGTTTGATTAGATGACCAGATCTGTTGTTGCGTTCAACGAGGTGGAGAGAGTTTGATTAGGTGATCTGGTGTTGTGTTCAACGAGGTGGAGAGAGTTTGATTAGGTGATCTGGTGTTGTGTTCAACGAGGTGGAGAGAGTTTGATTAGGTGACCAGATCAGGTGTTGTGTTCAACAAGGTGGAGAGAGTTTGATTAGGTGATCTGGTGTTGTGTTCAACGAGGTGGAGAGAGTTTGATTAGGTGATCTGGTGTTGTGTTCAACGAGGTGGAGAGAGTTTGATTAGGTGATCTGGTGTTGTGTTCAACGAGGTGGAGAGAGTTTGATTAGGTGATCTGGTGTTGTGTTCAGCTACAGGGCTACAGACAGATGTCCTTCTCCAGTATCACTGTTTTAAACATTTCATTACCCAGACCGCATAGCCTAGAGAAACACACTGAACAAACAGTCCAGAAACTAAGGCTCTACTGGTCCCATCTCCACACAAACACACTAGAAAGGAGAATCAAAGCTTCATGCATATGTATAGGTGTATGTGTGTGTGTAGGGGAAGGGAGGCTGGGTAAATACCAATCGGATAATAACCTCATGGGACAGCCCGCCAACAGATTGCAGCACTCCGTTCTCATTGGGTAGACTGTCGTTAGGCGAGCTGCAGCCAGACACTGGCGTGCTACTGCTGCTGGGGGACGAGTCTGCAGAGAGAAAAAGGGGGAAAGGGAGGGAGAGAGAGAAAGGGCGAGAGAGAGAAAGGGAGAGGAAATGAGAGAGTTCATAACACAACATATCTCAGTCATTCTATTAGCCCTGGCACCACAGAGTATAGCGGGCAGCAGTGTTTGGGGGAGTGAGGTACCTACCCAGAGTGTCGGGCACCCGGTGTTTGATGGGGGACGGGGCACTCTCCTTGCGTGTCAGAGGACTCTTACGAGTGTTCAGGTGTTTCTTCAGCTTGTGTTTCACCTTCAGGTTGGGCTCTGAGGCTGCTCAACGACAGAGATAACATCATTAGTATACATTTACTGTCTCCGAAAACTATCCAATACAAAAGAAAGTTAGTAGCTGAGTACAATGTAGAAATGAGGATCAATACCATTGAGAGATAGAATTTCCTGTCCATTCATACATTCTCAGCAGTTTAATTCTGCTGATGTACAGAATGTACCATATGTAGGAAACATTTAGATTTACCGTGAGCTTCTCTAAAACAGGTTCTACAGGCATTGTGAAGCCTAGATCCGATTCCAAACAGGTATTATGAACAGGATGACAGTGATGAAGTAGTGTGCAGCCACGTGGCTAATTAACTGTGTGTCAAAACTGTGTTATAATGAATACTCTGTCAGTCATCTCTCTGGGCTGTGTGTAGGGCAGGCAACCGTGCTTCAGATTACAGCATTACAGCTTTGTAACAAGGATCTTATGGGCTAATTGAAGAGTGTAGCCTCATAGCATCAGGCCCTGAGGCACAAGGCATGTGAGAACTAAACATTTGCATGGCAAACACCTGGTTTAGTGTGTGTGTGTGTGTGTGTGTGTGTGTGTGTGTGTGTGTGTGTGTGTGTGTCTGTCTCACCTGCCCTGCGTAGAGGAGTGTCATCTGAGCCGTCGCTGGAACCCTGTGCGGGGGAGGACACTAGAGGCTGGGGCGGCCCACTGGGGTCTGGAACCAGCTCCCTACAGAAACAAAACACAGACACACAACACAGTCAGTCGGATAATCAATTGGAAACTGAAATCAAGGTGAAATGACTCAGCACAACACACATACTGACACATAATGTAATGGTAAAAAATGAAAGCATGCTACTGAAGGTGTAAAGAGTTCTCACATGTAGCCCACATGCTACTGAGGGTGTAAAGGGTTCTCACCTGTAGCCCACATGCTACTGAAGATGTAAAGCGTTCTCACCTGTAGCCCACATGCTACTGAAGGTGTAAAGAGTTCTGACTTGTAGCCCACATGCTACTGAGGGTGTAAAGGGTTCTCACCTGTAGCCCACATGCTACTGAAGGTGTAAAGAGTTCTCACCTGTAGCCCACATGCTACTGAAGATGTAAAGAGTTCTCACATGTAGCCCACATGCTACTGAAGGTGTAAAGAGTTCTCACATGTAGCCCACATGCTACTGAGGGTGTAAAGGGTTCTCACCTGTAGCCCACATGCTACTGAAGGTGTAAAGAGTTATGACTTGTAGCCCACATGCTACTGAAGATGTAAAGAGTTCTCACCTGTAGCCCACATGCTACTGAAGGTGTAAAGAGTTCTCACCTGTAGCCCACATGCTACTGAAGATGTAAAGAGTTCTCACATGTAGCCCACATGCTACTGAAGGTGTAAAGAGTTCTCACCTGTAGCCCACATGCTACTGAAGGTGTAAAGAGTTATGACTTGTAGCCCACATGCTACTGAAGATGTAAAGAGTTCTCACCTGTAGCCCACATGCTACTGAAGGTGTAAAGAGTTCTCACCTGTAGCCCACATGCTACTGAAGATGTAAAGAGTTCTCACATGTAGCCCACATGCTACTGAAGGTGTAAAGAGTTCTCACCTGTAGCCCACATGCTACTGAAAATGTAAAGAGTTCTCACATGTAGCCCACATGCTACTGAAGATGTAAAGAGTTCTCACCTGTAGCCCACATGCTACTGAAGATGTAAAGAGTTCTCACATGTAGCCCACATGCTACTGAGGGTGTAAAGAGTTCTCACCTGTAGCCCACATGCTACTGAGGTAAAGAGTTCTCACCTGTAGCCCACATGCTACTGAAGATGTAAAGAGTTCTCACATGTAGCCCACATGCTACTGAAGGTGTAAAGAGTTCTCACCTGTAGCCCACATGCTACTGAAGGTGTAAAGAGTTCTCACCTGTAGCCCACATGCTACTGAAGGTGTAAAGAGTTCTGACTTGTAGCCCACATGCTACTGAAGATGTAAAGAGTTCTCACATGTAGCCCACATGCTACTGAAGGTGTAAAGAGTTCTGACTTGTAGCCCACATGCTACTGAAGGTGTAAAGAGTTCTCACCTGTAGCCCACATGCTACTGAAGGTGTAAAGAGTTCTCACCTGTAGCCCACATGCTACTGAAGATGTAAAGAGTTCTGACCTGTAGCCCACATGCTACTGAAGGTGTAAAGAGTTCTGACTTGTAGCCCACATGCTACTGAAGGTGTAAAGAGTTCTGACCTGTAGCCCACATGCTACTGAAGGTGTAAAGAGTTCTGACTTGTAGCCCACATGATACTGAAGGTGTAAAGAGTTCTCACATGTAGCCCACATGCTACTGAAGGTGTAAAGAGTTCTCACCTGTAGCCCACATTCTACTGAAGGTGTAAAGAGTTCTGACCTGTAGCCCACATGCTACTGAAGGTGTAAAGAGTTCTCACCTGTAGCCCACATGCTACTGAAGGTGTAAAGAGTTCTCACCTGTAGCCCACATGCTACTGAAGGTGTAAAGAGTTCTGACCTGTAGCCCACATGCTACTGAAGGTGTAAAGAGTTCTGACCTGTAGCCCACATGCTACTGAAGGTGTAAAGAGTTCTGACCTGTAGCCCACATGCTACTGAAGGTGTAAAGAGTTCTCACCTGTAGCCCACAGGGGGACCACTGAGAGGGTTGGAGCTGGTTCTTCCCAGGGCTTGTTGTTTCTGCTTCTTCAGAATCACCTCCTGGAGCTTCTGCTTCACCAGGGAACTGGCCACGGCACCTGTCAATCAACACAGATATAGAGACCATCAGACCAATCTCTCTGCAGGGTCTGGTAACTGAAGATAGACTATATACAGTATGACACTCCTCCTGTCACAACTACCTCATCCCCATACTGTATTTATTTATTTATCTTGCTCCTTTGCACCTCAGTATCTCTACTTGCACATTCATCTTCTGCACATCTACCATTCCAGTGTTTAATTGCTATATTGTAATTACTTCGCCACCATGGTCTGTTTATTGCCTTAACTCCCTTATCTTAACTCCCTTATCCTAACTCATTTGCACACACTGTTTATAGACTTTTTCTACTGTATTATTGACTGTATGTTTGTTTATTCCATGTGTAACTCTGTGTTGTTATATGTGTCGAACTGCTTTGCTTTATCTTGGCCAGGTCGCAGTTGTAAATGAGAACTAGTTCTCAACTAGCCTACCTGGTTAAATAAAGGTGAAATAAATAAATAAAATAAACAATGGGAATGGCCCTCTATTAGTCTCTCCCTCTATCCACAGATGGACCTGACCTTCCCAGTGTGTGTGTGTGTGTGTGTGTGTGTAACGCAACGGGAACAGTGGGCTCTGTGTGAGGACGAGGTAACACGTGATGTCTAGCATGCCTCAGCTCCAGCCCACAAAACACAGAGATAAGCAGCTCAGAGCCACAATGGTCCATTGACAGCCACTCACAGAGAACCAGGTTTGGGACCCACAGGGCAGAGGTCAAAACAACATTACTCAGCTCATCCTCTCCCCTCCTCTTCAGGGCCCTACCAGATACTGTCTGACTGGAGGAATGCTCAGAGACCACACAGATGTATTTATGGCCACACAAAGACAGAGCACAACATGACTGTTTTCCTCTGCTTGTTGTAAGAGATTTGGTATTCTTTTTGTATAGGTGCAATTGATGATGACTCAATTTGCTGGGAAAAGGCAGAGGGAAATGCCTCTCAAATGGGTGGGTCTACATGTTTTTTCTGCACAAGGCATTCTTTGGTTAGTTGGGGTGAAAATGTACATTTGCAGAGTGTGTGTGTGTTGATCTGTGTTTATGTTTGTGTGTGTGCAGGATGTTTATCTTGTGGAAGTGACATTGATGGATCTATTTCTCTTTACACCAGATTGTGCAGAACATTTTCAAATCAGGGCAACAATACTACAGTGTACAAGCACACACACACATGTATGTTTTTGTATCCTTGTGGGAACCAAACAATTGATTCCCATTCAAAATCCAAATTTTCCTACACCTAACCTACCCTTAACCACTAACCCTAACCCTAATTGTAAATGAGCCTAAAATAGCCTTTATCCTTCTGGGGACCAGCGAAATGTCCACACTTGTCTGAATTGTCCCTTGTTTTACAGTCTTTGTGAGGACTTCTGGTCCCCACAAGGATAGTACAACTAAACACACACACACAGTAAAACTCACTCTGTTGGCTCTTGTCCTTGTGCCACAGCTGCTGCAGCTCTTGCTGTTTCTCCTGCTCCTGCTCACGTCTCCGTTGTTCCATGTTGAACTGAAATAAGATGAGACACTCAGTAAAGCATGTGTGGAAACAGGAAAAAGTGCCCCTCTGAACTGGGAATGTGTGACATATGGGTGACAGAAAGAGTTGGACTAATGAGCTTGAATGGAGCATGAAAGTCATTACTAATATGATTTGCACAAATGTAAACATTGCAGGCATTAAACATTAAATACAGTACATGTACTGAAATGCATGGATTCCAGGGGCTTCAGTGTGTGAGTGTTTGGTGACTGTGTGCTGGGAGTGGGCATAGCCATACAGAACGTACCCGTATGTGCTGGTGCAGCTGCTGCTGCGAGAAAGGGGTGCAGGGCTGGGGGGAGAAGGGGCTGAGGAGCAGCGGGGGGTGCAGGGGCGTCAGCAGGGCTGTGTCCGAACCCGGCCGCATCACACGCTCCGTCACACGCAGGTCCATGGGGACTGACCCCAGGGGTGCCGACACCGAGGACTCTGATAGTGGGAGGGAGGGAGGGAGGGAGGGAGGGAGGGAGGGAGGGAAGAGTGTTGAGTTTCTCAGAAAATCCATTCCTTACTACCAACCTCTGGACTTCAGATCAAGTGTTTTCATACAGTACAGCAGTAACACTTAACTCCCAGGGCTCGATGTTCCTCCACTGGGCTGCACTCCTCTCCTAACTCTACATTCTTCAGTGACATAAATGGCAGATGTTTATGGCTTTGCATGCTGCTCTGGGACATTTGCATTGCATGGGGGAGTCAGTGGGAAAGATGCCTCACCACGTTCAACAGGATCCAGGAAGGGTTTGGGAAAGAGATGCAGGTCTTCCTACACAGTATTGACACGTGCACACGCACTTGCACCCGCATACAGACAAAAAAATAAATAAAAAGACTTGACATGACATTTCCCAGCAAGTCTTGGGTAGAGAGTTAATAACTACATGCCAGGTCTCAAGTGTCTGAGTCAAATTATGTACATATCACTCATGAAAGTTGACTTGAAAGCCTGTATCCAAATTATGAGCAGCACCAGTAAAAAAAAAAGTGAAAGGGTAAAATACTGTATAAACACTGAGTGTTTCTGTCTCGGGTAAAGATCTGCAGGCAGGAGAACTTCACCTCACAGCTGGGTTAAAGAGGTTGTGTGTCGTGACTGAGGGTGAGAGACCGTAGATTCCATTAATACCGCTGTTGAATTGTGAGAATCGCAATATATATTGTAATCGCCACCTAAGCATTGTGATAATATCATTTCGTGAGGTCCCTGGCAATTCTCAACGTTAGTGTTTAGTGTGGTGCGCACTGTGTTTGAGGAGAAAAGCCTCCTTCATACACACTGCTATAGCCAGCTGTGTACTCTCAACCCCTGAACGGGGAAAATGGATGATGTAACTCATGCTTTAGTTCGGACGTCCATGGAAATCAAAGGGCTGTTTACAGGCTCTCACAGTGCACAGCATCAACGTATACTGTATCATTAAACAAACAGTTCATTGTTCACTAGACTATTACTGTTAGACTACATCAATCACTCCCCACTGCTAATGAACCAACAATAAAACGATGTCTTTATCAATAGACTGAAACATTTGCTTTTCACAACACCTGATGAGGTGTGTCTTTGCGTGAGTGCGCACGCTGTAGTGTGTTTCTGTGTAAGAATGTGGTGTGTCTGTCAAAGTCCAGTTGTTGTTTGTGTTTAAATGCAGCTGTAACACCTGTGCCCTAACATGTTCTGACACAGCCCTGGGTTTAGGGCCTCCATATTAGGAGGCTGGAGTGGAGGAAGGAGAAAGACTTGGCAGGGGCTGCATGAACACCATCAATGTTTGGAATGATTTAAATCCATCTTGACAAGGAGTCAACAGGCTCTGTGCATGCGTTCAAATGGCACCCTATTCCCTATATAGTGCACTACTTTTGACCACAGCCCTATGGGCCCTAGTCAAAAGTAGTGTACTATATAGCGAACAGTGTGAGATTCGGGAGTCGGAAGAACACGTGGATTATTCCAGGAACGTAACAGCAGCGACTCATACAAGGAAACAGAGGGGGCCACTCATCAGCAGAAAACACCAGTGTCTTTCCTGTTTCCATCTCTCTCCCACTACCAACTATATTTAGAACACACAAAGAGAGGGACCACATTTACCTACACAACTATTTTGTTTCTCACAAGAAAGACACTTAAGACTCGCCTTCAGTTTCCACAGTAATGGATCCTACCGGGAAAGTGGGGGTGTGTGTGTGTGCCTGTGTGTGCTGTGAGAAAGAGACCCTGTTTGGCTGACCCTCCCACAGGTACGGCTGTGGCAGTCATGACATTTTGTCATCTGGTTATTGTCATGCAAAAGACTGCCTGTCTCAC
Source organism: Salvelinus alpinus (assembly GCF_045679555.1). Taxonomy (NCBI): domain Eukaryota; kingdom Metazoa; phylum Chordata; class Actinopteri; order Salmoniformes; family Salmonidae; genus Salvelinus; species Salvelinus alpinus. Next base: position 22,129,919 of record NC_092113.1, read on the forward strand.
GGTAATTGACCGTTAATTAACATAAACACATTTAGCATCTCCAGGCCTCCAAACATACAAACTGCATACAAGCCACTGATGTGTGCCTTTGGAACATATACACTTAAAAAAGTATAATAAATCAATTTAATATACACCATCACAATAAATCCATTATTTAGTTTAGCCAGGTCTAAACAAACATTATAATATGAATAAAATGTATTTCAGAAGAATAGAATATGAGTTGGTCTACTGTATGTTATCTGGCAATGCTCCATGCCATAGGCTGTAGGCTTGTTCATTAAGCAGAAAATATATACTTATAAGTCCCTTGCCTCTATGTTATATTATATGATTTTATAGTAAGAAATATAATTGAACTTAACTAAATAAAATAGAAAGGCAATTTTTCCCATTCCGGAGCAAGTGTGCATATGAATTGTCTATGTGTCACGCCCTGGCCTTAGTTATCTTTGTTTTCTTTATTATTTTAGGTCAGGGTGTGACATGGGGGATGTTTGTGTGTTTTTGTCTCGTATAGGGTGTTTGTATTGTATAGTTTTTTTTTGTAGATTTCATGGGGTTGTGTTCAGTGTAGGTGTTTATGTATGTCTATGGTTGCCTGGATTGGTTCTCAATTAGAGACAGCTGTCTATCGTTGTCTCTGATGGAGAGACATATTTAAGGCAGCCATAGGCATTAGACAGGTTGTGGGTAATTGTCTATGTTTGACGTTAGTAGCTTGTGTCTGCACTTTCGTTTGTAGCTTCACGTTTGTGGTTTTAGTTTAGTGTGTATTAGTGTTCATTTTCATCTTCTAAATAAAGAAGATGTATCTATATCACGCTGCGCCTTGGTCCTCTCTTTCACCTAACAACGATCGTGACACTATGTCAAGCATAAAAGTGATCATTTGAAAGAGGTCCAATATACTAGAAACTTGTGAATGATACAAACCTTGATTTCCAAATGCCTTGGAAATCAAGAGATACACTACCGTTCAAAAGCTTGGGGTAACTTAGAAATGTCCTTGTTTTTGAAAGAAAAACAAATGTTCTGTCCATTAAAATAACATTAAATTGATCAGAAATACAGTGAAGACATTGTTAATGTTGTAGATGACTATTGTAGCTGGAAACGGCAGATTTATGGAATATCTACATAGGCGTACAGAGGCCCATTATCAGCAACCATCACGCCTGTGTTCCAACGGCACGTTGTGTTAAAAACGAATACAAGTTTATAATTTTAAAAGGCTAATTGATCATTAGAAAACCCTTTTGCAATTATGTTAGCACAGCTGAAAACTGTGCACAACTGAGCAAGTGTACAAATACATTAGAGTGTCTAGTATGAGAAACAGATGCATCACAAGTCCTCAACTGGCAGCTTCATTAAATAGTACCTGCAAAACACCAGTCTCAACATCAACAGTGAAGAGAGTTTTCAGCTGTGCTAACATATTTGCAAAAGGGTTTTCTATTTTTCATATTTTATTTGTCACATACACATGATTAGCAGATGTTAATGCGAGTGTAGCAAAATGCTTGTGCTTCTAGTTCCGACCATGCAGTAATATCTAACAAGTAATCTAACAATTTCACAACAACTACCTTATACACACAAGTGTAAAGGAATGAATAAGAATATGTACATAAAAATACATGGATGAGCGATGGCCGAACGGCATAGGCAAGATGCAGTAGATAGTATAGAGTACAGTATATACATATGAGATGAGTAATGTAGGGTATGTAAACATTATATAAAGTGGCATTGTTTAAAGTTGCTAGTGATACATTTATTACATCCAATTTTTAATGATTAAAGTGGCTAGAGATTTGAGTCAGTATGTTGGCAGCAGCCATTCAATGTTAGTGATACATGACTGGCGGTGTGGCGGTAATACAGTCAGCCCTACTCACAGGTCAACTGTGCGTCTTGACAATGAGTGTCTGAAATGGGAAACTGGCGGATGGACAAACTGTTCCTCAGAGCCAACAAGTCATGGTGTGATGTGATGATGAAGATCAGATGTGTCTGTTGAAGCCTGGTTCAGGGCTAGGATGAGTCCCACTGGACACTGAACAGACAATCAGTCTCTCCTCCTCATCTCCTTCCCAGAACTCTATCGTTCTTCGCCCTAGATCGGTTCTACCAGTATGACCAGTGTGTACAGGAACCTCTATCCCTCTGGTCCCTCAAGATTATTAGGCAGATTCACAGAATGACTGATTGAGAAAGTATGAAACCAAGAGTCTTTCTGTAACTTGACCCACTTGACCTCTATCACCACTCATGAGTTGACATGTTCATTCTGCATGAATAAATGATTTGTACACTATCATAACTGTAGTACAAACCTGAAGTACACACATCCAGGAAGAAAAAAACTAACACAGATGTGAACTGCTGATTTGTGTCCTTATTTTGGGGTTACAAAACAAGTAAAGTCTGGTAAAAAGATAGTTGTGGCAAGTCTGTGGTGATGGAGGCACGCAGACTGAGACACACTGAGCTGAAGCTGAGTGATGTCCTCTGTGGTCAGGTCTGCTAGGAGAAAAGAGAAACGGGAACAATGGGAGCCAAAGTGTCAGTGTAAATCTCAGGCCCAGCTCCACACATAGAGCCAAAGTGTCAGTGTAAATCTCAGGCCCAGCTCCACACATAGAGCCAAAGTGTCAGTGTAAATCTCAGGCCCAGCTCCACACATAGACTCAGCGACTGGCTGGCCCTCCAAATTAGCCGTCTCAAAATAAAAAGGCCAACAAAACAGGAAGTGTTGACCAAGTGACATCTGCTCCACTTTGGTCAGACACCTCCCCCTCCATCCTTCTCCCTCCATCCCCCCTCTTCCCACTCTCCCTCCTTCCCTCCCCCTCCTCTTGTTGATCCTGACTGGAATGGAGTCTCTAATTGGCATGGATTCCACATCTATTTTGGGGTGGGAGGAACATTTCTTTCAGGCTTTGCTGCTAATTTCAATGGTGACTTTTGTTTGTCCTCATCAGAGGTCCTGATCCATCGGCCGAGAGGATATGTAGCACAAACAACATCCTCCAAGGAAAAAAGGCTTGAATATATCTGAGCATAATGTGTATGCAGTTTTTAAAAAGTAACCTTGCTGAAGATATTCGCAGTTGAAACGATAACAAAGTGAACCACTGCTACTGTAAAAAGCAACAACAAAAGAACTGACCATCCATGAATTAAAAAATATGTTGAGGCTATACAGTGTTTGTTTACATTGACTTTGTTTACAAATATTGGAGTAAAACAAGCTTATATTTTGGGTTCTGATGGAGTATGACAGTTGAACTAACTCATGAGGCATTGTGGTGCTGTAAAGGGCAAACCGTCTTACCACGCCCCTCCAGAACCTTCCCAGTTAGGAGGCTAATAGAGCCCAGCTGGGGTTCTGGAAGGGTGTGGTAAGACGGTTTGCCATTTACAGCACCACACTTATTAATAAGTTACATCCTTCAAGAATCAATGGGTACATATCATGAATAAGTTACAGTGGGGCAAAAAAGTATTTAGTCAGCCACCAATTGTGCAAGTTCTCCCACTTAAAAAGATGAGAGAGGCCTGTAATTTTCATCATAGGTACACTTCAACTATGACAGACAAAATGAGAAAAATAATTCCAGAAAATCACATTGTAGGATTTTAATGAATTTATTTGCAAATTATGGTGGAAAATAAGTATTTGGTCACCTACAAACAAGCAAGATTTCTGGCTCTCACAGACCTGTAACTTCTTCTTTAAGAGGCTCCTCTGTCCTCCACTCGTTACCTGTATTAATGGCACCTGTTTGAACTTGTTATCAGTATAAAAAACACCTGTCCACAATCTCAAACAGTCACACTCCAAACTCCACTATGGCCAAGACCAAAGAGCTGTCAAAGGACACCAGAAACAAAATTGTAGACCTGCACCAGGCTGGGAAGACTGAATCTGCAATAGGTAAGCAGCTTGATTTGAAGAAATCAACTGTGGGAGCAATTATTAGGAAATGGAAGACATACAAGACCACTGATAATCTCCCTCGATCTGGGGCTCCACGCAAGATCTCACCCCGTGGGGTCAAAATGATCACAAGAACGGTGAGCAAAAATCCCAGAACCACACGGGGGGACCTAGTGAATGACCTGCAGAGAGCTGGGACCAAAGTAACAAAGCCTACCATCAGTAACACACTACGCCGCCAGGGACTCAAATCCTGCAGTGCCAGACGTGTCCCCCTGCTTAAGCCAGTACATGTCCAGGCCCGTCTGAAGTTTGCTAGAGAGCATTTGGATGATCCAGAAGAAGATTGGGAGAATGTCATATGGTCAGATGAAACCAAAATAGAACTTTTTGGTAAAAACTCAACTCGTCGTGTTTGGAGAATGCTGAGTTGCATCCAAAGAACACCATACCTACTGTGAAGCATGGGGGTGGAAACATCATGCTTTGGGGCTGTTTTTCTGCAAAGGGACCAGGACGACTGATCCGTGTAAAGGACAGAATGAATGGGGCCATGTATCGTGAGATTTTGAGTGAAAACCTCCTTCCATCAGCAAGGGCATTGAAGATGAAACGTGGCTGGGTCTTTCAGCATGACAATGATCCCAAACACACCGCCCGGGCAACGAAGGACTGGCTTCGTAAGAAGCATTTCAAGGTCCTGGAGTGGCCTAGCCAGTCTCCAGATCTCAACCCCATAGAAAATCTTTGGAGGGAGTTGAAAGTCCGTGTTGCCCAGCAACAGCCCCAAAACATCACTGCTCTATAGGAAATCTGCATGGAGGAATGGGCCAAAATACCAGCAACAGTGTGTGAAAACCTTGTGAAGACTTACAGAAAACGTTTGACCTCTGTCATTGCCAACAAAGGGTATATAACAAAGTATTGAGATAAACTTTTGTTATTGACCAAATACTTATTTTCCACCAAAAAATCCTACAATGTGATTTTCTGGATTTTTCCCCCTCATTTTGTCCGTCATAGTTGAAGTGTACCTATGATGAAAATTACAGGCCTCTCTCATCTTTTTAAGTGGGAGAACTTGCACAATTGGTGGCTGACTAAATACTTTTTTGCCCCACTGTATATCCTTCAAGAATCAATGGATACATATCATGAATAAGTTATATCCTTCAAGAATCAATGGGTACATATGAATAAGTCCAAAAATGGATGTAGCAACTGCAGATTGCCCATTTAATGCAAAAGCCCCCCCCCCCCCCCCCCAGTGTCTGAGTGTGTGTGTCTGAGTGTGCACAGTTCCTTAGGGTTTGTAGATAAGTCTTGTCACTCTGCACACACTAAAGTATTGAAGCCAGTCTACAGAACTGTGTCAGTGGTGACAGCCAGGGATACAACCATTGTCTACCACACTCTATCACCACTGTATCCTCTGGTCTACATTCCAGTGTATGCTAATGTATCAATTATCTGACTGTCTCTTTCCAAAATGTTCCTTTTTAATACAAAATGTACTCCACTACGACACACTACAAAGCACTATACTGGCCCAAGCTGAAAACACAAGTCAAGTTCAACAGTGGAAGGGTTCACTTCAGTTCAGTGCACGCTGTGATTATTATTTGACTCTGCTGGTCATATATGAAGGTTTGAATATCTTGAAGAACAGTCTGGCCTTAATGGCCATGTACTCTTATAATCTCCACTCAGGGAGAGAGGATATGAGGAGAGGAGAGGGGAGAGGAGGAGAGGGTAGAGAGCAGAGGGGAGAGGAGAGGATAAGAAAAGGGAGAGAGGTCGAAGCAGGGGATTGTTATGACAACCTGACACCCCTGAGAAAGTCACCGTGTTATTATGATCCCACCCTCTACGTGTGTGTTGTACTCCTGAGGAGGAGTCTTTCACCATCTCGCAGTATAATTCAACACCTCCTTCCCTCTTCCTGCAGGCCCACCTGTTGCTGTGTGTGTGTGTGTGTGTGTGTGTGTGTGTGTGTGTGTGTGTGTGTGTGTGTGTGTGTGTGTGTGTTTAGTGCACGAGGTCAACCCTGGCATGCCATTCCTGTCTGCAGCACAGGATTTCCTGCAGGGTTAGCTGTGCTGTGTACGTCTCGGAGCTGCCCTTTATTTTCAACATGTGGAAACATAACGGAACTGTTCCAGCCAAACACAACTTTTAGGATGGACACCACATCACATCAGCTACAACAGGTAGCATAGCCCTGTAAACTTAAGGACTGAATAGGGCTGTGACAGTCTTGGAATTTGAGGATACGGTACTTGGCCAGGCCAATGTACACGTTCACCGACATAACTATTCAGAAAGAAACAAGTGGCTTTTATCTCTGCAACTTTACTTCTACCATTATTATCAGTAGCATCTAAATATTAGTATTCAAGTTATTACCTCTAAGTATTAGTCTAGTCTACAGATTAACAAATTAGAGAGGATTGTCACTGACACAACGTCACACATAGGCAATAAGACCCAAAAGATCACTATTGGATTACACCTTGTTACTGGTTTTTCCTTTCTGTATTGTTTTTGATGTGTCCATTTTGTTGAAATGTTACTGTTGTCTTAGGCCTTTAAGGCCCTATGTAAAAAGGGGAGGTAACAATTCTGTTTGTATACTTTGATATGAATTTACTTCCGAATATACAGTGGGGAGAACAAGTATTTGATACACTGCCGATTTTGCAGGTTTTCCTACTTACAAAGCATGTAGAGGTCTGTACTTTTTATCATAGGTACACTTCAACTGTGAGAGACGGAATCTAAAACAAAAATCTAGAAAATCACATTGTATGATTTTTAAGTAATTAATTTGCATTTTATTGCAAGACATAAGTATTTGATCACCTTCCAACCAGTAAGAATTCCGGCTCTCACAGACCTGTTAGTTTTTCTTTAAGAAGCCCTCCTGTTCTCCACTCATTACCTGTATTAACTGCACCTGTTTGAACTCGTTACCTGTATAAAAGACACCTGTCCACACACTCAATCAAACAGACTCCAACCTCTCCACAATGGCCAAGACCAGAGAGCTGTGTAAGGACATCAGGGATAAAATTGTAGACCTGCACAAGGCTGGGATGGGCTACAGGACAATAAGCAAGCAGCTTGGTGAGAAGGCAACAACTGTTGGCGCAATTATTAGAAAATGGAAGAAGTTCAAGATGACGGTCAATCATCCTCGGTCTGGGGCTCCATGCAAGATCTCACCTCGTGGGGCATCAATGATCATGAGGAAGGTGAGGGATCAGCCCAGAACTACACGGCAGGACCTGGTCAATGACCTGAAGAGAGCTGGGACCACAGTCTCAAAGAAAACCATTAGTAACACACTATGCCGTCATGGATTAAAATACTGCAGCGCACGCAAGGTCCCCCTGCTCAAGCCAGGGCATGTCCAGGCCCGTCTGAAGTTTGCCAATGACCATCTGGATGATCCAGAGGAGGAATGGGAGAAGGTCATGTGGTCTGATGAGACAAAAATTGAGCTTTTTGGTCTAAACTCCACTCGACGTGTTTGGAGGAAGAAGAAGGATGAATACAACCCCAAGAACACCATCCCAACCGTGAAGCATGGAGGTGGAAACATCATTCTTTGGGGATGCTTTTCTGCAAAGGGGACAGGACGACTGCACCGTATTGAGGGGAGGATGGATGGGGCCATGTATCGCGAGATCTTGGCCAACAACCTCCTTCCCTCAGTAAGAGCATTGAAGATGGGTCGTGGCTGGGTCTTCCAGCATGACAACGACCCGAAACACACAGCCAGGGAAACTAAGGAGTGGCTCCGTAAGAAGCATCTCAAGGTCCTGGAGTGGCCTAGCCAGTCTCCAGACCTGAACCCAATAGAAAATCTTTGGAGGGCGCTGAAAGTCCGTATTGCCCAGCGACAGCCCCGAAACCTGAAGGATCTGGAGAAGGTCTGTATGGAGGAGTGGGACAAAATCCCTGCTGCAGTGTGTGCAAACCTGGTCAAGAACTCCAGGAAACGTATGATCTCTGTAATTGCAAACAAAGGTTTCTGTACCAAATATTAAGTTCTGCTTTTCTGATGTATCAAATACTTATGTCATGCAATAAAATGCAAATTAAATACTTAAAAATCATACAATGTGATTTTCTGGATTTTTGTTTTAGATTCCGTCTCTCACAGTTGAAGTGTACCTATGATAAATATTACAGACCTCTACATGCTTTGTAAGTAGGAAAACCTGCAAAATCGGCAGTGTATCAAATACTTGTTCTCCCCACTGTATATGTATATTTTTTTAAACAAGCCATTACACTTTTTTATTATCATGGCATTTCATTATTACTATTTAGGTTATTACTTATAATTTATATGAATATATAATATAGACAGTAAGAAATGGCAGATTGAAGAGGATCTGTTGCATTTTTGTATGTCACAATAAAGATATTGTTCTGCATATAAAAAAAAGTACTTATCCTATTTTGACACACCGAACCAAAAACCCTCCCACTTCTAACATCACAAACCCTGCTGCTGCGGTTATTCGATGGCAGTGTAGAGAGGACTCCGTAATGAGAGAAATTGTCACACCCTGATCTGTTTCACCTGTCTTTGTGCTCATCTGTTTTCTAGCCCGCCTGGTTCAACTGCCTAGCCAGTTGTAGCTCAATCTTGGGTGCAATGATCACGTTCCCTCAGTGACTGACTGTGTAGAGGCTCGTTGACTTAATGTTACGTTAGCCTACATGCTACACAAGCAAAGTTATATATATAGCTGTCGGCTATATTAGCCACGACTTACCGTTCTTTGTGCAGCTTCAAATGTCGAACAAAGTTGGAAGTTGTTGCTCCTCCGTCTGTCATTTTCTTCCTGCATGTTTTGCAAGTTGCAATCTGTTTTTTGTTGACTACAGCATAGTCTGTATGTCCGAAAATAATACTTTTGGGTATCATCTTTCCAATGGCTCAATCTGAATTCACCCACCAACATTGCTCTGCATTGCCATGTGCAACTTTTTCTCCGCTGGCACAATTTGATTGGCTGCTGTCCGATTCAAACTTTAATCCGTTAAATGAAGAGTTGATGCACTGCACACTTTTTTAATTTTTTTTAAATCATCATTTTTAATATTGGCTTGGGTATCAAGTCAGTTTGAGTCAAAAGGTCCAAGTTAAGTCACGAGTCATTGGTGTTAAAGTCAAGCTGCAAGTCATGTGACTCAACTTGAGTCCACACCTCTGCTGCCTGCCCCCCTGTACCTTTCGGGACTTTGACCTGGTTAATGAACTTCTGCCTGTCCTCGACCTGCCCCTTGTATTTTAATAAATATCAGAGACTTGACCATCTGCCTCCTGTCCCTGTGGTGACAACCTAGCTCTGCCCCATTGCATAGGCACAGTAGAAAATGAGTCGCTCGTTCCCGATGATTCCCGAGGGGACTGCTGCCTTCGGATCCTCTCGGAAATGCAGGCGTCGGGGACTTCCGGCGTTCTTGGGGGGCGAGCAAGCAGCCGTGGACGAACGAGTGGGGCCGAAAACAGACCTCTCCCTCCTGCACTCTCATAGACGTCCATCGATCCTTATGGTTAAGGCTATGAGGGAGTTGAGGTCCAGGGGTAACTCCTGAGCTGCGAGCTCGTCTTTAATCTCCTTGGATAGTCCATGAAGAAAGGTAAGGAACAGAGACTCCGGTTTCCAGGCACTTTTGGCGGCTAACGTGCGAAAGTCTACTGCGTAGTCTGCCACACTACGGGGTTCTTGGCGTAATCGAAGTAGCTTTTGGGCTACCTCTCTCCCAGACACCGGAGAATCGAATACCTTCCTCACCTCCACCATGAAATCCTACAAACGAACGTAAATGGCGGATAGTTGCTCCCAAACCGCTGTTGCCCAGGAGAGCGCCTTACCAGACATTAGCGTTATAAAATACTCTATTCTCGAATGGTCCGAAGGGAACAAAGAGGACTGCAGCTCAAAGATGAGGGAGCACTGGGAAAGAAACGACCAGCAGGTTCCAGGGTCCCCAACATAGCGCTCAGGAGGAGGTAAGCGGGGTTCTCGGGAAGCCAGGTAGGCTGTACAAAATCTTCACTGGCAGGGGAATTACTGAGGCGTGCTGCCTGATAGATAGTCCATGGAATTGCTCTAGTAACGTCTTGAAACCCTGGTCATGGCATCCAAACAGCATATGGAGACCTTCCATAAGGCTCTGAAGTAGCTTATCGTGTTTTTCAATGGTGGCTCCCTGCAGGGAGACAGCGTTGCAGAGCCAGTCCAAGTCTGCTGGGTCAGTCATGTACAGTTCATTATATCTTGTCAAGCCTACCAGCATGTTTTTCTGTGCTCCTGTTTTCCCTAGTCTCTGTTTTCTAGCCCTCCTGGTTCTGCCTGCCCCCCCTGTACCATCGGACTCTGACCTGGTTTATGAACTTCTGCCTGTCCTCGACCTGCCTATTGCCTGCCCCTTGTATTTGAATAAATATCAGAGACTCAAACCATCTGCCTCCTGTGTCTGCATCTGGGTCTCGCCCTGTGTCGTCATAGAAATAATGTAGCCTAAGCTACAAAAAACAGGCCTTTTACAAGATGAAATCATGACAGAGCATTTGATTCTTGTTAAAGAGCTGGAGTCCAGACATGCTACTTTAGAACACTTTCTGAATTAATATAATACTACTGGTATATAGGCCTTGTGACGTTGCTCTCTGGAATCATTCTTCCATAGGTATTCCTCTTGTCCAGATGCAGATGGGATTGTGCAGTGGGATGGTGACTGCATCGTCTGTGGATCTATTGGGGCGGTATACAAATTGAAGTGTTTTTTTTTTTTAAACTAGGCCTCCATTAGGCTTTCCGAAAGTAGGCTATAAAACAGGAATTGACAGGGAAAGTATGAAGGGGAGAGACAGCTGTGCTATAGTATGACAATCATTCAAATAGAAACAAATACACACGTCCATAGCCTATTTATCAGCGTTGATTAGACTAAATTAAAAAAGATCTATATCAAATTATACCATGCCAGGTTGGAGAGGATTGGTGCATTTGTCCATTTGACACAACATTAGCGCATTATAGGCCTCAGAGCCAGAACAACCTTGAAAACGTGCATTGTACAAAACAAAGTCCACACATCATTTCTTTACTGAAGTGCCATGGCCTACAGACTGTTTCTCCACCCCCATGTATCTAGTGGATTAGCTGCTCGACCATCTAACGACAGTTGGAAAGAGGAGGAGATGTAGACAGTTTAACAGACTAAGACTAATTTAGCAAAACATTTGTAAACACTCCCGCTATTAGGTAAAGTGTATCTACATGAAAATAAAGTATGTTTTTGAATAGATTTTTTTACAAAAGTAGGCCAAAAACAGTTGTGACTGTTTTACTTTCATGGTGGTCTTCATTTATAACTGTCAGTTACACGGTTATTCAATTACTGATACAGCCCTAGGACTGAATGCATACAATATAGCGACATTCTTGATGTGATGGTTGGCCTGGATCCTACTGGGAGTCTAAACTATGTTCCAGTCCACTGCTAGAGGATGAAGGGCTTTATTGGTTTGAACCTTTCAACAGGACCTTTCCCCTTCCCCCTGCTCTTTCCTCCCAGTCCACTCCTCTCCTCTCTATTCTCTTATCCTCTCCTTCCTGTCCACTCCTGTCCCCTCTCCTCTATTCATTATCCTCTCCTCCCTTGTCCACTCCTTTCTCCTCAGTTATCTTATCTTATCCTGTCCTCTCCTCTCCCCTCTTCTCCTATTCTCTCATCCTCTCCTCCCCGTCCTCTCTTCTCCCATCCTCCCCTCTCTCTGAGCTGTAGCAGTATGATAGACAGAAAGTCGGGTCAGATAAAAGAGTGGTTGACAGAGCGCAGCAGTATGTGTATTTTCTCTGCAGGGTAAGTATGTCAGGAATTACAGCAGGAATGTTCATGGCCCACTATGTCCATCGACCTCCCACTAATAAACGTTTAGAACATAACTTACAACAAAGAGCACACATAACAGGGACATCAGAAAAGAAACTCCAGCTTGATAAAGCACCAGAGATTAGTATGACTTCTGAAATACAATTGCTTAAACTTTCCCAGAGGAAGAAGATATAAACACGCCCAAAATAACCAGCTGTGGAATAACAGACATTGTATGGGGTCCTGTGAATGGCTTCTCTCAGGCTGGCGTGTGACTAGTATAGTGTGATCCTGTCAGTGTGACTGGTATAGTGTGATCCTGTCAGTCTTACTGGTATAGTGTGATCCTGTCAGTCTTACTGATATAGTGTGATCCTGTCAGTGTGACTGGTATAGTGTGATCCTGTCAGTGTGACTGGTATAGTGTGATGTGATCCTGTCAGTCTTACTGGTATAGTGTGATCCTGTCAGTGTGACTGGTATAGTGTGATGTGATCCTGTCAGTCTTACTGGTATAGTGTGATCCTGTCAGTGTGACTGGTATAGTGTGATGTGATCCTGTCAATGTGACTGGTATAGTGTGATCCTGTCAGTCTTACTGCTATAGTGTGATGTGATCCTGTCAATGTGACTGGTATAGTGTGATCCTGTCAATGTGACTGGTATAGTGTGATCCTGTCAGTGTGACTGGTATAGTGTGATCCTGTCAGTCTTACTGGTATAGTGTGATCCTGTCAATGTGACTGGTATAGTGTGATCCTGTCAGTCTTACTGGTATAGTGTGATCCTGTCAATGTGACTGGTATAGTGTGATCCTGTCAATGTGACTGGTATAGTGTTATCCTGTCAGTCTTACTGGTATAATGTGATCCTGTCAGTCTTACTGGTATAGTGTGATCCTGTCAATGTGACTGGTATAGTGTTATCCTGTCAGTCTTACTGGTATAATGTGATCCTGTCAGTGTGACTGGTATAGTGTGATCCTGTCAATGTGACTGGTATAGTGTGATCCTGTCAATGTGACTGGTATAGTGTGATCCTGTCAGTGTGACTGGTATAGTGTAATCCTGTCAGTGTGACTGGTATAGTGTGATCCTGTCAGTGTGACTGGTATAGTGTGATGTGATCCTGTCAGTCTTACTGGTATAGTGTGATCCTGTCAATGTGACTGGTATAGTGTGATGTGATCCTGTCAGTCTTACTGGTATAGTGTGATCCTGTCAATGTGACTGGTATAGTGTGATCCTGTCAGTGTGACTGGTATAGTGTGATCCTGTCAGTGTGACTGGTATAGTGTGACTGGTATAGTGTGATCCTGTCAGTGTGACTGGTATAGTGTGATCCTGTCAATGTGACTGGTATAGTGTGATCCTGTCAGTGTGACTGGTATAGTGTGATCCTGTCAGTGTGACTGGTATAGTGTGATCCTGTCAGTGTGACTGGTATAGTGTGATCCTGTCAGTGTGACTGGTATAGTGTGATCCTGTCAGTGTGACTGGTATAGTGTGACTGTTATAGTGTGATCCTGTCAATGTGACTGGTATAGTGTGATCCTGTCAGTGTGACTGGTATAGTGTGATCCTGTCAGTCTTACTGGTATAGTGTGATCCTGTCAGTGTGACTGGTATAGTGTGATCCTGTCAGTGTGACTGGTTTAGTGTGATCCTGTCAATGTGACTGGTATAGTGTGATCCGGTCAATGTGACTGGTATAGTGTGATCCTGTCAGTGTGACTGGTATAGTGTGATCCTGTCAGTGTGACTGGTATAGTGTGATCCTGTCAGTGTGACTGGTATAGTGTGATCCTGTCAGTGTGACTGGTATAGTGTGATCCTGTCAATGTGACTGGTATAGTGTGATCCTGTCAGTGTGACTGGTATAGTGTGATCCTGTCAGTGTGACTGGTATAGTGTGATCCTGTCAGTGTGACTGGTATAGTGTGATCCTGTCAGTGTGACTGGTATAGTGTGATCCTGTCAGTGTGACTGGTATAGTGTGATCCTGTCAGTGTGACTGGTATAGTGTGACTGGTATAGTGTGATCCTGTCAGTGTGACTGGTATAGTGTGATCCTGTCAATGTGACTGGTATAGTGTGATCCTGTCAATGTGACTGGTATAGTGTGATCCTGTCAATGTGACTGGTATAGTGTGATCCTGTCAGTCTTACTGGTATAGTGTGATCCTGTCAATGTGACTGGTATAGTGTGATCCTGTCAATGTGACTGGTATAGTGTGATCCTGTCAGTCTTACTGGTATAGTGTGATGTGATCCTGTCAGTGTGACTGGTATAGTGTGATCCTGTCAGTGTGACTGGTATAGTGTGATCCTGTCAGTGTGACTGGTATAGTGTGATCCTGTCAATGTGACTGGTATAGTGTGATCCTGTCAATGTGACTGGTATAGTGTGATCCTGTCAATGTGACTGGTATAGTGTGATCCTGTCAATGTGACTGGTATAGTGTGATGTGATCCTGTCAGTGTGACTGGTATAGTGTGATCCTATCAGGCCAGCTCATTTGATTGTGTGGTAGGACAGGGCTGCCAGAGAGCTATTTATAGACAACCAATGGAAGGTGTGCTTCCAGCCCTCATCCTTATGTAAATCACCTGAGGCCTACCTCTGTGTGTGTGTGTGTGTTATCTGATTGCAGCAGCTCTAGCATAGAGAGAGAGAGATCAGCATCGAAAGGTTCTGCCCACAGGGCAGCTTGTATAACAAGGATAACAAACATAGTGAAGTGAAATGGACCTGTCAACAGTGGCTGACAGCTCCAGGGAAAACACAGACCAGTTTAATTTCTGAATAAAAACAGAGACTTTCTCTCTAACTTCTCAGCTAAGACAAACACATATCGTTATATATACACTGTTTAAGACAGAATAGATTACAGGTACCTGTAGACAAGGGAAACAATGTCAACTCACTGTGTGTGTGTGTGTGTGTGTGTCTACCTCTTTCTTTGACAGTGGAGCAGAGGTTTATGCATTATGCATTCTGTCCAGGCTAAAGTTTCCTCTGTCCTGACCTGAGTTTCCAAATCACCTCTTAAAGGGGCCACAACCAAGTGTCTGCGTCCCTCTGCACTTATCCAGTTTCTCTATCCCCTCTCTCCCTTTCTCTCGCTCTCTACAAAGACGGAGCAGTGTGAATGAGTTCCAGAGAGCCAGATAGCCCCAGAGAGCAGGGAGAACAGAGCAAGAGCTTTAATCTTCACTTTTTTATTAGACACACGCACACAAACACACAGCCCTCCCCACCAACTGCTCCCCTGACATAGTTTTTGATAGTAGTCTATTGTTTGGTTTCCTGCTCAAGCATGGACGTCTAAGTGATCAGAACTCATGTTTCCGCCCCATACAGGGGGACAGAGACAGAGACAAGGCCAGGTCCCAAACAACAAGCCAACCACGTTTCAAAATAGCAAGAGATGAAAACACACAGCAGCACTTCTGCCTCTGCTTTCTGTGCTCTATAATTAGTCAGAGGTGCTACACCCATATCTACTCATCTTTGAGCAGACCACATCCTCCTTCTCTCACTCTTACTGCCGTTATTCAAGCTCAGCTCTCAGACAGACAGACAGGGCCTTGCTCTGCTTTGCCCTGGGCCATCCCATAAACACCACCAGAGATCAGGGGGCTGATGTAACCATGGCAACCACAGCAGGCAAAAGGAAGTGCAGTCTATTAAAATACAACAATGAGACAGAAAGAAACACTTCCTGTTTGCAAAGTTTAGCCTCGGTTTGGTTTCTTCCCAGCCAGTAACTTCTGGTGAGATGGTATTATGTAAAGCTATAACCAAAGCCAAGCTCAGTGGCCAAATGAACACGAATACACACTTCAGATGCAAACATAGAACATATGCACTTTACTACTGTTGTTAAATAACCACGTGACGCTGTTCTGAAATGAACAGTAGTAAACATAATGTACACCAGATGTTTCTACAAATAAACCATGAGTGTAGAGATAAAACTCTACAACTATTCAGACAGGCTCTGTCAAATGATTGTGTTGCTAGTTCAGTATTGTCAAGACCAAGCTATTCCTGTAGAGGGTGAAAAAAAGACTTTCTTCCTCACATGGAATTTGAGCTGAAAGACTAGGGGCCAGCAGGACTCCTCTCCAGCCTCCCCAGCCCCAGCTGCATGCAGCCAGTAGCCCAGCCAGTAAATGGCTGAAGGGGAGCTGCTACCCATTCAACTGAGTGAATTAATGGATAACTCTCACTACATAGGCGCCAGGACAACAAACGAATTAACCAACAGCAACAGAGAGAAGAGAGATGGAAGAGTTAGTAAGGGATTGATAGTTAAAACCTACTCTGTTTCATCAAGGGCATTGACTCCTATAAACCTGACTGTATTAGTAATAACGTACTGTAAAACATGTGCTTCCTCAGCATTCAGTGGTGTCTTGGCACCGTCATGATATTGGTGTTCTTCTCTTAACTGTTGCTAAATCAACCTTGTGCAAGACAGGATTTCCAATCATAACACCTGTCACTCACATACTGTACACCCTGATACCTCCCTCTCTCTTTTTTTGTTGGGGGTCTGAAGGAATCCACAGCTGTCAGGGCCATTCAGACCCTCTGCTTCAGAAGCAGCTGGTGAGGCTATCCGGTCAGTCACTCCCTTAAAGGGGTAATCCACCCCCACAAAGAAAATCATGAAACTCCTGTCAATTTGGTGAAAGTCTATGCTCTATCAGTGGTTAAAATAAAAATGGTCACCATGATTTTACTTCTAAGTGGTCCATCTGTGAAATGAGGAAATCGTGTAGGAACTTGTCATACCTATAAGGTCCTTGTTAATGAAGAGAGCGTTATCCCTTATCACATTTCTTATTTTTTATTATTTTTTTATAAATGTTTTATCCCATTTTCTCCCCAATTTTCGTGGTATCCAATCGCTAATCGCTACTATCTTGTCTCATCGCTACAACTCCCGTACGGGCTCGGGAGAGACGAAGGTCGAAAGCCATGCGTCCTCCGAAGCACAACCCAACCAAGCCGCACTGCTTCTTAACACAGCGCGCATCCAACCCGGAAGCCAGCCGCACCAATGTGTCGGAGGAAACACTGTGTACCTGGCCCCCTTGGTTAGCGCGCACTGCGCCCGGCCCGCCACAGGAGTCGCTGGAGCGCGATGAGACAAGGATATCCCTACCGGCCAAACCCTCCCTAACCCGGACGACGCTATGCCAATTGTGCGTCGCCCCACGGACCTCCCGGTCGCGGCCGGCTGCGACAGAGCCTGGGCGCGAACCCAGAGACTCTGGTGGCGCCCGAGACCACTGCGCCACCAGGGAGGCTCCTTATCACATTTCATAACACTTTAAAATGATGACCTGCACTTCAGATCAGCAAATCAGCCAATAGATGGTATGGGCATACTTGTCCAGAACACCATCAGTCTATATTGTCATGACATTCTACATTTGAGTCTTTATCAGACACTCTTATCCAGAGCAACTTACAGGAGCAATTAGGGTTAAGTGCCTTGCTCAAGGGCACATCGACAGATTTTTCACCTAGTCTGCTCAGGAATTCGAACCAGTGACCTTTCGGTTACTGGCCCAATGCTCTTAACCGCTAGGCTAGCTGCCGACCCACATGACAAAGTTTATATTTTGCTTAGATGTGTTCAATCTAAACATTGCACCAAATTATTCAACTCAGTTTCTCCTTCAAGCAACCTACCACCTTGCAATGCGCCCGCTGTGTCTGTGGGAAACGTGGGAAAGGGCCGTTGTTGCCGTAGCAACATATAGTGTGTGTCCTACCATAGCGTTTGTCTTAGTGGTGCTTGCAACCTACGCTAACCTCTGTGTATAATTTAGTCCAATTGAATCGCAGGATTCCAAAATAAAGCTTATGAAGACGTGTAAAGTGCCTTTAAAAAGCTGAACTTATTCTGAGCAGTCATAAAAACAAGATTTAAATCATTGCGTTTGTCTTGACAGGTGTTTTTAGAATCATTTTTACAAGGCATTCCATGCACGGCAGGCACGTCAAAGCTATACTCGGCCATTCTAAATTCAGACTCAATCACATTCACTACATAAACATTCCAGTCATCTCTGTCCCTCTGTGTCGAGATGACCCTAGTGGACCAACCACATCACAAATACACACCGCTGAATGATCAGTTCAATAATTGTTTTGAACATTAAATGCAGTATGCGTTATGTGGGTTGAATGCTGTAACACAGAATAAAACAATTCATAAAAGTCCCATGATGGTAGTGATGTCCATTAATTAACCATCATTTATTCACATTACTTTAATACTTTAATACAATATTTCAATTGTGTATACTACATTTTTTAAATAGTATTATTTAATTCTAAGTCATCTCATTTCTTTAGAGCTGCTGTCTGACAATCACTATTTTAGTAGTTCTTCAAAGTAAATTAGGCATACTTTTACAACCTCTGAATACCAACTATCAATCACTTAGATCATGTATTTTATTTAGGTAGAGATACCTCGAAGCAACTGCTTTCTATCCCTCAATCACGCCTTCTGTCTCTTATGTATCAGGTATAAAAGAAACAGACAAGACAAGTAGGCGCGGAATGGATTATGGTCATTGTAGTTAATTACCACTTTTCTGCGCTAAACTATGTTGAATATTGGCCTGTTGGAAACTACATCACACAGTTTGGGGTTGATCTTATTTATTTATAGAAAAACTGCCATTTAGCTCACAGAAAAAAGAAAAAAAACTAAATTGAATTGAAATAATTGAACAGTGGTGAATTAGTTAAAAAAAAAACGAAATAACCGAAATTCCGATTAATCGCTCAGCACTAAGACACACACACACACACGCACACAAACACACAGGAACTGATGAACAATAGATTACATTGATCCCTGGAAGTGAGCTGTAGCCAGGTGAGCTGTAGCTAAGATGTGACAGATGACATCTTTATCTCTCAAGAGTGACAATATTAGTCTTACCCTACATCCTCCAGGTCTGCTCACCTACCCTATTGCCCCTTGTGTCTCCACTCACCTCCGAAATCAAACACATTCCCCACAAAGCCCCAGTGAGATAAGACACACAACACAGCAGCTTTCAAAGGAAAGGAATCAGCATGGTCCCCTTGTCAGCCTGGCCCAACACACCCACATCAACAAACCACACAACAACACACACCTGTCTCAGCCATGCCACCACTGTATCAGCATCCTATCTCTTAGCGAGAAAATAAAAAAACTTAACATCGTTACTGACAGACGAGTCGCATCAAGTGCCGCTGTGCTGTGCCGCAGCCGACGTGGTACGACATGGAAGGTTGCACTTGTCTTGCATGCATCAATTACTGCCGTTTCATTCTAGGTCATGTTGTTTAGAGAATGCACCCAGTAACGGCCTCCATAGCAGCCTCTCATCTCAGGGTGGGTGTCACAAGCCTGTGGCACTGAACCATGGTGGAGCATCTGACACATCATCCACACATCTGAGATTGGAGAGGAGATGGCTGCCGTTTTATGGGCTCCTAACCAATTTTTTTGCGTAATTTGTAACTAATTTTGTACATAATGTTTCTACCACCGTCTCTTATGACCGAAAAGACCTTCTGGGTATCAAGACGGCGATTACTCACCTCGTACTAGATATAAAATGTTTTCTTTAACGAGTCGGACGCCAAAGATTTACTGCTGATACCCGACATGGCCCAAATCCCTGTGATTCAAAAAGAAACTGAGATATCGGGGACGTAGGTCGGGGTGCCTTGTAAGGATCCGACGGAGAGTGGGTAATCCACCTCTACCATCAGTCCTATTAGCCAACGTGCAATCATTGGATAATAAAATGGATGAGCTCCGATCAAGACTATCCTACCAACGGGACATTAATTATTAACGGGACTGTAATATCTTATGTTTCACCAAGTCGTGGCTGAAGGACGGCATGGATAACATACAGCTAGATGGGTTTTCCGTGCATCGGCAAGATAGAACAGCTGCCTCCAGTTTAGACAAGGGGTGGCAATCTGTGTATATATGTCAATAACAGCTGGTGCACAAAATCTAATATTAAGGAAGTCTCAAGGTTTTGCTCACCTGAGGTAGAGTATCTCATGATAAGCTGTAGACCACACTACATTTTTCGTAGCTGTCTATTTACCACCACAAACCGATGCTGGCACAAAGACTGCACTCAACGAGCTGTATAAAGCCATAAGCAAACAAGAAAATGCTGATCCAGAGTCGACGCTCCTAGTGCCCGGGGACTTTAATGCAGGGAAACTTAAATCCGTTTTACCTCATTTCTATCAGCATGTTACATGAGGAAATTAAACTCGAGACCACCTTTACTCCACACACAGAGACGCATACAAAGCTCGTACTCCATTTCGCAAATCTGACCATAACTCTATCCTAAAGATTCCGGCTTACAAGTAAAAACTAAAACAGGAAGTACCAGTGACTCGCTCAATACGGAAGTGGTCAGATGAAGCAGATGCTAAGCTATAGGACTGTTTTGCTGGCACAGACTGGAATATGTTCCGGGATTCTTCCAATGGGATTAAGTAGTATACCACCTCAGTCACAGACTTCATCAATAAGTGCATTGATGACGTCGTTCCCACAGCGACCGTATGTACATACCCCAACCAGAAGCCTTGGATTACAGGTAACATCCGCACTGAACCAAAGGGTAGAGCTGCTGCTTTCAAGGAGCAAGACTCTAACCTGAACGCTTATAAGAAATTCCGCTATGCCATCCGACGAACCATCAAAAAGGCAAAGCGTCAATACAGGACTAAGATTGAATCGTATTACACTGGCTCTGACGCTCGTCAGATGTGGAAAAGCTTAAACTATTACGGATTACAAAGGGAAGCACAGCCGCGAGCTGCCCAGTGACACGAGCCTACCAGATGAGCTAAATTACTTCGAGGCAAGATACACTGAAGCAGGCATGAGAGCAACAGCTGTTCCAGATGACTGTGTGATCACGCTCTCCACAGCTGATGTGAGTAAGACCTTTAAACAGGTCAACATTCACAAGGCAGTAGGGCCAAACTGATTACCAGGACGTGTACTCCGAGCATACGCTGACCAACTGGCAAGTGTCTTCACTGACATTTTCAACCTGTCACTGACGAGTCTGTAATACCAACATGTTTCAAGCAGACCACCATAGTCCCTGTGCCCAAGAACACTAAGGTATCCTGCCTAAATGACTACCAACCCGTAGCACTCACGTCTGTAGCCATAAAGTGCTTTGGAAAGCTGGTCATGGCTCACATCAACACCATTATACCAGAAACCCTAGACCCACTCCAATTTGCATACCACCCCAAGAGATCCACAGATGATGCTATCCCTATTGCACTCAACACTGCCCTTTCCCACCAGGACAAAAGGAACACCTACGTGAGAATGCTAATCATTGACTACAGCTCAGCGTTCAACACAATAGTGCCTTCAAAGCTTATCACTAAGCTAAGGATCCTGGGACTGAACACCTCCCTCTGCAACTGGATCCTGGACTTCCTGATGGGCAGCCCCCAGGTGGTAAGAGTAGGTAACAACACATCTGCCACGCTGATCCTCAACACTGGGGCCCCTCAGGGGTGCGTGCTCAGACCCCTCTTGTACTCCCTCTTCACCCATGACTGCGTGGCCAAGCATGACTCCAACACCATCATTAAGTTTGCCCGAAAACACAACAGTGGTAGGCCTGATCACCGACAACGATGAGACAGCCTATAGGGAGGAGGTCAGAGACCTGGCAGTGTGGTGCCAGGATAACAACCTCTTGCTCAACGTGATCAAGACAATGGAGATGATCATGGACTACAGGAAAAGGAGGACCGAGCATGCCCCCATTCACATCGACGGGGCTGCAGTGGAGCAGGTTGAGAGCATCAAGTTCCTTGGTGTCCACATCACCAACAAACTAACATGGTCCAAGCACACCAAGACAGTCATGAAGAGGGCACGACAATGCCTATTTCCCCATCAGGAGACTGAAAAGATTTGGCATGGTTCCTCAGATCCTCAAAAAAGTTCAACATCTACACCATCAAGAGCATCCTGACTGGTTGCATCACCGTTTGGTAATGGCAACTGCTCGGCCTCCGACCGCAAGGCACTACAGAGGGTAGTGTGTACGGCCCAGTACATCACCGGGGCCAAGTCATAGACTCACCCTAGTCATAGACTGTTCTCTCTGCTACCGCACGGCAAGCGGTACCAGAGCACCAAGTCTAGGTCCAAAAGGCTTCTTAACAGCTTCTACCCCCAAGCCACAAGACTCCTGAACAGCTAACCCAGACTTTTTGCATTGACACCCGCCCCACCCCCATTTTTACGCTGCTGCTACTCACTGTTTATTATCTATGCATTGTCACTTTACCTCTATCTACATGCACATTGACTCTGTACCGGTAACCCCTGTATATAGCCTCGATACTGCTATTTTATTGTTGCCCTTTAATTATTCGTTATTGTTTTTTATTTGTAATTTCATTTTTTTCAGTAAATACTTTCTTTACACTTATTTTTCTTAAACTGCATTGTTGGTTAAGGGCTTGTAAGTAAGCATATAAGGTCTACACCGGTTGTATTCGGTGCATGTGACAAATAACATTAGATTTAATTTACTATATAACCATGACTTCAAAGAGAAACACTATGCGAGATGCTTTCATTAAAGTCAAACTTTATGTGGAATTTGTCATTACAAATAAAACATGGCAGTTACATGGTAGTTACAAGTTCAGTTCCACTGTTGGAGTACTGTTCTTCCCTGAAGCCTCTTCTTCCCTTTTCACCCTCTCTTCACCCTGAGCGGAAAAGGTAAACAAAAGTTCTGACACTTAACTCAGAGGTCAGAGGTCAGCATTATGGGAGTGTTGTGTATTGAGTTGTGGCCTGGCTCCTGGGTGGGGAATGCTGGAGGAGAAGGCCCCTGTGTGGGGAGAAATGGAGGAGAGGAGGGCCACTGGGTGGGGAGAGATGGAGGAGAGGAGGGCCACTGGGTGGGGAGAGATGGAGGAGAGGAGGGCCACTGGGTGGGGAGAGATGGAGGAGAGGAGGGCCACTGGGTGGGGAGAGATGGAGGAGAGGAGGGCCACTGGGTGGGGAGAGATGGAGGAGAGGAGGGCCACTGGGTGGGGAGAGATGGAGGAGAGGAGGGCCAATGGGTGGGGAGAGATGGAGGAGAGGAGGGCCACTGGGTGGGGAGAGATGGAGGAGAGGAGGGCCACTGGGTGGGGAGAGATGGAGGAGAGGAGGGCCACTGGGTGGGGAGAGATGGAGGAGAGGAGGGCCACTGGGTGGGGAGAGATGGAGAAGAGGAGGGCCACTGGGTGGGGAGAGATGGAGAAGAATAGAGGAAGGCCCCTGGGTGGCTAACCCTAAGGTACTGTGAAAACAGAACAAGCAAAGGCCAGCTTGGCAGAGACAGTCATGAAGGAGAGTTTCTGCTACATTTACTGCTTCCTGAGCAGGAGAGGCTACAGTATAATTCAGTGGTTTAAGTTAAACTGCACATGAGCACACACAAATATGCAGATAATTACATATTTCTGACATCCTTACATCTGCCTGCTCTCTTCTCTCTCTGCCTGCTGCCCTCTGCCTGCTGCCCTCTGCCTGCTGCCCTCTGCCTGCTGCCCTCTGCCTGCTGCCCTCTGCCTGCTGCCCTCTGCCTGCTGCCCTCTGCCTGCTGCCCTCTGCCTGCTGCCCTCTGCCTCTGCCTGCTCCCTTCTCCCTCTGCCTGCTCCCTTCTCCCTCTGCCTGCTCCCTTCTCCCTCTGCCTGCTCCCTTCTCCCTCTCTCTCTCTCTCTCTCTCTCGCCCGCTCCCTTCTCTCTCTCTCTCGCCCGCCCGCTCACTCTCCCTCTCTCTCGCTCGCTCTCCCTCTCTCTCGCCCGCTCGCCCTCTCTCTCGCCCGCTCGCCCTCTCTCTCGCCCGCTCGCCCTCTCTCTCGCCCGCTCGCCCTCTCTCTCGCCCGCTCGCCCACTCGCCCGCCCGCTCTCTCTCGCCCACTCGCCCGCCCGCTCTCTCTCGCCCGCTCTCTCTCTCGCCCGCTCTCTCTCGCTCGCCCGCTCTCTCTCGCTCGCCCGCTCTCTCGCTCGCCCGCTCTCTCTCGCTCGCCCGCTCTCTCTCGCTCGCCCGCTCTCTCTCGCCCGCTCTCTCTCTCGCCCGCTCGCCCGCTCTCTCTCCCCCGCTCTCTCACTCTCTCTATTTCACTCTCGCCCGCTCGCCTGCTCTCTCTCGCCCGCTCGCCCGCTCTCTCTCGCCCGCTCGCCCGCTCTCTCTCGCCCGCTCGCCCGCTCTCTCTCGCCCGCTCGCCCGCTCTCTCTCGCCCGCTCTCTCTCGCCCGCTCGCCCGCTCTCTCTCGCCCGCTCGCCCGCTCTCTCTCGCCCGCTCGCCCGCTCTCTCTCGCCCGCTCTCTCTCGCCCGCTCGCCCGCTCTCTCTCGCCCGCTCTCTCTCGCCCGCTCTCTCTCGCCCGCTCGCCCGCTCTCTCTCGCCCGCTCTCTCTCGCCCGCTCTCTCTCGCCCGCTCTCTCTCGCCCGCTCTCTCTCGCCCGCTCGCCCGCTCTCTCTCGCCCGCTCTCTCTCGCCCGCCCGCTCTCGCCCGCTCTCTCTCGCCCGCTCTCTCTCGCCCGCTCTCTCTCGCCCGCTCGCCCGCTCTCTCTCGCCCGCCCTCTCTCGCCCGCCCTCTCGCCCGCCCTCTCTCGCCCGCCCTCTCTCGCCCGCTCGCCCGCCCTCTCTCGCCCGCCCTCTCTCGCCCGCTCGCCCGCTCTCTCTCGCCCGCCCTCTCGCCCGCCCTCTCGCCCGCCCTCTCGCCCGCCCTCTCTCCCGCTCTCTCTCCCGCTGTCTCTCCCGCTGTCTCTCCCGCTCTCTCGCCCGCTCTCTCTAAATAACGGTCATCTTCACCTCCACGGTCTACTACCACCACCACTAAACTGCTATCATTACCATTACCACCCATACCACTACTATTTGGAATGATAAACAACAATAATAGTAATAACAATAACAGTAATAATAAGTAAGTTACTGCTTACTATGCAGATGTTATTATTCAGTGTCCCTCAGGCTATGGCAGGCAAATACATATTTGGCTGCAAGAGGAGCCATTGCTCCTTCGCCCATGAGTATTTTTAGTTTTTCCTCTGGGAAAGGTTCAAATTTGGAATCTCTTTCACTCACTCTCGCCCGCCCTCTCTCTCTCTCTCTCGCTCGCCCTCCATCACTCGCTCTGGCTCCTCGCTCACTCGCTCTGCCTGCTCGCTCGCTCTGCCTGCTCTGCCCGCCCTCTCGCCCGCCCTCTCGCCCGCTCCCGCTCTCTCTCTCTCTCCCGCTGTCTCTCCTCTGCTCTCTCTCGCCCGCTCGCCTGCTCTCTCTCGCCCGCTCGCCTGCTCTCTCTCGCCCGCTCTCTCTCGCTCTGCCTGCTCTGCCCGCTCAGTCGCTCGCTCTGCCCGCTCAGTCGCTCCCTCTGCCCGCTCGCTCTGCCCGCTCGCTCGCTCTGCCCGCTCGCTCGCTCTGCCCGCTCGCTCGCTCTGCCCGCTCGCTCTGCCCGCTCGCTCGCTCTGCCCGCTCGCTCTGCCTGCTCACTCGCTCTGCCTGCTCACTCGCTCTGCCTGCTCACTCGCTCTGCCTGCTCACTCGCTCTGCCTGCTCACTCGCTCTGCCTGCTCACTCGCTCTGCCTGCTCACTCGCTCTGCCTGCTCACTCGCTCTGCCTGCTCACTCGCTCTGCCTGCTCACTCGCTCTGCCTGCTCACTCGCTCTGCCTGCTCACTCGCTCTGCCTGCTCATCTTTTTTTTATACCAAGTTTGAGTCCCTCTGCAGTTATCAAGTTTTTTTTCTCTCCCTCGTTATCTATCTCCCCCCCTCTCTTCTCTCCAACTCTGAGACTTTAAACTTTAACAACTGTTCTGGGAAAACCTTTGAAGGGAACACACCTCATGAATATGCAGTCACACTTTTCTGACTGAATGAACAAAAACAAGAGGACGTTAACATTCTTGGTAACGCACACACATACTGAATACATAACTGCAAACCCGCAGTCGCTATCAGAGACCAGAAACGTATCAATCTCTAAATCCAGTAAACAAGCCTTCCATCTAGAAGTAGATATATTTTCTTGGTTCCTGGCATTTAAAGGTACCACAGGAAGGCCATGTTATAGACTAGTGGTGCTCTGTGAACAGCCATGTTCTAGTAAAGCAAAGGGGATTTTGTGTATCGAAGACATTGCAGTATCAAGCATAAACTTTAAGCAAGAGAAAAAAAGAGAAGGGGTGATGTGGAGGATAGAGACAGGTGAGACTATGATTCCCTGCTTGTTGTTATAGCAACAGCCTCACACGAACTGATCTGACCTGACTACCAGAGAACGGTAGAGAGGAGAGCCACAGTGCATCCTGGGAAAGCAGCTCTCCATGGCCTTTGCTCTTTTCGCGTGGTCTGCATTACACAGGCCAGACGCCGGAGACTAAAGGGGATCACATACCTGCCTGGCAACAACAGGCAATCTGATCCTAGACCAGTACAAGTCACCCACGGTCATGGGTCTTTGAGTCTGACTGCCACCGCACAAACCATTGACAGCCAATAGACCCGCGCCCAGACCGCCACTAACAGGGTGCAGAGACAGAGCTCCTGGTGCAGAGCTGGAAGTTGAACTTTCTAGCATGTCCAACTGGCTTCAGAGGGAAATGCTATAGGCATATGCTGCCACTACTAAAGCAAATTCTGGACAACTTAAATAGGGACAAGTCACCAGGGTAAACCCTGACTAATTGATTTGACACAGCAGAATTTACAGGCCTGCGTTAGCTCAGGGATCCAGACTCACATTTAACGTTCAACAACGTTTGGTTCCAGAGATCACAAGGTCTGGCCCTACAAGGATAATGAAACTCTAACTATATCAAATGACTTCATGGATATAAGGCACCGCGAACCATCAATCCATCCGACTTCAGTAGTGTCGTACATACAGTAGGAATAAGACAGGAATAAAAGTCTCCGGCTCCCTGACTAAGTATAAAAGAGTTAAGTTCAAGCTTTTTCTCTCAAGACAGCAGCGACGGCGTGGAGGGAAGGAGGGAGTCAGCTGACCCTGGTTTCAACCAGAAACTTGATCTTTCCTGCAGCTCCCTGCAAAACAATCTTGCTATTGTGATCACTCTACATTTTCCTCCTCTCCTGGTATGTTAAGGAAATGTAAGACTATATGTTTATTAGGTTCCCATCCTCTTCACTCTCGGTATCACAACCCTTCACTAGGTGGTTTTACAAGCAACAGATACCTCGTCCAGGCAAAGACCAAACCACAGACACGTGCTTGGTTCCAGTCTCTGAACAGGGTGGCATGATCCAAATCTAAATGACTAGGAAAGATATTGAACTGATGCTGAGCTTCATGCTATGGAATGATACATGACTATTACCTGGGCACATAACCCACCACAGAAACATTATCTTCCCTCTACAAAAACCCATTGTGGCAGTAGAATCACACCAGGAGGAGCTGAGTAACAACCACAACAAGGTACTGACTGACCACAGACCAGTTTTAATAACCTCGTTGACTTCACTTCGTTAAGGGGGATTGTTGTGTTTCATCGGAGCAGCATTAACAGCTACAGGAGAATGCGAGGCAGAGTGTTCTGATGAATAGGGACACATTAGAGGGTTGTAAAGCTACCGGTCATTTACCAAAGTTAACGAAATCTTCAGTAATTTTGGTAATTAAAGAAAATCTATGGCAATCTGTCGTAACTTTGGTAATTTATACTTGAATAACTTTTTAAAAAATGCATTAATATATAGTATTCATATTGTCCATGAGTTTCTAGTAGATAAACCATATGGTTCAATAGAATATAGCCTAATTAATGAAAAAAGCATCTTAACAACAATTTTAATTAACTATGCAACTCTTCCAACTATTGCCTTTTTTCACAACTGCCACCAGTTTGACGCCAAAAAACATTGAAAACAAATACATATTGACATAGTCAAATAAATACACCATATTAAACCCCAATGGTATTCACTAAGTTGGAGGATAATGATTAACAGCTTTGTCATATTTTTTTTTAATCATCTTATTTAATTATTTCAAATACTATATTTTACATGTGAGACGGTCACACAGAAGGCCAGACATTATTAGACACCTGTGATAATCAGAAGTACCAAAAGGGTTACTAGATGTCTTGTGATAGATGACATCAAATCCTTGAAAGATACCAAAATTATGGTAGTATACTGGTCAACTAATACACCCTCGTTTTTCAACCCTAGACAGATTAGAGGGACACAAAAGAGAAGGGCCGTGTCAGTTGGCCCGGACTGACATATGAAATGGGACACTGCAGCTTCGGACATGACCTCACTCTGTTTTTCCAGGAAGATGGCCTCTTTTGCATGGATGGAACATATGCCTGGCACAGCAAGAGCTAGGGCTATCACTCAGATCTAATGCACAGTCAGACTTTAGCTCTCAGTGCTAACTATTCCACACACACATTAGCCTTTCTAAAAGTACAAAATAAACAGATGCTGTACATGTTTTACTTCTTCATATGTACTGTGTTTACTTTGTTATTCTGGTAGTACTTTGTGGTGTGAGAACATAGGATCCCCTAGCCAACCCTACTGTAGTCTTGTGGTGTGAGAACATAGGATCCCCTAGCCAACCCTACTGTAGTCTTGTGGTGTGAGAACATAGGATCCCCTAGCCAACCCTACTGTAGTCTTGTGGTGTGAGAACATAGGATCCCCTAGCCAACCCTACTGTAGTCTTGTGGTGTGAGAACATAGGATCCCCTAGCCAACCCTACTGTAGTCTTGTGGTGTGAGAACATAGGATCCCCTAGCCAACCCTACTGTAGTCTTGTGGTGTGAGAACATAGGATCCCCTAGCCAACCCTACTGTAGTCTTGTGGTGTGAACATAGGATCCCCTAGCCAACCCTACTGTAGTCTTGTGGTGTGAACATAGGATCCCCTAGCCAACCCTACTGTAGTCTTGTGGTGTGCTTGCATGCTCTCCCTTCTGTGTTGCTCTAAAAGTAAATATATCTAGAGAATCATGCTAGTGACAAATCATGAAAAAAAATTAACATGTTCATTAGCAGCATATACCAGAACAATGTTTCTTCTGAATATTTCCATATTTGTCAGTGCATAGATAGGCTAGGTCTGACAGTTTCTGAAAACTGCATTACTTTTGAGACCTGCTCAAACAACCTTGAATAGTTGGTTGGGGATGACTAATTTGCAAACAGATGTAGCCTATCTAAACTTATGGCTCATTCTGGAGGAAAATTCTATAATATTTGTAAGTCTACTATTCTGAAAACAGTGAGGTGATATGTGGCAATGAGTTGTTACATATTTGTTAGTGCACGGTTCAACTGACAAGTTTAGGGGGGCTACCTGACACTCTTGAAAAAAAGCTGTCCCGTCTGTCTTTGTCTACGGTAGGTCCCGACGCCGTGATTCCATCTGCAGACGGGGGAGATAAAGTTTATTACTCACAACCACCAGCAATGAATTATCCATGCCCCCTATATGATAGCTAACTTAAAGTATATGAAAATTATAGGCTGTTTAAAACAAAGAACCTGACAATTGTAAGACATTTTCCCGAGAAATGTGTAACAATTCAGCAATGGGATGCATTATTTCACTCTGAAAAGAAACTGCTGCCCTGAACATCTGCTTACAGAGGGCAGCGTTTAAAAGACATCCCACCAGGATACGATGGTTGTAGCCCCTTTGAAATTGACTTATGTTTCGAAATGTAGCCTAACTGCCTATTTCTAGAATGACAGACCTAACTGCACGTACCAATAATAGGCTACATTCTGTCAGTTAGATTCATCGGGTAGGTAGGTTAGCCTACTGCTGCAATACTGTATAACACAGAACAATTATCTGATATCCACAAGTTATGCACATGAAAGAAAATGTGTTACCTTGTAAGAATGTCACAACAACGCAACAGGTTCTAAATCCACATTATAAATATTCCTCCAAAAAGCCAATGTCTGTTACTCGTCCTGTGAAGCCTACTTGTGAAATGACTGTCTAGTAACATACAGGGAAAGAGACCAGTGGCCAAGGATGAGATTCGTCAGTAGGCTACAAGTGAGGGAGAAATAATTAGTTATCGCAAGCAACTTGGTATGTCCAGCCCCTGAAGAAGACGAAAATAGACATCTAAGCGGGTAGCACCAAAAATAGCGTCACACGACTTCTCTCTACCATTGTTTCCGCATATGAGCTTTCTATTGGTACACTATGTAGCCAATCCGAACCACTACTTATCAGTGTCTGAAACTTTGTTCACAGTTTGTTGTCAGATGGCTTCTACAGCTCCACCTGCTGACATAGCAACAGCTGTTTATTGCAACATAATAACTGTTACAATAGTCCTTTACTTGCACTTTCTGGACAACACTACTATAAACATGTTACAACTTGTGTAATAACGCATATCCACTCTAACAAAATGTTTCTCAAAGTAGCATTTTCATGTATGGTTAAAGCTTAATTTGTACATTTATGACCACATTCAAGTAAACTGCACAAACTGTATGATAAAGAGTGTTAACAAGTGCTCAAGTAGTCATTGGCTCATGTAGCAGGCAGCATAGCAGGGAAATATGAAACTCTGAGAAAAGACTAAAGTGAAAACGTCATGTTTGTCAGCTTTATTTGGACATCTTTAATTTCACAGATGAATTCTACAAAATGTCTTAATGAGTGCATAGCCTTCTAGGAAACGGTGCTCCTTGACCAACACCTTTCTCCTCCTGTTATGAGTCACATCACAGATTCATGTTTCTTGGAAGAGGAAGGAATAGTTACCAAGGGCTTCCTGTGTATTTCTCAGACAAGGTAACCCATACGCGTCCCTTTATCTGTCACATGATGCACAGGCCTCCCACTGCCTATTCCTGTGACCCTGATGCTTTGCATAACAGTAATGATATAAACAGTGACGTTTAGATTAAAACAATCGAATGACAGAGTTGTCTGCATCGTTTGTAGAGAAGCATAGAATACAATGTGAGGGTTTGAGAAGGGAGTTGAGAATCACCTGCATGGGCTGTGTGTGTTTTGAGGACAGGAAATGACAAAGTGCTCAATGAGATGAAAGAGTTTAGTTAATCTTTCAAAGGTTTTCCCGGCTTGAGCACTGCTTTTATTTCCACTCAGCATCTGTGAACCAGTTTCCAAGCCCAACAGTAAAACAAACTGTTCATGCACACTAAAAACGAAACCTAGCCCATACTCACCTTTAAATGCATAAGCTCAGGGGGAGCCCAGCACCCTTAACAGAAATCCTCCCAAAGTGTGGGTGTTTATGAATGTGTGTGGTTTGTCTTGTCAATAACACAATCTCCCAATCTGAATCACATCCGGTATGAGCTGAAAATAACGAGACCACAGCCTGTGTGACAGTGAAACGGCACAGCAGGCTAGCAGCCCACAGCAAGGTACACACACACCAGTGTAGGCTCCTCAGAGGAGGAAGGGGAGAACCATCCTTCTCAGTCAATTTCATAAAGATAAAAATAGTGAAAAAAATAGTGAAACATTTAAAAAGTTAGGGTTAGATTAAACTATAATACATATATCATATATCACGTCACCAAATAATGAATTCAAAACACCCTGTTTTGCAATGAAGGTCTACAGTAGCCTCAACAGCACTCTTTAGGGTAGCACCATGGTGTAGCCGGAGGACAGCTAGCTTCAGTCCTCCTCTGGGTACATTGACTTCAATACAAAACCTAGGAGGCTCATGGTTCTCACCCCCTTCCATAGACTTACAATGTCATTATGACAACATCCGGAGGATGTCCTCCAACCTATCAGAGCTGTTGCAGCATGAACTGACATGTTATCCAAACAATCAAGGGATCAGAGAATGAATCTAGTACCGAAAGCACAAGTTACAGCTAGCTTAGCACTGCAGTGCATAAATTGTGGTGTAGTTGACTGCTAAACAGCTTGCTGAACACTGTACTGCATGATTGTAGCGGGTTTACTAACGCGTTAGTTCTAGTAGCTATGTTGACTAGGACGTTAGCTAATATGGTGATGACAATGTAGGCTGTGAGTAGCAGTTAGCGGTGCAAGCGAAGGGAAAAGGTTAGAGGAGGAGAGCGCGTAGATGCGAGAAGGAGTTATACAATAAGCAAAGTGATCATGCTGTTTATATGTGGCTGCTATGAAAGTGAACTGTGTTTGCAGGTGATCAGGGATGTATTCAATCTGCCATTCCTGTAAAAAAAAAAAAAAAAAAATCTTAAACAGAAGCAAATGTGGATAAACATACCTGAATTTGTCCAATAGCAACTCTCGTTTGCAATTGTTGGACTAATGATTACACCTGTAGATCAGCTAGATGCAGGCAAGAGTGTACAAGGCGTTATTGAATGTCACGGTCTGTCACCTTAATTACTAAGAATGTTCATGACCTGTGCACCTACATTGTAAACCATCATTTGTTGGCTAGGTTGTAGCAACCTCATGGTGGGTATAGGGAAAAATCAAGTATCATGCAGTAGCCTAAACCAGGGCTCTCCAGCCCTGCAGCCATTCTGTAGGTTTTTGCTCCAACCCCAATCTAGCACACCTGATTCTAATAATTAGCTGGTTGATAAGCTGAATCATCTTAGTTACAACTTGGGTTGGAGTGAAAACCTACAGGAAGGTAGCTCTCCAGGGACAGGGTTGGAAAACCCTGGCCTAAACCTATCGATGTTACATTGAGCTGTGTGAATCCAAATGCTGTAATAGAAATAAGGCCACGCTCCTAAATAAAGAAAATCGTCCACCCACATCTTAAACGGCACCGACCGCCACTGCACACACATATGATCAAACACAGGCACAAGCTTAGGTTCACAGGAGGCAAGGCGCTGGCCAACGTGAACCACGGTGTATGTAACACCCAAATGGAAAAGACAGCAGTGGCCAATCTGTTTCTCTAGACTGATGATAAACTGTTTTATTTTCCCCAGATGAAGCAGTGCCTAATTTTGATAACAATCTTTGAAAGACAATGCAACACACTCTTAGGATTTCCAAGAATATAATTGAATCAAATTTATCCAAAATGTCCAAACAGAAGCTAGACTCAGAGAGGGCACGGTGAAAACATGTTGAAATGTATTTTTTGTAAGATTCTTAGCAGTGTTCAGATGCCAGTTAATTTGAGAGGAAGAGGCCTCTATGTTAGTTCTATATGTACAGGATGTGGTCAGCTGTGTTCTATATGTGCGTAGTTAACTACCACCTGCACAATTACACAAACTGACAAGGATTCACTCTCTCATACACAGTTTTAAATGTCAGATCACTACGCAAAATAAGTCAAAGCTTCCAAAAAGATGCAAGATGAGTACTCTCAAATCCCAAACCAAGTTCCACGGCAAGATCGTGGGCTTCCTCTAAGTTACATTAGAATAGGCAAGATGTACTTTTCTGTATATTCCAAGTCATTTAACTAGAAACAGATATTATTTTAGGCCTTTCACGATCAGACCTGGCAACCTCTGCCCCAGATCACAAGGTGGTCCAGAGAGGATGGAGGCAGACAGGGATGGAGGGAGGAGGAAGCCAGGATGAAGGCAGCCATTGTCTGGGTACCAGGCGGGCTCAGCTGGGCTCCTGGGACACCAAGCTCCATGCTGTGGCACCATGCGGCACACGGATTAGAGTAAACACTGAGCCCAGCCTCTAGCCTAAACCTTCAGTACTGGTTATTGTCTCTGAGCAGGCAGGCAGACACACACTCTAAATCATGTCCCTCAATGAAATACAAGGTCAAATTTAGATTCAGCTAACTTTATCCGTTTAATTAGATCGTCTTAGTCAGCCCTACGTCTCAGAATGGCAGTAACAGCGCAGTCAACTGTTAGCCTATGTCTTGTTGCTGAAATGTAGTTCCTGATCATGACATGTCTGATGTGTTAATTTAAGTCAAAGTCAATCATGTGAGTCGAAAGGGATAGAAACCATGCTAAAACTGAACTGAACTGAACAGAAATCAATGGCACTGGGATCTAAAATATATAAGGTTCTATCTGCAAAAAGATGATTCTGAGAACTGGCTTCAAAGTTCCGAACCCTCATTGGTTTGAATGGTGTCAGCAATTTGAATTGAGGTATTTAGAGAAATATATAGGTAGAGAACATTGAACAGAACAAGGCTACGTCAATAATTACATGTTGACAAAAATGCAGATAGTGTATGTCGGGAGGTTAAGGTTCTATGTTTTAGAACACCTACTCATTCAAGGGTTTTTCTTTATTTTTACTATTTTCTACATTGTAGAATAATAGTGAAGACATCAAAACTATGACACAACACATGAAATCAAGTAGTAACCAAAAAAGTGTTAAATCAAAATACACTGCTCAAAAAAATAAAGGGAACACTTAAACAACACAATGTAACTCCAAGTCAATCACACTTCTATGAAATCAAACTGTCCACTTAGGAAGCAACACTGATTGACAATAAATTTCACATGCTGTTGTGCAAATGGAATAGATAAAAGGTGGAAATTATAGGCAATTAGCAAGACACCCCCAAAAAAGGAGTGATTCTGCAGGTGGTGACCACAAACAACTTCTCAGTTCCTATGCTTCCTGGCTGATGTTTTGGTCACTTTTGAATGCTGACGGTGCTCTCACTCTAGTGGTAGCATGAGACGGAGTCTACAACCCACACAAGTGGCTCAGGTAGTGCAGTTCATCCAGGATGGCACATCAATGCGAGCTGTGGCAAAAAGGTTTGCTGTGTCTGTCAGCGTAGTGTCCAGAGCATGGAGGCGCTACCAGGAGACAGGCCAGTACATCAGGAGACGTGGAGGAGGCCGTAGGAGGGCAAAAACCCAGCAGCAGGACCGCTACCTTCGCCTTTGTGCAAGGAGGTGCACTGCCAGAGCCCTGCAACATGACCTCCAGCAGGCCACAAATGTGCATGTGTCAGCATATGGTCTCACAAAGGGTCTGAGGATCTCATCTCGGTACCTAATGGCAATCAGGCTACCTCTGGCGAGCACATGGAGGCCTGTGCGGCCCCACAAAGAAATGCCACCCCACACCAGACTGACCCACCGCCAAACCGGTCATGCTGGAGGATGTTGCAGGCAGCAGAACGTTCTCCACGGCGTCTCCAGACTCTGTCACGTCTGTCACATGTGCTCATGTGCTCAGTGTGAACCTGCTTTCATCTGTGAAGAGCACAGGGCGCCAGTGGCGAATTTGCCAATCTTGGTGTTCTCTGGCAAATGCCAAACGTCCTGCACGGTGCTGGGCTGTAAGCACAACCCCCACCTGTGGACGTCGGGCCCTCATACCACCCTCATGGAGTCTGTTTCTGACCGTTTGAGCAGACACATGCACATTTGTGGCCTGCTGGAGGTCATTTTGCAGGGCTCTGGCAGTGCACCTCCTTGCACAAAGGCGGAGGTAGCGGTCCTGCTGCTGGGTTGTTGCCCTCCTACGGCCTCCTCCACGTCTCCTGATGTACTGGCCTGTCTCCTGGTAGCGCCTCCATGCTCTGGACACTACGCTGACAGACACAGCAAACCTTTTTGCCACAGCTCGCATTGATGTGCCATCCTGGATGAACTGCACTACCTGAGCCACTTGTGTGGGTTGTAGACTCCGTCTCATGCTACCACTAGAGTGAGAGCACCGCCAGCATTCAAAAGTGACCAAAACATCAGCCAGGAAGCATAGGAACTGAGAAGTTGTCTGTGGTCACCACCTGCAGAATCACTCCTTTTTTGGGGGTGTCTTGCTAATTGCCTATAATTTCCACCTTTTGTCTATTCCATTTGCACAACAGCATGTGAAATTTATTGTCAATCAGTGTTGCTTCCTAAGTGGACAGTTTGATTTCACAGAAGTGTGATTGACTTGGAGTTACATTGTGTTGTTTAAGTGTTCCCTTTATTTTTTTGAGCAGTGTATATTTTATATTTGAGATTCTTCAAATAGCCACCCTTTGCCTTGATGAAAGCTTTGCATTATCTGTGGATCTGTTGGGGCAGTATGCAAATTGGAGTGGGTCTAGGGTTTCTGGGATAATGGTGTTGCTGTGAGCCATGACCAGCCTTTCAAAGCACTTCATGGCTATAGATGTGAGTGCTATGGGTCGGTAGTCATTTAGGCAGGTTACCTTAGCGTTCTTGGGCACAGGCACTATGGTGGTCTGCTTAAAACATGTTGGTATTACACTCGGACAGGGAGAGGTTGAAAATGTTAGTGAAGACACTTGCCAGTTGGTCAGCGCATGCTCGCAGTATACGTCCTGGTAATCTGTCTGGCCCTGCGGCTTTGAGAATGTTGACCTGTTTAAAGGTCTTACTCACATCGGCTACGGAGACCGTGATCACACAGTCTCCCGGAACAGCTGGTGCTCTCATGCATATTTCAGTGCCATTTGCCTCGAAGCGAGCATAGAAGTGGTTTAGCTTGTCTGGTAGGCTCGTGTCACTGGGCAGCTCTCGGCTGTGCTTCCCTTTTGTAATCTGTAATGGTTTGCAAGCCCTGCCACATCCGACGAGCGTCAGAACCGGTGTAGTCTGATTTAATCTTAGTCCTGTATTGAAGCTTTGCCTGTTTGATGGTTTGTCAGAGGACATAGCGGGATTTCTTATAAACTTCCGGTTTAGAGTCCTGCTCCTTGAAAGCGGCAGCTCTAGCCTTTAGCTCAGTGTGGATGTTGCCTGTAATCCATGGCTTCTGGTTGGGGTACGTACAGTCGCTGTGGGGAAGACGTCGTTGATGCACTTATTGATGAAGTCAATGACTGATGTGGTGTACTCCTCAATGCCATCGGAGGAATCCCGGAACATATTCCAGTCTGTGCTAGCAAAACAGTCATGTAGCTTAGCATCTGCTTCATCTGACCACTTTTTTATTGATCTAGTTAATTTTAGCTTGTAAGCAGGAATCAGGAAGATATAATTATGGTCAGATTTGCCAAATGGAGGGCGAGTGAGAGCTTTGTATGCGTCTCTGTGTGTGGAGTAAAGGTGGTCTAGAGTTTTTTTTCCCCCCTCTGGTTGCACATTTACATGCTGATAGAAATTTGGTAAAACGGATTTAAGTTTCTCTACATTAAAGTCTCCGGCTACTAGGAGTACCGTCTCCCGGTGAGCGTTTTCTTGTTTGCTTATGGCAGAATACAACTCATTCAATGCTGTCTTAGTGCCAGCCTCTGACTGTGGTGGTATGTAAACAGCTACGACAAATACAGATAAACTCTCTAGGAAAATAGTGTGGTCTACAGCTTATCATGAGATACTTTACCTCAGGCGAGCAATAGCTCGAGACTTCCTTAAATATCGTGCACCAGCTGTTATTTACAAAAATACATAGCCGGCCACCCCTTGTCTCACCAGACGCCGCTGTTCTATCCTGCCGGTACAGCGTATAACCAGGCAGCTGTATGTTGATAGTGTCGTCGTTCAGCCACGACTCCGTGAAGCATAAGATATTACAGTTTTGAATGTCCCGTTGGTAGTTTAATCTTGCGCGTAGCTCATCTATTTTATTCTCCAAAGTTTGCACGTTTTCTAGCAGAATGGAAGGAAGTGGGGGTTTATTCGATCGTCTAGGAATTCTCAGAAGGCAGCCCGCCCTTTGGCTGGCCCCTTTTTCTCTGCCTCTTCACGCAAATCACGAGGATCTGGGCTCGTTCCCGAGAAAGCAGTATATCGTTCACGTCGGGCTCCTTAAAGGAAAAAAGGATTCTGCCAGTCTGTGGTGAGTAATCGCAGTCCTGATGTCCAGAAGTTATTTTCGGTCATAAGAGATGGTAGCAGCAACATTATGTACAAAACAAGTTTTAAAAAATCAGTTACAAAAAACCCAAATAAACAAACAAAAAAACAATTGGTTGGGGACACGTAAAACCTCTGCCTTCTTCTCCAGCGCCATTATCACTTGAGAGCCAGTTTTATCATAGCGCTTGATGGTTTTTGCGACTGCACTTGAAGAAACTTTTTTCCCGCATTGACTGACCTTCATGTCTTAAAGTAATGACGGACTGTTGTTTCTCTTTGCTTATTTGAGCTGGTAGGCTCGTGTCACTGGGCAGCTCTCGGCTGTGCTTCCCTTTGTGTTCTAAAACTTTTGACCGGTAGTGTACCTTCATACACATATAGTATACAGAAGTGTGTCAGCCTTCAGTCAGTCAGTCAGGCACACACAACACAAGCACAGTGTGTCTTTGTCATTGTGACCTTTAGTGAAACCTCTTGGCCCTTGAATGCCAGCCAGCCTGCAAACCCGGTCATATGAAACAACTATATCCGATTACATCTCTCTCTGCCTGCCCTGGCCTCAATGCATCTACTCTACACTCTTGTCTCCAACACACAGAAACACACGCACACACTCATTCACAAACAGGGACTTTTAGTTTTTCTGATGTCTAGTACAATGTCTGATCAAGATGACCAGGGAAGGGGTAGCACAGCTATAAAGCCATCCATTTAGGGAGTTGAATCCGATTCGATGTGGCATTCAGCTACCGGGAGAGCAGAGGTTGCCAACAGTGGTGGTTGTTGTGTAGTGTAAAATGTCAGGCAGACAGCCTGCAGCTTACCACAACTCATGTAACACCCTGCCTCTCAACTGATCTTTACACACACAACTTAACATTCTGTTGTATAAATGATGCCTTGTAGCCCTACTCCATCACCACTGAACAAATGATCAAGAACAGAGATATCCACACTAATTCAGCGTCTAAGTGTATATGGTTTAAAAAATACAAATGTTGTTTTCTCACTATCTAAATATAGACATGGTTGTGAATGGGTTTCTTCCTGAATAGAGCTTTTTAGAATTTAAATTTGTGAATTTATCTATATTTCTATATTTGTGTGAAATATGTTTTCCTGCCGTGAATCACTTCTGTTCTGTGCTTAAAAGAGAATCACTTCTGTTCTGTGCTTAAAAGAGAACCGAGGCACAATGTCCTCCTAAAGCAGCAAGTTGGTAATTACGAGCATTTTAATTCAATATAGAAACAGATGTAACTCCATGAGTTCTGTAGACCAGCTGTTAAGAGACTTTCCACTGAATCAAACTTCATGAGGCTGTTTAGATCAAGGCACTGTTTGGCTTTATGTTAGCTACATGTGTGGACAGTATGCATTTGTCTGCTTGTGAAAATTCAGTACTGTGCATTTACTTGAGTGTATATAAATGAGATGATTTTAAATCTGTTGAGTATGACTCATAGTTCACCAATATGAAACACAATGGTGTGAATAGTATCAGTAGTGTAGTGACTATATGCAGAAAACCTCCTGGTAAATATCCTGGAACAGAAACACTAGCCCGTGGGAAAGTGAAACAGAGAAATATACACTTACGAAACATTAAGGACACCTTCCTAATATTGAGTTGCACCTGGTCAGTCATGTCAAGGAAAGAGCAGATATCCTTAATGTTTTGTACACTCAGTGTATGTCAATTGATAGGCTTCTACTTTGTTACTGCAGTGTGAGAGAAAAAAACTAAAAGATGGAAAGGGAGAGGAGGGAGTAGTGCGTCTGCTGTGAGGTCCCAGTGGCCAGCATGGTCCTTCTCTTTAAGAAGCCAACAGGAATGTGATGAATATTGGATAAGGAGTTGTGGAAGCAGCCATACAGTTATAACCAGCCATACAGTTATAACCAGCCATACAGTTATAACCAGCCATACAGTTATAACCAGCCATACAGATATAACCAGCCATACAGTTATAACACTAAGAGTATTTTGAGAGCGAGAGAGCGAGCGAGAGAGAAGGGACTTTTATACAGGACAGTTTTTTTAAGAATGAGATCAGTGGAAGTTTAGAGAAGGGTGGAGTCGCATGTCTGTGTGTGCATGCGTGTACTGTGTGTGTGTTTGAAAGAGGTTGACAGAAATTGGATAACAGGGTGTGCTAGCTTTGTAAAAGCAGGGAGCAGCAGTGAGGGAGGGTGTGGTCTGGGTTTACAGTACAGGATTGTGAGTCATTCCACATCTACACCAAGCCAATATTCCAATGCTGCTGCAAG
Organism: Salvelinus alpinus; assembly: GCF_045679555.1. Classification (NCBI taxonomy): domain Eukaryota; kingdom Metazoa; phylum Chordata; class Actinopteri; order Salmoniformes; family Salmonidae; genus Salvelinus; species Salvelinus alpinus. The sequence continues at coordinate 22,169,878 of NC_092113.1, forward strand.
ACTAAAGCACATTCTGTACAACAGTAAGGCCTTGCAAAGAATTTCAACTCTCTGACAAGCACTCAGCACCTTGGTGGAAATCCCATGTTCCAAGTTTTAAGTGTTCCAAGTTTTAAGAATAGGCCATTTCTGGGGGTCTTCTTTGGTTTTATGATAAAACAAATATAATGCTCTCCTCTTAACCCTGTGTGTGGTTCTGCACAATATGGTAAAACTACTGTGCACACTGTTTGTAGTAAAACGATGCACTCTGTTCTCTGTTATATGGCTACATGAAGAAACAGTCGAACCGGAACCTGTTCGGTAAAATCCTGTCACTGAGGCAAAGTTCCATCAGGTTTATTTACAGTAGTATCCCTTCATCTTACAGTACAGAAACCAAAACATCCCTGTACACATACATTACTAACTGTAGTGGACACCAATTAGGAGCATGATGGTGAGTATACTGTATGTCAGTTGGCCCTCGCTTATCTGTCACACGTACATCATCTACTTCATACACAGATACTTCATACACACAAATTCACAGGGACACCCATAACACATTTCCCATGTTTTTTTAGTGTCCATTCATTCACTAAGTGGTGGGCGGGTGTGTGAGAGCGAGCGTCTGAAACATACGGCCGTGTCAGAGGTCCAACTGGAACGTCTTGGTTACAGCAGCTCATCCTCGACATTATCAGCAGCTCTGTTCACACTCAGTACCCCACCAGGCTCATAGAGGCACTTTCCAAAACCAAAGAAACAGCCCACGCGGTGGTCTCTCTAGAATAGTTATCAACCTCAACTGTTGTCATGAAAAAAAAGTTACGCAAAGTAAATCTCCTACTCAAATGGAACTTGACACTGATTTCATGCATTTTTTTGTAGACAATATGTTGACAATATCAATATGGTACGAGAGAACAAAATAGCCCAGG